>NW_027141237.1:5000-312500 GCF_036365525.1 Heterodontus francisci
TCTGTGTGTGTCTATCCCTGTTTCTCTCTCCCTCTCTGTCTCTCTCTCTCTCCCTCTATATCTCTCTGTCCCTGAGTCACTCTGTTTCTCTGTTTGTGTGTGTTTCTCTGTGTGTCTATCCCTGTTTCTCTCTCCCTCTCTGTCTCTCTCTCTCTCCCTCTATATCTCTCTGTCCCTGAGTCACTCTGTTTCTCTGTTTGTGTGTGTTTCTCTGTGTGTGTCTATCCCTGTTTCTCTCTCCCTCTCTGTCTCTCTCTCTCTCCCTCTATATCTTTCTGCCCCTGAGTCACTCTGTTTCTCTGTTTGTGTGTGTTTCTCTGTGTGTGTCTATCCCTGTTTCTCTCTCCTCTCTCAGACCCTTGGTAAAACTCCACATTCATCAGTTTTCCATTTGAAGTCAGCTGCTTTTGGTTTCACTGCATCTGCAGAGGTTGCACTTCCTTATGCAGGCTGGTAAGAAACCTGTATTCCGCAGTTGGCTCCAATGTTCCCGTGAAAGTTTAGATGTTGTGCGTGTCCAGTTTTTTTTCTATCAGCTGTCCCTTGAAATTTTTGAAGAATCTTTGAAGACGTGTGCTATTTATTGTGGAACAGGATCTGTGTGGGACCTTTGAGGCTGCTGCACGCAGATTTGCAGGAACACTGACTGACACTCTCCCTCCTAATCTCTTCCTCATTCTCTCTGGTACTCTCTCTCCCCATTGCTATCCTTCCCTCTCTCTGTTACTCTCCATATCTATCCCTGTCTTTCTCATTGTTACTCTCTCCATCTGGATGGAGGAGGAGAAAGAGAGGCCTAAATAGAGTCAGATTTACTCTGTATCTAACCCTACACTGTACCTGCCCCCTAGTTCTAGACTCCCCCACAAGGGGAACATCCTCCCAGCATCCGCCCTGTAAAGTCTCCTCAGAATCTTGTATGTTTCAATAAGATCACCTCTTCATTCTTCTAAACTCCAATGTGTGTCTGCCCAACCTGTTCCACCATTCCTCAAAGATAACCCCTTCATCCCAGGAATCAGCCGAGTGAACCTTCTCTGAACTGATTCCAATGTATCCAGGCCTGACCATTTATCCACTAGCAAAGCTGCCAAACACCTTAATATTTCCCCTCTGACTGTTTAATTCCATCCAATATCTCACACTCCTCCTCTTTAACTACAATGTCTGCATCGTTCCCCATCTTTTATGAAGACAGACACAAGGTATTCTGTAAGAACCATGTCCACATCATCCACCTCCACAGGTAGGAAGAAGGAGGAGAGGCAATCTAAACTAAAGGATACAGTTATAAAGGGGTTAATATTATATGCCTTTTCATTGCTGTAATTTATCTTTGATTTCTATCGTTAGTGCTCGGTATGATTCCAACCAGTGGAGAGCTTTCCCCCTGATTCCCACTGACTTTAGTTTTACTCGGGCTCCTTGATGCCACACTCAGTCAAACACTGCCTTGATGTTAAGGTCAGTCTCTCTTCCCAGTAGCAGACAGGAGTGAATCGTTACCTTTGACCCGTTGTGTACTGAACATGCTCTGCTTCTTCACAGCCTGATACAGGACTGTACATGGCCGATTAATGTAGCCCATCAAACACTCCCAGAGCAGGTTCAGCACAGCTTCGGAACAGAGTACAGTTCCTTCAATATTCTCTCTCTGTCTCTCCCTCCTGCTATCTCTGACACTACGAGAGACACAGAGGGAGAGAGCGTTAGATATGAAGGCAGAGAGAGGGCTGTAGAGAGGGACAAAGTTGGAGGGAGAGAGATTGTTGAGGTGGATGAAAAGGATAATGTAAGATATATTACTTTGATTTAATCCTTCACTGCTGTGTGCACAAACATATTCGAGATAGGTATGGAGAGAAAAAACTTTGGGAGAGGGAGAAGTGCAGATGAAGTTGGCGCCCAGGCAGACACTTTTGATGATCCACAAGGAATAGCCTCCATTATAAACATCCAGCGAGCTACTCCACTGTGGAAGCCATCACACCGTCGTGATATTGGTTCTGGAAATTTCATACTGGCTTTTTGGTTAATTTTAAAACCTGTGATTGATAGATTCTTGTTAACCAAAGGTATTAAGAGATAAGGGGAAAATGCAGGATATATGGTGTAAGTTAGATCACAGATCAGCCATGATCTCATTGAATTCCGGAACATGGTTGTGGGGTTAAATTGCATCCTCCTCTTCCAATATCCCCTGTTAAATATCCTTCTTTCTCTCTCAGTCACCCTGTCAGTCTATGTCTCTCTGTTTCTCTCTTTCTGTCTGTTTCGGACAGTGTAGAGTGAGATTCACTCTGTATCCACCCCATGATGTTCCTGCCCTCGGAGTGTGCGATGGGACAGCAGAGAGGGAAATTTACTCTGTCAAACCCAACATTGTGCTTAGCTTGGGAATGTTTCATGGGACAGTGTAGCTGGAACTTTACTGTGTATCCCTGGAATTTAGAAGGTTATGGGGTTATTTTGTGAATGTTTTCAAGATGATAAGGAAATAATAGGAAAAATGAGAAGATACGGTGGTGCAGTGGTATTCCCCAGGGCTTTGCATCAGGACCACTGATCATTTTGATATATATTAATGACTTGGAGTTGGGTTTACAGGGCATAACTTCAACATTGTGCCATCTGCAATGTAATAAACAGGGAAGAGAATAGTAATAGACTTCAAGAGGATAGAGGCAGTCTGGTGAAATGGTCAGACACATGGCAGGTTAACGTCAATGCTGAGAAATGTAAAATGATGCCTTTTTGAAGGAAGGCTGTGTAGCAAACGTGTTCGGAAATGTGTCAAAAGCTGTTTCCATTCAGACATTCCTGCATTGGGGAAGTGTGAGCTATCTTTACAGAGACAGGAAATAGGTGTGTTGGAATGGACCTGGAGCTTTCGTTTGATGCAATCAGGTGAGAATTGGAATTGTGTCCCTTGCAGATACACAGAATCGAAGGTATTTACAGAACACCACATGAAGTAGTTTACCAATGTCTGACAAACTTCAAAAACTTCAGACATATGGAAGTAGAGGAGAAGGGAACAATATACAAAACCTGAGACAGTCAGACAACAGCAATAGGAAAGCGAATCTCTTTTTATGGGTTTTAATTTGAAGGCCTGATCTGATGATTGAAAAAGTAGGAGTTCAAATCCCACACTGGGCTGTTGTGAATTTGAATTCTCTTTTTTCTAAAAAAGAACATAAATCTGGAATTTAAAAACCTCTAGGTTGGAATGATTCACTCCTGTCTACTAGTGCAAAGCCCGTGTGTGTCTCAGTTTTGCTGTATTTATTGATGATTTAAGATGATGGGGTAGAATGCAACATACCCAATTTGGCAATGACACAAAAATAGGCAGCATTGTAATCAGTGTAGCTGGAAGCATCAAATTACAAAGAGATATTAATATCTTAAATAAATGGGCAAAACTGTGGTAGTTAGATTTCAATATCGGCAAAAGACCAGAACAGAGTACTGTATAAATGGTGAAAAACCAGAAACACTGGAGGTCCAATGAGTCTTGGGGGGGGGGGTCTCTGTCCATTTGAGTGCAGTGTAGATTTACCGGAATGATAACTGGACTCCAAGGGTTATATTACGAGGTGATATTACACAAACTACAGATGCATTCCCTGGAACTTAGGAGGATCAAGGTGATTTGTTCAAAGGTGTTGAGATATTAAGGGGAACTGATGGCGTAGTTTGGGAGAAACTATTTTGGCAGCTTGGGAACATAGGAACAGGAGTAGGCCATCGAGCCTGCTCTGCCGTTCAATACTGTCATGGCTGATCACCCACTTCAATGTCTTTTTCCCAGAATGAGCTGCCACAGCCCACTGGGGGAGAGTTTTCCAAAGATTCACAGCCCTCTGAGCAAAGACATTTCTCCTCATCTCTGTCCTAAGTGGCTTCCTCTTATTTTGAAATTGTGTCGCCTGGTTCTAGACTCCTGAACCAAAGGAGACATCTTATCCTTCAGCCATTTGAAACACTTTCTCTTTATTTCCTCGATCTAAAGCTTTCATGATTTTAAACACCTCGATCAAATCTCCTTTTAATCTTCTCTGCTCTAAGGAGAACAAGCCCAGCGTCTCCAGTCTATCAGTGTAACTGTAATAATCTCATCCAGGAACCATTCTAGTAAATCGCCTCTACACATTCACCAAAGCCCCCATGTCATTCCTAAAGTGTGGTCCCAGAATTGGACGCAATACTGCAGCTGAGGACAAACTATTATTTTATAAAGGTTTAGCATCACATCCTGACTTTTACACTCTAGACCTATTTATAAAGCTCAGGATCCCATCTGTTTTAGGAACACATCAGCAAAGGGGGAAATTCTGCCAGAACAATTGACCAGTTCCCTTCGACATGAATCGGTGAGTCTTTCCAAGGCTGGCGGGAGGGTTTAGAGAGAACCCCAACATGGTCATTTTTTTCAAAGAGAAAACCATCAATGCATTGGCAGGGATATTAATATAGCCGTTCGGAAGACAGGAGGAGGCCATTCGGCCCCTCGAGCCTATCCTGCCCATTCACTCAGGTCATGGCTGATTTGCTCCTTCTCCACATCGAGCTGTCTCGGCTCCGTAAACATTAATACCCTTTCCTAACAAATCTCTACCGACAATCAGGAATTAATGTCACTGCCTGTTAACACTGGGGAATTTCTTCCCTAAACCTTTCCGTCTCTCTATCTCTCATTCCTGCGTAAAGACATTCCTTAAAACTAACCACTTTGACCAAGCTTTTGGTCATCAGCCTTAATCTCGACGTCTGTGGGTTTGGTGTCAGATTTTGTTTTATAATGCACCCTGCGTAGTGCCTTTGGGACTTTTTATTCCTTACCTTCTCCTTCACTCCCTCTCTCTCTCTCTCTCTCTCTCTTTCTCCCTCTCCCCCCCATCTCTCCCTCTCGCTCTCTCTTCATTCCCCCACCCCACACTCTCTCTCTTTCTACCCCTCACCCCCATTTCTCCCTATTTCTCTCTCTTTATCCCTCCCACCCTCTCTCTCTCTCTCTTTCTCACCCTCACCCCTGTCTTTCTCTCTCTCCTTCTCTTTCTCCCCCCCAACCCCCCCTCTCTCTCTCTCTTTCTCCCCCTCACCCCGTTTGTCTCTCTCTCTTTCTTTCTCCCCTTCACCCCGATCTCTCCCTCTCTCCTCCTCACCCCGAAGACACGTATATCCTTCCTTCAGTACTGAGACCAGGACTGTATACAGTACTCCGGGTGTGGGCTCACCAAACCCTGTACCATTACAGCAAGACTTCCTCACTCTTGTACTCTAACCCCTTTGCAATAAAGGCCAACACTCCATTTGCTGTACCTGCATGTTAACTTTCTGTAATTTGTGTACAAGGACACCCAAATCCCTCTGAATACTAACATTTGATAGTTTCTCACCATTTGAAAAATGTTCTGTGTTTCTATTCTTCCTGCCAAAGTGAAGAACCTCACATCTCTCCACATGATATTCCAGCTGCTCCTTGCCTGCCCACTCACTTAACCTGTCCATCTCCCTTTGCAGTCTCTTTGTGCCCTCCTCACACCTAACTTTATATCATCAGCCCATATAAACCTAACATAGGCCGTGTTTGAGAGAGGCACTTTTGTCCTGACAAGTATTAAGATACAACTTCTTGATATTTTGTGAGGATATTTTGTCAATCTGATTTCACAGGGACCAGGGGAATTTTTGCTTTCCTTTTCTTGTCTTTGGGGTCTGGGGGTCATGGGTCAATCCCAGTGTCTGTGACCCCTGACTCAGCGCTGAGACGCCGAGGGGGGTTGGGGGGAGCAGGGAGAGGTGCAATCCCAACACCTTGAAAGGGACCCCGCACCGTCAGAACTGCTCCTTCGGATTAAACCTTCGAGTGAGTCAGTAGGAGTTTGAACAAGGATGGGAACAAAGTCTTTCTGAATCTTCCAATATTTATTTATTCAGTGATGTCAATAAACAGCAAATTATCTGTCAAGCCCACATTCACACAAGTAATATTGTGAATTCGAATTAATAATTTTAAAGGAGAACCTGTTGTTAATTAATTCCATTTCATTTGTCAAAAATATCATCAGGACCTTGTTTAGTTCAGGATGTAATATTAATAAATCCCTTAGGAAGACAGGAGGAGGCCGTTCGGCCTCTCGAGCCTGTCCTACCTCTTTGAGACATTTTCCTCCTCACCCTCTCTCCCTCTTTCTGTCCCTCAGCCAGACTCACTCTCTCTCCTCCTTACCCGTTACTCTCCCTCCCTCATTCTGTATTTATCTATCTCTCTCACCCCGTCTCTCTCTCTCTATCTCTCTCCCTCACCCCATCTCTGTATCTTTCTTTTTCTCTCTCTCCTTCACCCCATCTCTCTCTCTCCGTCACCCCATCTCAGTCTCTCTTTCTCTCAGAAGAGGACCATAGAATCATCGAGTGCTATAACACAGGAGGAGGTGATAGGATCAGTAATCTTAAAGGAGAAACTATTGTAAATTAATTCTATTTTATTTGCCAAAAATATCATCACGACCTTATTTATTTCTGGGTGTAATAGAAATAAAGCTCTTAGGAAGACAGCAGGAGGTGTTCGGCCCGTCGAGCCTGTTCCATCCCTTTGGCATGTTTTATTCCTCTCCCTCTCTGCGTGTGAATTTCTCTCTCCGTCCCTCACCCTGTCTCTCTCTCCCTCAGCCCATCTATCTCTCCTTGGCCCGATCTCTGTATCTCTCTCTCTAACTCATCTCATCTCTATATCTTTCTCTCTTGCTCTCTCCCTCTCCATCTCTCTCTCTCTCTTGGAAGATGACCATAGTATCATAGTATACTATAACACAGTAGGAGGTGATTCGACCCATTGAATTTGTGCAGTCTCTTTTGAAGAGCAGTCCAGTTAGTCGCACTCTCCCGCACTTCCCCCATCACTTCATTTTTTTCTGTCATTGACTGTCCATATCTTGTCTTGGGAATGCAGCATATAGCACACTCCATAGCGATGTCTGTGAAGTGTTTATTTGTACAAGTGAATTGACCATTTAATATTTTTAACTTACTTATCCCTTGTGTTCCCATAATGATCAAGCAAGCAAATTCAACAGTGTCCACTTTGACTTCATCCCATCGTGTCTTACGTACATTCTCACAGGATAGCAGGTATAACTGTAGTCATAGTATTCAGCAGAAAATTCATCAGTTACTTT
This sequence comes from Heterodontus francisci, assembly GCF_036365525.1. Lineage (NCBI taxonomy): Eukaryota > Metazoa > Chordata > Chondrichthyes > Heterodontiformes > Heterodontidae > Heterodontus > Heterodontus francisci. Next base: position 12,188 of record NW_027141237.1, read on the forward strand.
GTTATTTCAGTCCATATTTACAGTGCACACGGTACCTTATTGTTGCAATAAGTTCGTATCGTATCTATTCATCCCACTGGGGCAAAATGTCACTGGCTCAACATTCTCACTAAACACTGAAGCATTCCAGAAAGCGAGGCAAACAAATTCAACACAAGTTTCCTTTTTTCGATTCTCACTGGCCTGTTCTGATTCTCTGAGGGATTACTGATAGTTATCCTCCACATGAGCAGTCGTCCTAATCCCGTGTGCCTGTCCCGTTCCCAAACCCGGCATCCGCTTACATTAAGGCAAGTGATACAGGAGCGTCTCAGTGACTGAGGCAGGTGAGACTTGAGCCTGAGCCGGGCACAGTGAGTGACCCGGGTTAATCCGACACTCCAGGAAAAAGGTAGTAGTTTGGAACGTGTCTTCTGGACAAGCACATTGATGCAAAATCAAATGTCATTTTTAAATTGAAGAGTGATCTCATCAAATGCCTTTTGAAAATTGAAATATTCTTCTTTCGCTCTCTGTCCCTGAGGCACTCTGTTTCTCTGTTTGTGTGTGTTTCTCTGTGTGTGTCTATCCCTGTTTCTCTCTCCTCTCTCAGTCCCTGATTCACTCTGTTTCTCTGTTTGTGTGTGTTTCTGTGTGTGTGTCTATCCCTGTTTCTCTCTCCCTCTCTGTCTCCCTCTCTCTCCCTCTATATCTCTCTGTCCCTGAATCACTCTGTTTCTCTGTTTGTGTGTGTTTCTCTGTGTGTGTCTATCCCTGTTTCTCTCTCCTCTCTCAGTCCCTGATTCACTCTGTTTCTCTGTTTGTGTGTGTTTCTGTGTGTGTGTCTATCCCTGTTTCTCTCTCCCTCTCTGTCTCCCTCTCTCTCCCTCTATATCTCTCTGTCCCTGAATCACTCTGTTTCTCTATTTGTGTGTGTTTCTCTGTGTGTGTCTATCCCTGTTTCTCTCTCCCTCTCTGTCTCTCTCTCTCTCCCTCTATATCTCTCAGTCCCTGAGTCACTCTGTTTCTCTGTTTGTGTGTGTTTCTGTGTGTGTGTCTATCCCTGTTTCTCTCTCCCTCTCTGTCTCTCTCTCTCTCCCTCTATATCTCTCTGTCCCTGAGTCACTCTGTTTCTCTGTTTGTGTGTGTTTCTCTGTGTGTGTCTATCCCTGTTTCTCTCTCCCTCTCTGTCTCTCTCTCTCTCCCTCTATATCTTTCTGCCCCTGAGTCACTCTGTTTCTCTGTTTGTGTGTGTTTCTCTGTGTGTGTCTATCCCTGTTTCTCTCTCCTCTCTCAGACCCTTGGTAAAACTCCACATTCATCAGTTTTCCATTTGAAGTCAGCTGCTTTTGGTTTCACTGCATCTGCAGAGGTTGCACTTCCTTATGCAGGCTGGTAAGAAACCTGTATTCCGCAGTTGGCTCCAATGTTCCCGTGAAAGTTTAGATGTTGTGCGTGTCCAGTTTTTTTTCTATCAGCTGTCCCTTGAAATTTTTGAAGAATCTTTGAAGACGTGTGCTATTTATTGTGGAACAGGATCTGTGTGGGACCTTTGAGGCTGCTGCACGCAGATTTGCAGGAACACTGACTGACACTCTCCCTCCTAATCTCTTCCTCATTCTCTCTGGTACTCTCTCTCCCCATTGCTATCCTTCCCTCTCTCTGTTACTCTCCATATCTATCCCTGTCTTTCTCATTGTTACTCTCTCCATCTGGATGGAGGAGGAGAAAGAAAGGCCTAAATAGAGGCAGATTGATGCTAAATCAATTGTTCATTTTTAAATCTAAGATTGACCTTCTCGAATAACTTTTGGAAATTGAAATTTTCTTCTGACTCTCTCTGTCCCTTGGGCACTCTGTCTGTGTCTGTGTGTGTCTGTCTGTGTGTGTCTGTCCCTGTTTCTCTCTCCTCTCTCAGAATCTCAGTAAAACTCCACAGACATCAATTTGCCATTTTAAGTTGGCTGGTTTGGTGATACCACAACTGCAGAGGGTACACTTCCTTATGCAGGCTGGTGAGAAACCCGTATCCCGCTATTTAACAGCATATTCTGTATGCTTTGTAAACTGTAATTAATTAATCCCTAATAATTGATCAAATCTGACATTGATTACTGTTTGAATGTCTCAAGGTTTACTTTCCTCCCAGGGCTGATTAAAAGTTCGAGTTTCCCTCAGTGTTTTGGAAATATCGAACCCTGATCCCACACCCAGCAAAGTATTTTATATGATGGGACGCTGCAAATGTTGTTATACTCAGTACGCACGGAACCTTCATGTTGTAATAAGATGTTATCATCTCTATTCAGATAACTCTCATCTCACAGGGGCAAAATTTCACTGGGTCAACATTCTGAGCAAACACTAAAACATTACAGAAAGCGAGGCTCACAAATTCAACACAAGTTTCCTTTTCTGAGTCTCACTGGTCTGTTCTGATTTTCTGTTGGGTGGCATCAGCCTAGATTTTGTGTTCAGACCTGAACTCACAAACGTATAACTCAGAGGCAACATTATTACCCACCGAGCTCTCTTTCCTATTTGAAGACGCTCCCTCAAACCAACCTCTGATCAAGTTTTTGGTCGTCTAGTCTAATATCTCCTGAAGTGAAACGGTGTCACATTTTAATTTTCTTTATTCATTTGTTGGATGTGTGCGTTACTGGCCAGGCCAGCATTTATTGTCCATTCCTAATTGCCCTTGAGAAGGTGGTGTTGAGCCTCCTTCTTGAACCGCTGCAGTCCATGTGGGGTAGGTACACCCACAGTGCTGTTAGGAAGCGAGTTCCAGGATTTTGACCCTGTCACAGTGAAGGAACGGTGATACAGTTCTAAGTCAGGATGGTATGTGACTTGAAGGGAAACTTGCAGGTGGTGGTGTTCCCATTTGCTTTTCCTGTTTGTTTGCTCTCTCTCCCCCTCCTTCTTTCTAGACCTCCCTGTCCTCCTGTCCCTCTCTGTCACGAGAAGCGAAGAACAGAAGAAAGTGGGTGCAGGAACAGAGACCTGGGGAAAGCTGTGCACAAATTGAAGGTGGCAGGGCTGGTTGAGAAAGTGGTTAAAAGGCATATGGGATCCAGGCTTTGTAAATAGAGGCTTAGAGTATAAAAGCAAGGAGGTTATGATGAAGTTTTATAAAACACTGCTTCATCCTCAACTAGTATTGTGTCCAATTCTGGACACTGTACTTTAGGAAGGATGTGGGGGCATTAGAGAGGGTGCAGAAAAGATTCACGAGCAAAGTTCCAGGGATAAGAGACTTCAGTTACGTGGATAGATTGGAGAAGCTGGGGTTGTTCTCCATAGAGAAGAGAAAGTTGAGATCAGATTTGAGAGAGGTGTTCAAAATCATGAGGGGTGCGGACAGAGTAGATGTAGGAGTAGGAATGCAGCACATAGGACATTCCAGACCCATTTCTGTTCAGTATTTACTTAAACAAGTGAATTGACCATTTAATATTTTTAACTACTTAACCCTTGTGTTCCCACAAAGATCAAGCTAGCAAATTCAACAGTGTCCACTTTGACACAGTACACATGGCACCTTACTGTTGTAATAAAGTCATATAGTATTTATTCATCTCACTGGGCAAAATTTCACTGACTCAACATTCTCACCAAATACTAAAACATTCCACAATGCGAGGCTCACAAATTCAACACAAGTTTCCTTTCCTGAGTATCGCTGGTCTGTTCTGATTCTCTGAGGGATTACTGATGCTTATCCTCCACATGACCAGTCGTCCTAATCCCGTGTGCCTGTCCTGCTCCCAAACCCGACATCCCCTTCCATTAAGGCAAGTGATACAGGAGTCTCTCAGTGACTGAGGCAGGTGAGTCTTGAGGCTGAGCCGGGCACAGTGAGTGACCCGGGTTAATCCGACACTCCAGGGAGAGTTTAAACAGAGCTTTACTCTGTATCTAACCCGTGATGTTCCTTCTCTGAGAGTGTTCACTGGGGCAGTGCAGATGAGGAGAGTTATTCCTTACCCATTTTAAATATGGGGAAGTTATTCGTTCAAGTACATATCCAAGAAATTGTTTTAAATGTGATCAGGGTTTCTGCCTCCATCATCTTTTCAGGCAGTGAGTTCCAGACACCCATCAGCCACTGGGTGAAGAAACTAATGATGTGTTTCGTTCAGTTAAATTTGATGTCAATGTTTCCCCAGGATGTTGATGATGGGGATTCAGCGATGGGCTAATGCTTTGAATGCCAAGGGGAGGTGGTTGGATTCTCTCTTGTTGCAGATGGTCATTGCCTGGCACTTGTGTGACGTGAATGTTACTTGCCACTGGTCGGCCCAAGCCTGAATGTTGTCCGGGTCTTGGTGCATGTGGCTATGGATTGCTTCATTATCTGAGGCAAAATACTGTGGATGCTGGAAAACTGGAAACCATCGAGCTGAATCACTAACTCTGTTTCTCTCTCCACAGATGCTGCCTGACCTGCTCATTATTTCCAGCATTTTCTGCTGGGATTTCGCCATCTGAGGAGTTGCGAATGGAACTGAACACTGTGCAATCATCAGTGAACATCCCCACTTCTGACCTTACGATGGAGGGCAGGTCATTGAGGAAGCAGCTGAAGATGGTTGGGCCTCGGGCATTACCCTGAGGAACTCCTGCAGTGATGTCCTGGGACTGAGATGATTTACCTCCAACAACCACAACCATCTTCCTTTGTGCTCGGTATGACTCCAACCAGCGGATTCCCACTGACTTCAATTTTACTCGGGCTCTTCGATGCCACACTCGGTCAAACACTGTCTTGATGCTAAGGTCAGTCTCTCTTCCCAGTAGCAGACAGGAGTGAATCGTTCCCTTTGACCCGTTGTGTACTGAACATGCTCTGCTTCTTCACAGCCTGATACAGGACTGTACACGGCCGACTAATGTAGCCCATCAAACATTCCCAGAGCAGGTTCAGCACAGCTTCGGAACAGAGTACAGTTCCTTCAATATTCTCTCTCTGTCTCTCCCTCCTGCTATCTCTGACACGAGGAGAGACAGAGGGAGAGAGGGTTAGATATGTAGGCAGAGAGAGAGCTGAAGAGAGGGACAAGATTGGAGAGAGAGAGAGATTGATGGGGTTGATTGAAAGGGAGAATGTCAGATATATTAATTTGATGTCATCCTTCACTGCTGTGTACACAATCATATAGAGAGAGAAACATCGGGAGAGTATCCAGAGGGAATATCCTCCATTTTAAACATCCAGCAAGCTATTCCACCGTGGGAGGCATCACACTATCATGATGTAGGTTGTGCAAATTTTGAAATCTATGTCCCCGCTTATGGACCTCTGTGCTGAGAGAACTATTCCTTCCTATCCACTCTTTCGAGTCCCTCATAATTTTATACAGCTCAACTTCATCTCCCCTCAGCCTCCTCCGTTCCAAAGAAAACAACCCCAGCCTGTCCAATCATTCCTTTGAATTTCTTTGTAACTGTGGAACTCTCTTCTGCAAACAGGAATTCATGCTGACTGAATTGTTCATTTTTAAATCTGGGATTGATAGATTCTTGTTAACCAAAGGTATTAAGAGATAAGGGGCGAAGGCAGGATATATGGTGTTAGTTAGATCACAGATCAGCCCTGATCTCATTGAATGCTGGAACAGGGTTGAGGGGTTAAATTGCCTCCTCCTCTTCCTATGTCCTATGTTCAATATCCTTCTTTCACTTTCAGTCACCCTATCTGTCTGTCTCTCTCTATTTCTCTCTCTCTCTCTGTCTGTTTCGGACAGTGTGGAGCGAGATTCACTCTGTATCCAGCCAATGATGTTCCTGCCCTGGGAGTGGTCTCTGCTTCTGCTGCGTTTCACCTGGTCTCAGTTTGTACTGCAGCAGACCATTTCTCTGTTTATAATACAATAGTCCCTGCCTTTACTCTGTATCTAACCCCATGCTGCCCCTGTCCTGGGAGTGTGTGATGGGACATTGCAGAAGAAAATTTACTCTGTGTCTAATCCCACACTGTGCTTGGTTTGGGAGTGTTTAATGGGACAGTGTAGATTGAGCTTTACTCTGCATCCCTGGAATTTTGAAGGTTAAGGGGTGATTGGATCGAAGTTTTCAGAATATAAAGGGAAACTGATCGGGTAGACAGAGAGAAACTATTCCCACTGGCTGCAGAGTCTAGAACTTGTGGACATAGTCTAAAAATCTAAACATAGTCTAAAAACATTCAGGAGTGAAATGAAGAAATACTTCAACACACCAGGTGTGGTATCAGTTGGGAACTCTCTTCCACAAACAGCAATTGATGCTGAGACACTTGTTAATTTTTAAATCTGAGATTGATGGATTTTTACTAACAAAAGGTATTAAGTGATATGGGGCAAAGACAGGTATATGGAGTTAGATCACAGAAATGTGAAGTGATTAATTTTAGTAGGAAGAACATGGAGAGACAATATACAATAGAGGTTACAATTCTAAAGGGGGTGCAGGAGCAGAGAGACCTGGGTGTATATGTGCATAAGTCATTGAAGATGGCAGGAAAGGTTGAGAGAGTGGTTCATAAAGTATACAGTATCCTGGGCTATATTAATAGGGGCATAGATTACAAGAACAAGGAAGTTATGTTGAACTTGTATAAGACACTAATTTGGATTGTAACCAGAGAGGATTGGAAAATGTTGGTCGGAGCCTCTGCTATTTCCTCCCTTGATCCTCGTAACAATCTGGTGAATTATCAGCTTTCAAAGATGTTAAACCCCTTAATATTTCCTCTCAATATATTTATCCCATCCAATATTTCAAACTGCTCCTCCTTGACGATAATGTCTGTGTCGTTCCCCTCTTTTGTGAAGACAGATGCAGTGTATTCATTCTGAACCATGTCCACAACTTTCACCTCCACAGACAGGAAGAAGGAGGAGAGGCAATCTAAACTAAAGAATACAATTCGAACAGGGGGTGCAGAAACAGACAGATCTGGGGGGTATTTGTGAACCAATCACTGAAGGTGGCAGGGCAGGTTGAGAAAGTGGTTAAAAGGCATAAGGGGTCAGTCCTGGAATTTCTAAATAGAGACATAGAATATAAAAGCAAGGAAGATATGATGGATCTTTGTAAAACACTGGTTTCACCTCAACTGGAGTATGGTCCAATTCTGGACACCACTTTAGGAAGGATGTGGGGGCATTAGAGAGGGTGCAGAAAAGATTCACGAGCAAGGTTCCAGGGATGAGGGACTTCAGTTACGTGGATAGATTGGAGAAGCTGGGGTTGTTCTCTGTGTCTCTCTGTGTCTTCCCCTCTCTATCTCTCCCTCCTGCTATCTCTGACACAAGGAGAGAGACAGAGGGAGAGAGGGTTAGATATGCAGACAGAGAGAGAGGGCTGTTGAGAGGGACAAGGTTGGAGTGAGAGAGAGATTGTTGGGGTGGATTGAAAGGGAGAATGTAAGATATATTAATTTGATGTAATCCTTCACTGCTGTGCACACAAACAGAGAAAGATCGGTGTGTAGAGTGAAATATTGGTAGAGAGGGAGAAATGTGGATGAAGTTGGGGCCCAAATGACCGTTTCTGATGATCCAGAAGGAAAACACTCCATTGTAAACATCCAGCAAGCTATTCCACTGTGGGAACCATCACACTTTCATGATATTGTTTTGGAAATCTTGAAATCTATGTCCCTGGTTATTCACCCATCTGCTAAGGGAAATGGGTCCTCCTATCCACTCTATCTAGGACCATCAGAGCTTTACTCTGTATCTAACCCTGTGCTGTACCTGACCTGGGAGTGATTGATGGGGACAGCATTCTCCATTTTCACTCTCTTTCTACGACTCTCTACATCTTTATCTGTCTCTCTCTCTCCCTGTACTTGGACCCCTCCCTCTGGCCTCTCTAGTTGTGATTCGGTGAGTTCACAGTGAGTCTTCGATCTCATTGAAAAACTCTTTCCTCTGGTTTGTGATTCTCCCTCTGAGCTTAACCCTTGGAGTCGAGGTATCATTCTACTCTCTTTATACCATCCAATATTTCACACTCCTCCTTAACCACAATGTCTGCCTCATCCCCCTCTTTTATGACTATTTCACAATGTTGTTGCTCCTGTGATTAAAGGGACAGTGACAGAGGGGTTACGACATTGGGTAAGAGACAGAACACAGAGAGTAGTGGTGAACGGTTGTTTCAGACTGGAGGGAGGTATAGAGTGGTGTCACCCAGAGGTTCCTATTGGGACCACTGCTCTTTTTGATGTCTATGCATGACCTGACTTGGGTTTGCAGAGCAGAACTTCAAAGTTTTCAGATGACACAAAACTTTGGGCATGCAGTAAAAAGGGAAGAGAATAGTAGCAGACTTCAGGAAGCTATTGGCAGTCTGGTGAATTGACAGACACATGGCAGGTTAACTTCAATGCTGAGAAATGTGAAGTGATGGATTTTGGAAGGAAGACTGCGGGAGAGGCAATCTAAACTAAATGGTACAATGTTAAAATGAGTGCAGGAACAGAGAACCCTTTCACATCCAGGAGCTGACAGTCTCTCTCTCTTTCTCTCCCCCCATTTCACTCTCTCTCTTTCTCTTTCAATACTGATCCTGACTTTTCTCGGAATCCTTCTTGGTTGAATAGTACCCTGAAATGTTTCAGTCTCACTGGTACAAGGAACAAGTCACATTTCTGTGGTATTTTCAATATCTTAATGATTCAATTTGGAGCTTGGATTGTGTCCGGTAAATGTGGTTTCTCATTCAGACATTCCTGCATTGTGGAACTGTCAGTTATCTGAGCAGGGACAGGATATCGGGGTGTTTGAATAGAGTTGAAGATTTTGATTGATTGAATAGGGTGTGAATTAGATTGTGGATTGTGTCCCTGAATGTCTTTAAACCGATGTCCTGAGAGAATGAAGTGGTTTACCAATGTCTGAATAACATCAAAGTCTTTAGACACATGAAAGAACAAGAATGGGGACAATATACAAAAGCTGAGACAGTCAGACAACAACAGGAGGAAGGTGAATGTCTTTTACAGTTTGTAATCTGAAAGCCTGAGCTAATGACTGAAAAAGCAGGAGTTCAAATCCCACATTGGGCTCTTGTGAATTTGAATTTCTCTGAAAATAAATAATAACTCTGGAATAATAAATCCTCCAAAATGAAATGATTCCCTCTCACTGCTCTGACACTCATTTACCTTCAAGTAGCTTTTTCCAGTCCACTTTTTCTAAATCACCTTCCACCGGACCAGCTTCATTCCCTAAAACTAAGTGGAAAACTGACCCATCTCTTGTTGTCCTTGCTACGTACTGGACTAAAAAGGTTCCCCTGAATGTATATTTAGAATGCTGTATCCTCGATACCTTTTACACTAGTCTCAGTTATCAATGCACTAGTTAGGACTGCACTAGACCCTGTCTCTCTTTCAATTACACATGGCCCTGTCTCTGCTATAAAAATGGCTTAAAAAGTGGAGAGAAACCCCTCCATTTTATACACAAGATCTGAAGAGATAGGAACAGGAGTAGGCCATTCAGCCCATCGAGCCTGTTCTGCCATTGTCTAAGATCATGACTGCTCTGATTGAGGCCTTTACTCCACTTTCCTGTCTGCCCCCCATAATCCTTGACTCCCTTGTCGATCATAAATCTGTCTAACTCAGCCTTGAATATATTCAATGACCCAACCTCCACTGCTCTCTGGGGAAGAGAATTCCAAAGTCTAACCAACTACTGAGAGAAAAAAAATTCCTCCTCATCTTTGTCATAAATGGGAGACCCTTTATTTTTAAACTGTGCCCCCTCGTTCTAGACTCCCCCACAAGGGGAACATCCTCCCAGCATCCTTTTTTTTCATTCATTCATGGGAGGTGGGCATCGCTGGCCAGGCCAGCATTTATTGCCCATCCCTAATTGCCCTTGAGAAGGTGGTGGTGAGCTGCCTTCTTGAACCGCTGCAGTCCATTTGGGGTAGGTACACCCACAGTGCTGTTAGGAAGGGAGTTCCAGGATTTTTACCCGGCGACAGTGAAGGAACGGTGATATAATTCCAAGTCAGGATGGTGTGTGACTTGGAGGGGATCTTGCAGGTGGTGGTGTTCCCTTGTATTTTCTGCCCTTGTCCGTCCAGTTGGTAGAGGTCGCGGGTTTGGAAGGTGCTGTCTAAGGAGCATTGGTGCATTGCTGCAGTGCATCTTGTAGATGGTACACACTGCTGCCACTGTGCGTCGGTGGTGGAGGGAGTGAATGTTTGTAGATGGGGTGCCAATCAAGCGGGCTGCTTTGTCCTGGATGGTGTCGAGCTTCTTGAGTGTTGTTGGAGCTGCACCAATTCAGGCAAGTGGAGAGTATTCCATCACACTCCTGACTTGTGCCTTGTAGATGGTGGACAGGCTTTGGGAAGTTAGAAGGTGAGTTACTCGCCTCAGGATTCCTAGCCTCTGACCGGCTCTTGCAGCCACGGTATTTATATGGCTACTCCAGTTCAGTTTCTGGTCAATGGTAACCCCTCGGATGTTGATAGTGGGGGATTCAGCAATGGTAATGCCATTGAATGTCAAGGGGAGATGGTTAGGTTCTCTTGTTGGAGATGGTCATTGCCTGGCACTTGTGTGGCGCGAATGTTACTTGCCACTTATCAGCCCAAGCCTGGATATTGTCCAGGTCTTGCTGCATTTCTACACGGACTGTTTCAGTATCTGAGGAGTCACGAATGGTGTAAAAGATTGTGCAATCATCAGCGAACATCCCCACTTCTGACCTTATGATTGAAGGAAGGTCATTGATAAAGCAGCTGAAGTTGGTTGGGCCGATGAGCACTACCCAGAGGTACTCCTGCAGTGATGTCCTGGAGCTCAGATGATTGACCTCCAACAATCACAACCATCTTCCTTTGTGCCAGGTATGACTCCAGCCAGCAGAGGGGGTTTCCCCTGATTCCCATTGACCTCAATTTTGCTGGGGCTCCTTGATGTCATACTGGGTCAAATGCTGCCTTGATGTCAAGGGCAGTCACTCCCACCTCACCTCTTGAGTTCAGCTCTTTTGTCCATGTTTGAACCAAGGCTGTAATGAGGTCAGGAGCTGAGTGGCCCTGGCGGAACCCAAACTGAGCGTCACTGAGCAGGTTATTGCTAAACAAGTGCTGCTTGATGGCACTGTTGATGACACCTTCCATCACTTTACTGATGTTTGAGAGTAGGCTGATGGGGTGGTAATTGGCCGCGTTGGACTTTTCCTGCTTTTTGTATACAGGACATACCTGGGCAATTTTCCACATTGCCGGGTAGATGCCAGTGTTGTAGCTATACTGGAACAGCTTGGCTAGGGGTGCAGCTAGTTCTGGAGCACAGGTCTTCAGTGCTACTGCCAGAATATTGTCAGGACCCAAAGCTTTTGCAGTATCCAGTGCCTTCAGTCGATTCTTGATATCACGCGGAGTGAATCGAATTGGTTGAAGTCTGGCATCTGTGATGTTGGGGACTTCAGGAGTAGGCCGAGATGGATCATCAACTCGGCACTTCTGGCTGAAGATTGTTGCAAATGCTTCTGCCCTATCTTTCGCACTAATGTGCTGGGCTCCCCCATCATTGAGGTTGGGGATATTTGTGGAGCCACCTCCTCCAGTTAGTTGTTTAATTGTCCACCACCATCCACGGCTGGATTTGGCAGGACTGCAGAACTTCGATCTGATCCGTTGGTTATGGGATCGCTTAGCTCGGTCTATCGCATGCTGCTTACGCACTTTGGCACGCAGATAGTCCTGTGTTGTAGCTTCCCCAGGTTGACACCTCATTTTGAGGTATGCCTGGTGCTGCTCCTGGTATGCCCTCCTGCACTCTTCATTGAACAGGGTTGGACTCCTGGCTTGATGGTCATGGTAGAGTAGGGGATATGCCAGGCTATGAGGTTACAGATTGTGTCTCTTTCTGTCTGTCTGTCTGTCTCTTTCTCTCCTCTCTCTGAACATCAGTCAGCTATTTTTATTTTCCGTGGCCATTTTATGTTACCACAGCACTGGGACATTTATTTCAGAGACTGACTCCTCACTAATCTAAGGTTGTGCTTTAAGTGTGACAGAGAGGCAGATCCTGGTATTCAGTTGAATGCAGCTTCTCATCTTGAAAAGTGTAAGCAAATGTGTTTTTCAAATCAATTCAACAACCTCAACAGGAGAAAAAACACCAACAAATGCAACAACAACCTGAACAGGAGGAAAAGCATCAACAAATGCAACAATTTCAACAGGAAAAGAACAGCTTCATGAGGACAAACAAAAACAATTAAAACAACAACTTCAGTAGGAGAAAAGCCACTAACAAATTCAACATCATCAGAAGGGGAAAACACACCCATCAATAAGGCAATGGCACAAGCTGTTGGAGGGTCAGGAAATCGTTTACGAAGGGAGAGAGTATCTGATCACACCCAGGATGGTGTAATTGTTACTAACAAAGCCCATTTCACCCTGCAATATGAAAAGGAGGGACAGAGAGCTGAGAGGGAATGAGTTGATTTTGACTGAGTTAATGAGGGGGCAATGGCGTCATGCGGCTCCCACAATGCCCCGCGACTGGGAAAGGCCCCTATCTGTAGGACAGGCCGCGCTGCACTCTGGGAGGAGGCTCCGCACATGCTCCACAAGCGCGTTAAACGCCGCTTTTTTTAAATCCTCCCGCGGCTCAGACTTTCAAGTTTCCTCCATTGAGATCGAAAACTGAAGCCGCTTCTCCTTTTCCTTTCAGCTGCTTTTTTACGGAAATAAACGGCCGGCGGGAGACGTCACGCAAACATGGCGGCTGAGGACGCCTCAGTCCCTCCAGGGCGTCACTGAGCTCTGATTGGCTGAGTCGCCCCACGTGTTTGGAGGTCAACGGGTCAACAGGTCCCTCCAGCCTCTGCGCAGCCGCGGTTTGGGCGACATGTGACCACCCGGGGTGGGGGAGGGGTCAGCACCAGACTCTTAAAGGGACCCAACATGGACAGACAGAGCAAGAGAGTTAGAGAGCAAGGAATAGAGAGGGAAATAGACAAGAGAGAGTGATGGAGTGAGAGAGAGAGGGAAATGAGAGTGAAAGAGTAATAGGGAGATGGAGAGACTGAGAGAAAATAGGTGATAGGGAGAGAGTGAGAGAGCAAGAGATGGTGAGAAATGGAGGGAGAATCTCCTCAATTGGACAGAGATGGAGAGAGTGTGATAGAGAGATGTGAAGAGAGATCAATGAGAAAAGAAGGTGGAGAGTGAGGGAGAGGTAGAGTTTGAGAGCGAGGGAACAGATAAATGGAGAGATGAAGGTGAGGAGAGAGTAACAGAACGAGAGAGAGAGAGAGATGGAGAGAGTGGGAAGGAAAATGAGAAATTAGAGGAAAAGAGCAGACACAGGGTGTACAGAAAGAGCGAAAAATGAGAGATAGAGTGTCCGTCAGAGAGAGAGGGAAAGACCGGGATAGATGTGGGCAGAGAGAGAGGCAGATAGTGTGTGTGTGAGAGAGAGGGAGAGAGATCAGGACACGTTCACAGTGAAGAAAGTCTTGCCGTGTCAAACAGTCATTTAATTGGGTGCACAACCAGACAAAAGTAACTTTATCCCCGGGAGAATGAGTGGAATCAGACATATAAAAACAGATAAAAACAGATATATTATATATTATATAAAAACAGATTGCAGGTTAATACCCAGATAAGCTTTATTGAAGATTAAAAGTTGCAGAGAGAAATCACCCAGTAATCCTGGTTGCAACCCATTGGACTCAATACAATGGTCCAAAAATATTATCACTGCCAATCAAACAATTTCATCTGCTCAACAGCAATTAATGAAATGATCGATAAACTGCAGTGTTCAATGATTCGAGGAAGATTACACAGCATGACTGAGAACATGTAGACAGACACAAAGTATTTGTTTAGTTTCTCTGCCATTGTCCTATGATGAGAGGCTGAGTAAATTGGACATGTATTCTCTGGAGTTTAGAAACATATCAGATTCTAAAGGGACTGCATAGGGTCGACACTGAGAGATTATTTCCACTGGTCGGGAAATGAAAGTCTCCCTTATCCCTTCCTAAACAGCTTATCCACCTGTCCTGTCAGCCTCAGGAATCAGTAAACATTCACTCCAAGGTCCTGCTGTTCACAGACACAGAGAGAATGTTGGAGACAGTCACATTGTTAGGTTAGATCGAAAGGGCAAATGTCAAATATAATCATAGTTTGTGTACACAGACGTACAAGAAATAGGCATAGAGGGTGAAACATCAGGAGAGAGGGAGAAATATAGATGGAGAGAGGGTAACAGTGAGAAAGGGAGAGATAGGCATGGAGAGAGAAGTGGAGAACTACTCTTACTGGTAATATAAAAGCAAAATACTGCGGATGCTGGAAATCTGAAATAAAAACAAGAAATGCTGGAACCACTCAGCAGGTCTGGCAGCATCTGTGAAAAGAGAAGCAGAGTTAGCGTTTCGGGTCAGTGACCCTTCTTCGGAACTGGTTACTCTTACTGGTAATCTCTCTCCATCTCTGTCTTCCCATCTCTCTTACTCACTCAATCACTAGTTCTCCTCTCTGCTACTCTCTCCATGTTTATCTCTCTCCTCTTCTCTCTCTATCTCTATCTCCCTCTGCACCCTCTCAATCCCAATCTCTCGCCGTGTCATACCTTCAACGATGCTGCACACAGCTTTGTGGGAACATTGACTGATACTCTCTATCGCAATCTCCCTCTGTTTCTCTCCCTCTCTGTCTCTGTCCCTGTCGCTGTCTCTCTCATTGTCTTTCCCGATCACTGTCTCTGTTTCTCCATCTCTCTCTTTCTCAATCCCTCTCTCTTTCTCAATCCCTCTCTCTTTCTCAATCCCTCTCTCTTTCTCAATCCCTCTCTCTGTGCTTCTGTCTCTGTCCATGACTCTGTCTGTGTCTCTATGACACCATCTCTCCCTTTCTCTCTATCTCTCTCTTCATCTCTCCCTGCCTCCCTCTCTCCCAGGACAGCAATGCTTTCAGCCATTTCTTGGTTAATTTTGAACCTTTAACTCTTGCCCTTGTTGAGAATGTCACTGCAGTTTGAAAATATCGAACACTGAACCAACACTCACCCCTAAAACACTCACACTAAACCCGCAACACAGGTCATGGTGCATGCGGCTATGAACTGCTTCATTATCTGAAGCAAAATACTGTGGATGCTGGAAATCTGGAAAACATCGAGCTGAATGGCTGATTCTGTTTCTCTCTCCACAGATACTGCCTGGTCTGTAAATGGAACTGAACACTGTGTAATCATCAGTGAACATCCCCACTTCTGACCTTACGATGGAGGGCAGGTCATTGAGGAAGCAGCTGAAGATGGTTGGGCCTCGGACACTACCCTGAGGAACTCCTGCAGTGATGTCCTGGGACTGAGATGATTGACCTCCAACAACCACAACCATCTTCCTTTGTGCTCGGTATGATTCCAGCCAGTGGAGAGTGTTCCCCCTGATTCCCACTGACTTCAACTCTACTCAGGCTCGATGATGCCACACTCAGTCAAATGCTGCCTTGAGGTTAAGGGCAGTTACTCTCACCTCACTGTCTGATCTATTGGATCATTTGAGATACATACGGGTCATAGAATAGCAGACAAGAGTGAATGGTTCTGTTTTACCTGCTGTGTTATCATCTTCACAGCCTGGTACAGGACTGTGAACGACAGATTAACATGTCCTATTAAACACTCCCAGAGCAGGTTCAGCATGTATTAGATAGAGTACAGTTCCTTCCACTCTCTCTCCCACTCACTCTCTCTATATCCTGCTCTCTCTCTCTCCTGTGAAACATCGGGAGAGAGAAATATTGATGAAGAGAGAGTAACAGAGAAAAGGAGTGATCATAGTGAAGAGAGTGCTGGAGATTTGTGTTTCTGGTAATCTCTCCACCTCTATCTCTCCTTCCCCTGTCTTTTACTCTTCAAGCCCTATCTCACCTCTCTGTTCCACTTCATCCTTGTTACAAACACTGGACTTTGTCTCCCATCTTCTCTCTTCATCTCTATTCCTCCCTCTCTGTTACCCTCTGAATCTCAGTCTCTCCCTCTCTGTTACCCTCTGAATCCCAGTCTCTCCCTCTCTGTTACCCTCTGAATCCCAGTCTCTCCCTCTCTGTTACCCTCTGAATCCCAGTCTCTCCCTCTCTGTATCCCAGTCTCTCCCTCTCTGTTACTCTCTGAATCCCAGTCTCTCCCTCTCTGTTACCCTCTGAATCCCAGTCTCTCCCTCTCTGTTACTCTCTGAATCCCAGTCTCTCCCTCTCTGTTACTCTCTGAATCCCAGTCTCTCCTTCTCTGTTACCCTCTGAATCCCAGTCTCTCCCTCTCTGTTACCCTCTGAATCCCAGTCTCTCCCTCTCTGTTACCCTCTGAATCCCAGTCTCTCCCTCTCTGTTACTCTCTGAATCCCAGTCTCTCCTTCTCTGTTACCCTCTGAATCCCAGTCTCTCCCTCTCTGTTACCCTCTGAATCCCAGTCTCTCCCTCTCTGTTACTCTCTGAATCCCAGTCTCTCCCTCTCTGTTACTCTCTGAATCCCAGTCTCTCCTTCTCTGTTACCCTCTGAATCCCAGTCTCTCCCTCTCTGTTACTCTCTGAATCCCAGTCTCTCCCTCTCTGTTACCCTCTGAATCCCAGTCTCTCCCTCTCTGTTACCCTCTGAATCCCAGTCTCTCCCTCTCTGTTACCCTCTGAATCCCAGTCTCTCCCTCTCTGTTACCCTCTGAATCCCAGTCTCTCCCTCTCTGTTACCTAACTAGAGCTTTATAAATGTTCAGTATAACCTCCCTGCTTTTGTACTGACTGTATACAGTGTACATTGTGGTACAGGGGTATTCCCCAGGGCTTTGGATTAGGACCACTGATCTTTTTGATATATATTAATGACTTAGACTTGGGTATACAGGGCATAACTCCAACATTGTGCCCTCTGCAATGTAATAAACAGGGAAGGGAATAGTAATAGACTTCAGGAGGATTGAGGCAGTCTGGTGAAATAGTCAGACACATGGCAGGTTAACTTCAATGCTGAGAAATGTAAAATCATGAATTTTGGAAGGAAGGCTGAGGAGAAGCGTTATAGACTAAATGGTACAATGTTAAAACGGGAGCAGGGACAGAGAGATCTGGGATTTCATTTGTGTCACTTTTTATATCTTAAAGATTCAATTTGGGGATTGCAATCTCTAAGTTGAATTTAGCTTCATCCTGAAAAGTGTAAGCAAACGTGTTGGGAAATGTGTCAAATGCTGTTTCCATTCAGACATTCCTGCATTGTGGAAGTGTGAGCTATCTTTGCAGAGACAGGAAATAAGGGTGTTTGAATGGACCTGCAGGTTTTGGTTGATGCAATAAGGTGATAATTTGAATTGTGTCCCTTGCAGATACACAGAATTGAAGGTATTTACAGAACACCACATGAAGTAGTTTACCAATGTCTGACAAACTTCAAAGCCTTCAGACACATGGAAGAAGAGGAGAAGGGAACAATATACAAAACCTGAGACAGTCAGAAAACAGCAGTAGGAAAATGAATCTCTTTTTAAGTGTTTTAATTTGAAGGCCTGAGCTGATGATTGAAAAAGCAGGCGTTCAAATCCCACACTGGGCTGTTGTGAATTTGAATTTAGTTTTTAAAAAACTTATTAAGATGGAACGATTCACTCCTGTCGACTAGTGCAAAGTCCGTGTGTGTCTCAGTTTTGCTGTATTTATTAACAATTTAAGATGATGGGGTAGAATGCCACATACCCAAGTTTACCAATGACACAAAAATAGGCAGCATTGTAAGCAGTGTAGCTGGAAGCATCAAATTACAAAGAGATATTAATATATTAAGTGAATGGGCAAAACTGTGGTGGATAGATTTCAATGTCAGTAAAAAAGACTAGAACAGAGTACATTATAAATGGTGAAAAACCAGAAACACTGGAGGTCCAAAGAGACTTGGGGGGTCCATGTCCATTTGAGTGCAGTGTAGATTTACCAGAATGATAACTGGACTCCAAGGGTTAAATTACGAGGTGACATTACACAAACTAGGGATTTATTCCCTGGAATTTAGGAGGATCAAGGTGATTTGATCAAAGTTGTTCAGATATTAAGGGGAACTGATGGGGTAGTTTGGGATAAACTATTTCAGCAGCTTGAGATCATAGGAACAGGAGTAGGCCATTCAGCCCATCGAGCCTGCTCCACCATTCAATACTATCATGGCTGATCATCCACATCAATGTCTTTTCCCCAGACTATCCTCATACCCTTTATGTCATTGGTATTTAGAAATCTGTCAATCTCTGCTTTAAACATCCTCAATGACTGAGCTTCCACAGCCCTCTGGGGTAGAGAATTCCAAAGATTCACAACCATCTGAGTAAAGACATTTCTCCTCATCTCTGTCCTAAGTGGCTTCCCATTATTTTGAACTTGTGTCCCCTGGTTCTAGACTCTCCAACCAGGAGAAACATCTTACCTACATCGACCCTGTCTATCCATAACGTTACCCCAGGGTCTCCACACAGCCTGTCTCCCCGTCCCCCTGCTTCTAAAGTGTCTCAGGGTCTCCTGGCACTTTCTATCTCTCTGCTTCTGTCTCTATCCCTCACTATCTCTCTGTTCTCTCTCCGTTTCTATCTCTCCGTTTCTATCTCTCCGTTTCTATCTCTCTGTTACTCTCCCTCTGTCTCTCTCTCTCTCTGTCTATCTCTCTCTCCCACCATGTTGGTTATCATTAGGGGTCGAG
Organism: Heterodontus francisci; assembly: GCF_036365525.1. NCBI lineage: Eukaryota > Metazoa > Chordata > Chondrichthyes > Heterodontiformes > Heterodontidae > Heterodontus > Heterodontus francisci. Next base: position 30,897 of record NW_027141237.1, read on the forward strand.
TTAAATCAAACACTTCTCCTGTCTGCCCTGGAATAAATAGCAAAATTTGTGGCTATTTTATGTCTGTATTCAGACAATATAGACAGCAAATTATATTATATGATGGGATGCTGCAAATTGATTGACACCAGTACGGTAGGACAAACAACTTAAAAACAATTATTCACAAGTCTAGTCCAACGTAACTACAGATTCCACCCGATAAGGTAATAAATGCCAACACTCTTGAGTTTGTTGGAATACCTTAAGTTTTACTCTGTCTGGTTTTCAGAAATTAAACATTACACATGCACTACAAGATTAAAGATTACACGTAGGTTTAATAACATAGAATTCCAGTAAAATAGCACTAAAATCCCAGTGAATATTCCTGGAAAAACCAATGCCTGAAATGAATTGACTATTTAAGACTTTTAAATTAATTAACCCTTGTGTTCCCACAAAGACCAAGTTAGCAAATTCAACAGTGTCCACTTTGACTTCATCCCATCGTGTCTTATGTACATTCTCACAGGATAGCAGGTATAACTGACCAGTGGTGTACCGCAGGGATTGGTGCTGGGACCCTTGCTGTTTGTAGTGTACATTAATGATTTAGATGTGAATGGAGGAGGTACGATCAGTAATTTTGCAGATGACACGAAAATTGGTGTCGTAAATAGTGAGGAGGAAAGCCTTAGATTACAGGACGATATAGATGGGCTGGTAAGATGTGCAGAGCTGTGGCAAATGGAATTTAATCCTGAGAAGTGTGAGATGATGCATTTTGGGAGGACTAACAAGGCAAGAGAATATACAATGGGTGGTAGGACCCTAGGAAGTACAGAGGGTCAGAGGGACCTTGGTGTACTTGTCCATAGATCACTGAAGGCAGCAGCACAGGTAGATAAGGTGGTTAGGAAGGCATATGGGATACTTGCCTTTATTAGTCAAGGCATAGAATATAAGAGCAGGGAGGTTATGATAGAGCTGTATAAAACACTAGTTAGGCCACAGCTGGAGTACTGTGTACAGTTCTGGTCACCACACTATAGGAAGGATGTGATTGCACTGGGGAGGGTGCAGAGGAGATTCACCAGGATGTTGCCTGGGCTGGAGCATTTCAGCAATGAAGAGAGACTGGATGGCTAGGGTTGTTTTCCTTCGAGCAGAGTAGGCTGAGGGGGGACCTGATTGAGGTATACAAAATTATGAGGGGCATTGATAGGTTAGATAGGAAGGAACGTGTTCCCTCAGCGGAGGGGTCAATAACCAGGGGGCATAGATTTAAGGTAAGGGGCAGGAAATTTGGGGCAGGAAGTTTAGAGCAGATTTGAGGAAAACATTTTTCACTCTGAGGGTGGTTGGAATCTGGAACACACTGCCTGAAGAGGTGGTAGAGGCAGGAACCCTCACAACATTTGAGAAGTATTTAGATGAGCACTTGAAACACCATAGCACATAAGACTACAGGCCAAGTGCTGGAAAATGGGATTAGAATAGTTAGGTGCTTGATGGTCGGCACGGACACGATGGGCCGAAGGGCCTGTTTCTGTGCTATTTTACTCTGACTCTAACTGTCGTCATAGTATTAAGCTGAAAATTGATCAGTTACATTGTTATTTCAGTCCATATTTACAGTCCACACGGTACCTTACTGTTGTAATAAAGTCATATAGTATCTATTCATCTCACTGGGCAAAATATCACTGGATCAACATTCTCACCAAATACTAAAACATTACAGAAAGCGAGGCTCACAAATTCAACACAAGTTTCCTTTTCTGAGTCTCGCTGGTCTGTTCTGATTCTCTGAAGGATTACTGATACTTATCCTGCACATGACCAGTCGTCCTCATCCCGTGTGCCTGTCCTGCTCCCAAACCCGACATCCCCTTCCATTAAGGCAAGTGATACAGGAGTGTCTCAGTGACTGAGGCAGGTGAGTCTTGAGGCTGAGCCGGGCACAGTGAGTGACCCGGGTTAATCCGACACTCCAGGGACAGTTTAAACAGAGCTTTACACTGTATCTAACCCGTGATGTTCCTTCTCTGAGAGTGTTCACTGGGGCAGTGCAGACGAGGAGAGTTATTCCTTACCCATTTTAAACATGGAGAGGTTATTCGTTCAAGTACATATCCAGGAAATTGTTTTAAATGTGATCAGGGTTTCTGCGTCCATCATCTTTTCAGGCAGTGAGTTCCAGACACCCATCAGCCACTGGGTGAAGAAACTAATGATGTGTTTCGTTCAGTTAATTTTGATGTCAATGTTTCCCCAGGATGTTGATGATGGGGATTCAGCGATGGGATAATGCTTTGAATGCCAAGGGGAGGTGGTTGGATTCTCTCTTGTTGCAGATGGTCATTGCCTGGCACTTGTGTGACGTGAATGTTACTTGCCACTGGTCGGCCCAAGCCTGAATGTTGTCCGGGTCTTGGTGCATGTGGCTATGGATTGCTTCATTATCTGAGGCAAAATACTGTGGATGCTGGAAAACTGGAAACCATCGAGCTGAATCACTAACTCTGTTTCTCTCTCCACAGATGCTGCCTGACCTGCTCAGTATTTCCAGCATTTTCTGCTGGGATTTCACCATCTGAGGAGTTGCGAATGGAACTGAACACTGTGCAATCAACAGTGAACATCCCCACTTCTGACCTTACGATGGAGGGCAGGTCATTGAGGAAGCAGCTGAAGATGTTTGGGTCGAGGACATTACCCTGAGGAACTCCTGCAGTGATGGTCTGGGACTGAGATGATTGACCTCCAACAACCACAACCATCTTCCTTTGTGCTCGGTATGACTCCAACCAGCGGATTCCCACTGACTTCAGTTTTACTCGGGCTCCTCGATGCCACACTCGGTCAAACACTGCCTTGATGTTAAGGTCAGTCTCTCTTCCCAGTAGCAGACAGGAGTGAATCGTTCCCTTTGACCCATTGTGTACTGAACATGCTCTGCTTCTTCACAGCCTGATACAGGACTGTACACGGCCGATTAATGTAGCCCATCTAACACTCCCAGAGCAGGTTCAGCACAGCTTAGGAACAGAGTACAGTTCCTTCAATATTCTCTCTCTGTCTCTCCCTCCTGCTGTCTCTGACACTAGGAGAGAGACAGAGGGAGAGAGGGTTAGATATGCAGACAAAGAGAGTGCTGCAGAGAGGGACAAGGTTGGAGAGAGAGAGATTGATGGGGTTGATTGAAAGGGAGAATGTAAGATGTGTCAATTTGATATAATCCTTCACTTCTGTGTGCACAAAGATTTAAGAGATAGGTATGGAGAGAGAAACAGCGGGAGAGATCCAGAGGGAATATCCTCCATTTTAAACATCCAGAAATCTATTCCACTGTGGGAGGCATCACACTATCATGATATTGGTTGTGGACATTTTGAAATCTATGCCCTCGCTTATGGACCTCTGTGCTGAGGGAAATGTGTCCTTCCTATCCACTCTATCGAGGCCCCTCATAATTTTATATACTAATACTCAATCTCCCTTCACCCTCCTCTGTTCCAAAGAAAACAACCCCAGCCTGTCCAATCATTCCTTTGGATTTCTTTGTAATTTTGCAACTCTCTTCTGCAAACAGGAATTCATGCTGGTTTAATTGTTCATTTTTAAATCTGGGATTGATAGATTCTTGTTAACCAAAGGTATTAAGAGATAAGGGGCGAAGGTGGGATATAAGGTGTTAGTTAGATCACAGATCAGCCCTGATCTCATTGAATGCTGGAACAGGGTTGAGGGGTTAAATTGCCTCCTCCTCTTCCTCTGTGCTATGTTAAATATCCTTCTTTCACTTTCAGTCACCCTATCTGTCTGTGTCTCTCTGTTTCTCTCTCTCTCTCTCTGTCTGTTTCGGACTGTGTAGAGCGAGATTCACTCTGTATCCACCCCATGATGTTCCTGCCCTGGGAGTCGTTTCTGCTTATGCTGCATTTCACCTGGTCTCAGTTTGTACTGCACCAGACCATTTCTCTGTTTATAGTAAAGTAGGCCCTGTATTTACTCTGTATCTCAGCCCATGCTGCCCCTGTCCTGGGAGTGTGTGATAGGACAGTGTGGAGGGAAACCTACTCTGTGTCTAATCCCACACTGTGCTTGGTTTGGGAGTGTTTAATGGGACAGTGTAGATGGAGCTTTACTCTATATCCCTGGAATTTAAAAGGTTAAGGGGTAATTAGATCAAAGTTTTCAGAATAATAAGGGAAACTGATAAACAGCGAAAAACTATTCCCACTGGCTGCAGAGTCAAGAACTTGTAGGCATAGTCTAAAAATCTAAACATAGTCTAAAAACATTCAGGAGTGAAATGAAGAAATACTTCAACACACCAGGTGTGGTATCAGTTTGGAACCCTCTTCCACAAACAGCAATTCCACAAACACCATCATGATATTGGTTGTGGAAAATTCATGCTGGCTTATTGGTTAATTTTTAAATCTGAGTTTGATAGATTTTTGATGTTAAAGGTATGAAGAGATCTGGGGCCAAGGCGGGTATATGGAGTTAGATCACAGAGCAGCCATGATCTTTTTGAATGACAGAACAGGGTTGAGGGGCCAAATGGCCTCCTCCTCTTCCAATATCCTCTGATAAATATCCTGCTATCACTCTCTGTTTCTGGGTCACCCCCTCGGTCTGTGTCTCCCTCTTTGTCTCTCTTTCCGTCTGTCAGTCTCTCTTTCCCTCCTCTCTCAGAACGTCTGTGGATATCAACAAACATCAGTCAGCCATTTTAGGTTTGTTCACGGTGGCCATTTTATGTTACCACAACACGGGGACATTCATTTCAGAGACTGATTCCTCACTAATGTATTGTTAGCGCTTTAAACGTGACAGCGACACAGACATGGAGACACTGAGACACACAGTACCAGACAGGAGTCAATCATTCCCTTGTCCCCATTGTACTGTATGTGTACAGGCGCTGACACTGTATTAAATTCATTCCCGGGATCTGGGCATCACTGACAAGACCAGCATTTATTGTCTAATTTCCCTGAGAAGGTGGTGATGAGCTGCTCCCCTCATCGACCCTCCTAGTTACCCCACAAAAAAATACAGTCAAGCTAGTCTGACACGATCTTCACTTAACAAATCCATACTGACTGTGTTTGATTAATCTGCACCTTTCTAAATGACCATTACTACTGTTTATCAGAATTTATCCCAATCATTTGCCCTCCACTGAGGTCAGGCTGAGTGGCCTGTAATTACTCAGTCTATCTCTTTCTCCCTTTTTAATCAATGGTACAACTTTAGCAGTCCTCCAGTCCTTTCCTTCTTTAATTCTCCCTGGTCTCTCCATCTCTCTCACACTCCCTTTGTCTGTCTCTCCTTCCCTCTTTTGGTGTTCTCTCTCCCTCCCTCTCTGTTTCTCCCTCTCTCTGTCTCTCCCTCTTTCTCTGCCTTTCCCTCTCTCTTTCTTTGCCTCTGTCCATGACTCAGTTTGTCTCTCTCTATTTGTTTCTCTCTCTCTGTCTCTCTCTCTCTCCCTCTCTGTCTGTCTCTTTCCCTATATATATCTCTCTCCCCCCCTCTCTGTCTCCCTGTGTCGCTGTCTGTCCCTATCCGTCTGTCTCTGTCTCTCCTCTCTGTCTCTCTCCCCTCTCTCTATCTCTCTCTCTCTCTCTCTGCAGTACCCCACTAGTCACCGCCTGCCGACCTGACAATGACCAATTTATTCCTACCCTCTGTTTCCTGTCCATTAACCAGTTCTCAACTCATGCCAATATATTCCCCCCAATCCCATGTGCTCTAATTTTGATTACTAACCTCTTGTGTGGCACTTTATCAAAAGCTTTCTGAAAATCTAAATCTACCACATCCACCGGTTCCCCCTTATCTATTCCGTTAGTTTCATCCTCAAAAAACTCCCAACAGGTTTGTTAAAGATGATTTCCCTTTCATAAATCCATGTTTACTCTGACCAATCCTACCATTGTTTTCCAAGTGTTCGGTAATCACATCCTTTCTTCAAGATTCGAGCATTTTCCCTATGACTGATGTTAGACTAACAGGTCTGTAGTTCCCCATTTTCTCTCTCCCTCCTTTTGTAAATAGTGGGGTTACATTTGCTACCTTCCAATCTGTAGGAACCATTCCAGAGTCTATTGAATTTTGAAAGATGACCATCAATGCATCAACTATCTCTACAGCCACCTCTTTCAACACTCTGGGATGGAGATCATCAGGTCCAGGGGATTCATTTACTTTAAGACCCATTCATTAGTCGAGTACTTTTTATTACTAATATTTATATCTTGCAGTTCCTCATTTACACTGGTTCCTTGATTCTCCATTATTTCTGGGAGTTTTTTAATATTTTCCTCTGTGAAGACAGACACAAAGTATTTGTTTAGTTTCTCTGCCATTGTCCTATGATGAGAGACTGAGTAAATTGGACCTGTATTCTCTGGAGTTTAGAAGAATGAGAGGTGATCTCATTGAAACATATCAGATTCTAAAGGGAATGGATAGGGTCGACACTGAGAGATTATTTCCACAGGTCGGGAAAGGAAATTCTCCCTTATCCCTTCCTAAACAGCTTATCCACCTGTCCTGTCAGCCTCAGGAATCAGTGAACATCAGTGAGCTTTACTCTGTATCCCTGGAATTTAGCAGGTTAACAGCACTGTTGGTTCCTAAGAGCACTGTGGGTGTACCTACCCCACATGGACTGCAGCGGTTCAAGAAGGCAGCTCACCACCACCTCCTCAATGGCAGTTTGTGATGGGCAATAAATGCTGGCCTGGCCAGTGATGCCCACATCCCTGAATGAATAGAAAAACGCGTATTTAGACTGTTCTTTTTATTTGGAAATGATTGTTTGGACTTCATTTGATGTTGTATTTCTGCATTAGCCTTTCATCACTCAAAATAATTTCCAAAGAGGAACCTGTTTAACCTTATAAGTGTTGATATAGTTAGAAAATTGACATTTAACAGAAATTGTCATTACATTCTTAAATTAAGCATCTCGAGGTTACATAAAGAATCACATTCGCACAAACTTAAATTCCTGCAACTTCGAGCAAATTTTCAAACTCTCTCACACAGAATCTCCCCATCAGCAATGGCTTGGCATCTCCACCTGCTGGTGTCCCTGTCTCACTGCAGTTACTGTCCCCTCTCACCATTTCCATCTGCTGGTGTCCCTGTCTCACTGCAGTTACTGTCCCCTCTCACCATCTCCATCTGCTGGTGTCCCTGTCTCACTGCAGTTACTGTCCCCTCTCACCATCTCCATCTGCTGGTGTCCCTGTCTCACTGCAGTTACTGTCCCCTCTCACCATCTCCATCTGCTGGTGTCCCTGTCTCACTGCAGTTACTGTCCCCCTCTCACCATCTCCACCTGCTGCTGTCCCTGGCTCACTGCAGTTACTGTCCCTCTCTCACCATCTCCATCTGCTGGTGTCCCTGTCTCACTGCAGTTACTGTCCCTCTCTCACCATCTCCATCTGCTGGTGTCCCTGTCTCACTGCAGTTACTGTCCCCTCTCACCATCTCCACCTGCTGGTGTCCCTGTCTCATTGCAGTTACTGTCCGCTCTCACCATCTCCATCTGCTGGTGTCCCTGTCTCACTGCAGTTACTGTCCCCTCTCACCATCTCCATCTGCTGGTGTCCCTGTCTCACTGCAGTTACTGTCCCCCTCTCACCATCTCCACCTGCTGCTGTCCCTGGCTCACTGCAGTTACTGTCCCTCTCTCACCATCTCCATCTGCTGGTGTCCCTGTCTCATTGCAGTTACTGTCCCCTCTCACCATCTCCATCTGCTGGTGTCCCTGTCTCACTGCAGTTACTGTCCCCTCTCACCATCCCCATCTGCTGGTGTCCCTGTCTCACTGCAGTTACTGTCCCCTCTCACCATCTCCATCTGCTGGTGTCCCTGTCTCACTGCAGTTACTGTCCCCTCTCACCATCTCCACCTGCTGGTGTCCCTGTCTCACTGCAGTTACTGTCCCCTCTCACCATCCCCATCTGCTGGTGTCCCTGTCTCACTGCATTTACTATTCCCCCTCTCACCATCTCCACCTGCTGGTGTCCCTGTCTCACTGCAGTTACTGTCCCCTCTCACCATCTCCACCTGCTGGTGTCCCTGTCTCACTGCAGTTACTGTCCCCCTCTCACCATCCCCATCTGCTGGTGTCCCTGTCTCACTGTAGTTACTGTCCCCTCTCACCATCGCCATCTGCTGGTGTCCCTGTCTCACTGCAGTTACTGTCCCCCTCTCACCATCTCCACCTGCTGCTGTCCCTGGCTCACTGCAGTTACTGTCCCCTCTCACCATCTCCATCTGCTGGTGTCCCTGTCTCACTGCAGTTACTGTCCCCTCTCACCATCTCCATCTGCTGCTGTCCCTTTCTCACTGCAGTTACTGTCCCCTCTCACCATCTCCATCTGCTGGTGTCCCTGTCTCACTGCAGTTACAGTCCCCTCTCACCATCTCCATCTGCTGGTGTCACTGTCTCACTGCAGTTACTGCCTGCTCTCACCATCTCCATCTGCTCGTGTCCCTGTCTCACTGCAGTTACTGCCTGCTCTCACCATCTCCACCTGCTGGTGTCCCTGTCTCACTGCATTTACTGTTCCCCCTCTCATCATCTCCATCTGCTGGTGTCCCTGTCTCACTGCAGTTACTGTCCCCTCTCACCATCTCCACCTGCTGGTGTCCCTGTCTCACTGCAGTTATTGTCCCCTCTCACCATGTCCACCTGCTGGTGTCACTGTCTCACTGCAGTTACTGTCCCCTCTCACCATCTCCACCTGCTGGTGTCCCTGTCTCACTGCAGTTATTGCCTCGCTGATCAGCTCCATCTGCTGGTGCCCCTGTCTCACTGCAGTTATTGCCTCGCTGATCAGCGCCATCTGCTGGTGTTCCTGTCTCGCTGCAGTTACTGTCCCCTCTCACCATCTCCATCTGCTGGTGTCCCTGTCTCACTGCAGTTACTGTCCCCTCTCACCATCTCCAGCTGCTGGTGTCCCTGTCTCACTGTAGTTACTGCCTGCTCCCACCATCTCCATCTGCTCGTGTCCCTGTCTCACTGCAGTTACTGCCTGCTCTCACCATCTCCACCTGCTGGTGTCCCTGTCTCACTGCAGTTACTGTCCCCACTCACCATCTCCATCTGCTGGTGCCCCTGTCTCACTGCAGTTACTGCCTGTTCTCACCATCTCCACCTGCTGGTGTCCCTGTCTCACTGCGATTGCTGTCCCCTCTCACATCTCCATCTGCTGGTGTCCCTGTCTCACTGAAGTTACTGCCCCTCTCACCATCTCACAATCACTGTGATTTGCAGCTTTGTCCATTTTGCTCTGGGTCCAGGGTGGGTTTAGGTGAATCCGGCTGAGCTTTTTAGTGATGCCTTTTTGAGAAACATTTCATGATTCTTCTGCAGGGCCAGTCCCGCATCAATAGGTCAGATTATCGATAAAATGTAATCTCAATCAGATTTAAATTCATTTCAGGGCTCAGTGCTGTGAAAATAAGATGTACTTTGTCCTGTGGAGAGTGTAGAGAATGCAATATGAAATGGGATTTCATTCTAGTGTTAAAAACCCTTCAGTTCATTCTATGATTTCACTAAATTAGCAATGAGATTGAAAGGGTATGTCGCCGCCTTCTTCAGTTCCTGTCTGTATTTAGTCTGGGTCACAGTGTAAATACACGTGTTGGTGCAGGAACTGAGAACCTGCAGCATATTTGATGTGTGTTTTGTGATAAAGAGAGGGTCAGTGTAGGAGGAATAATACTGAATATCTGCAATCCGCCTGGAAATGATAAACACAACCAGTGTCACCCATAACAATATAAAACTGCCGGATATAGTGAAGAGCAAAATAATTGATTTTCTGCGATTCTCCATCTCTGGGTCCTTGTGATTCTCTGCATTGCTGTGGGCCCGGAATCCCCTGCGGACTTTACTGGAGAATAAAATCCATCTGACAGTCAGAACATTGAGCAGCAAAATCAGAAAGACCGGGACGCAAGGGGTTAAAATGTAGTGAAATAATTCAAATGCCCCCCATGTGGGGGAGGTATAGAAACTCACTTTAAAGACACAACTCATGGGAACATTATCAATAATTTTTTCTTGTTCCTGTGTAAAGTACCAGGGGAGAGATTGTAAACAGCCCAGCACACTCACTGTTCCAACAACCACAGCCGCAGTTTTCTCGCTGCAATATTTTGTTTTCAGCTTCTCGCAACAAATGGCCACAAATCGGTCAAAGGTGAAAGTAACTGTGAGCCAGACAGAAACATTAATGGCAGCAGAAAGCAGAATACCAATGAGAGAACACACAGGAGTAATTCTCAGGAATGAATCTGGGAAGTAAATTAAAACAATCCATTTCAATATGGGTTCAGTGATAACGACCAGGAGATCAGACGCTGCCATTCCCACCAGGTAGACAGTGATACATTTGGAGAGACCGCACTTTCCTTGGGACAGAATCACAATCACCACCAAGTTAACTGGAAGAGAGAGAAGGAAGCAGAGAAATTACTGATCAGACCTGGAGACAAAGCAGCAGTTTGACAGGATCTGGGCTGAAATTTCCAGCTCTGTTGCTGCATCGAACAGTGGAATCTGATTCATTGACGTGGGCAGTGCTTTGCCACAGGGAAATGTTTGAAACACAATTATTAATAATGAATTGGGAAATTAATATAGGGTTGTTTTCCTTGGAGCAGAGAAGGCTGAGGGGGAACCTGATTACCTGATTGAGGTGCACAAAATTATCAGGGACATTAATAGGATAGATAGGAAGAAACGTTTTTCCTCAGCGGTGGTGTCAATAACCAGGTGGCATAGATTTTAGGTAAGTGTCAGGAGGTTAATAGGGGATTTGAGGAAAAGATTTTTCACCCAGAGGGTGGTTGGAATCTGGAACACATTACGTGAAGGGATGGTAGAGGCAGGAACCCTCATTACATTTGGCTACAGGCCAAATGCTGGAAAATGGGATTAGAATAGATAGCTGCTTGATGGCCAGCACAGACATGATGGGCCAAAGGGCCTGTTTCTGTGCTGTATAACTCTATGACTCTATTGATATATAAAGTGAATAGAGTCAGCACCAGATCGACTGGAAGTACCGGTGGGGAAATGAGAAGGGGTTTTATAGAGATGGAATCCAATGGGTTAATTGGGAATTTGTCTCCAGACTGTTGGTTGGGAAGGTTTGTGGAGAGCGGGATGTGCAGCTGGTTTGTTGCTCTGGGTTCAGAGAACAAACAGGGAATATTACCAAACGGGAAAATGCTGAAAACTACATTGCTGTGTTTGAGTGCTCATGATCTAGAATGGCAGAGCAGGCTTGAAGGGCTGAATGGCCTCCTCCTGCTCCAATGTTCCTATATTCCTATCAGGTTGGACGACGCAGCTGGAGGTGGAGCCAGTGAGTGAGATTGGGAGGGAGATTAGGAAAAGGACATGTTGGAGTTGGAGGGGAGACAGGAGCAGATGGTTTGGGAAAGTAGATAAACTGAAGCATTGGATGAGGAGACTGAGGATTCAATACAGTGAGAGGAGAGGCTGAGATTCACAGGGAGAGACTGCAGCAGAGTGTTAGAGGAAATCTAATCTATAGATCCCAGTAACACAACTCAATTAATACATTTAAACAATAATCCCTGTAGTTATTGGTGTTAGGGAACAGTCCATTGATTATACAATGTATTCAATGTATTTAGTTTGTACAGGCAATTAAATAGCAATTAAAATATATTTCTGATATCAACCTCGCTCTTTATTGAACTCAGCAGTCACAGAGATTTTAAAGTGCAGTATTTAAATAATGAATTACCATCAGTCAGTAAGTAAGCAATAGGAACTTTCTCCAAAGAAAATGAGGAGCTGACAGAAATCAACACAGAGGATCAAGTCCAACAGTAAAATGAATGCAATCTGGACATTCCAGCACTTTATGATAGTTAATTATTTACACTGCTGCTTCTTTCTCCTCTTTAGTTCTGCTTATCTCTTTCCCTCGGTTTCATTCTCCCTGCTCCTTTTCTCCTTCCCTATCTCTCTGGTGCACTCACACCCAGCAAACTGTTAGTTAATGCAGCTTTTCATAGACGATTTATTCCTAACATTCTGCGCCGGTGTTCATTTCACGTGCCCCAGGTTCAATGATTCTATTCTCAGAGTCTGTTTGTTCAATGAAGAAGCCTCTGTGAATAGTTTTCTGCATCTACAGAACATCCAAGTCTCCATCTGTTCACTTACGCTCTTCACTTCATCTACAATGCATGGAATAAACAGGATCGAAAGCATCTCAATCATTTAAATTCCTTCTCCTGAAATTATCAAGTATACCGTTAGAATGTGGGATTGTTTAATTAATAGAACACCAACATCAGCGCTGCAACTGATAATCTACAGATAAATGGAAAGACTCTTGATTCCAATTGATAGTGCGTAAACCAATAAAACATCACATTAATATTTTCTATTTTACAATGTAGTCCAGTGACAGTGAAGGCTCCACAATGAAGCAGAGAAGGAGATGTGAAAGTGTCAGCAGCAAACTCAGTTCAGTAGCCAGACTTCTGAAGCAGCGTCAGACACACACAGAATGAAATAATATTTGATAACTGTGATAACCAAAAAATACATTGAAATGACAGGTACACAACTCAAGCAGTCTCTGTCCATTCTCATTCATCCTTAGAATGCCATAGCGCCCAAGGCAGTGGGGCCATGAGTCATGGTCAGCCCCAACACTGGTATTAAAGTCCCCCAGCAGGAATAGACATTCGGTGTTGGGGATGCTACTAATGATATTAGAATTAGAATTGGAACATTACAGCGCAGTACAGGCCCTTCGGCCCTCGATGTTGCGCCGACCATCTGACCTACACTATTCCATTTTCATCCATATGTCTATCCAATGACCACTTAAATGCCCTTAAAGTTGGCGAGTCTACTACTGTTGCAGGCAGGGCGTTCCACGCCCCTACTACTCTCTGCGTAAAGTAACTACCTCTGACATCTGTCCTATATCTTTCACCCCTCAACTTAAAGCTATGTCCCCTCGTGTTTGCCATCATCATCCGAGGAAAAAGACTCTCACTATCCACCCTATCTAACCCTCTGATTATCTTGTATGTCTCTATTAAGTCACCTCTCCTCCTCCTTCTCTCTAACGACAACAACCCCAAGTCCCTCAGCCTTTCCTCGTAAGACCTTCCCTCCATACCAGGCAACATCCTAGTAAATCTCCTCTGCACCCTTTCCAAAGCTTCCACATCCTTCCTATAATGCGGTGACCAGAACTGCACGCAATACTCCAGGTGCGGCCTCACCAGAGTTTTGTACAGCTGCATCATGACCTCGTGGCTCCGAAACTCGATCCCCCTACTAATAAAAGCTAACACACCATATGCCTTCTTAACAGCCCTATTAACCTGGGTAGCAACTTTCAGGGATTTATGTACCTGGACACCAAGATCTCTCTGCTCATCTACACTACCAAGAATCTTCCCATTAGCCCAGTACTCTGCATTGCTGTTACTCCTTCCAAAGTGAATCACCTCACACTTCTCCGCATTAAACTCCATTTGCCATCTCTCAGCCCAGCTCTGCAGCCTATCTATGTCCCTCTGTACCCTACAACACCCTTCGACACTATCCACAACTCCACCGACCTTCGTGTCATCCGCAAATTTACTAACCCACCCTTCTACACCCTCATCCAAGTCATTTAATAAAATGACAAACAGCAGTGGCCCCAAAACAGAACCTTGCGGTACACCACTAGTAACTAAACTCCAGGATGAACATTTTCCATCAACCACCACCCTCTGTCTTCTTTCAGCTAGCCAATTTCTGATCCAAAGCTCTAAATCACCTTCAACCCCATACTTCCGCATTTTCTGCAATAGCCTACCATGGGGAACCTTATCAAACGCCTTACTGAAATCCATATACACCACATCCACGCCTTTACCCTCATCCACCTGTTTGGTCACCTTCTCGAAAAACTCAATAAGGTTTGTGAGGCACGACCTACCTTTCACAAAACCGTGCTGACTATCGCAAATGAACCTATTCTTTTCAATATTATGGAGTTCCTCATAGAACTGGTCTTTAGCTTCATGTGCGGAGCAGAGTGTTGGAGCATAGATGCTGAGTAGGTGTACTGGATCAGAGGCGGTGAACAGTCGGATGGACAGTATGCGTTCCGAGCCATTTGAGGGTGGCTCTATCATGCTGAGCAAAGAGTTTCTGATGGCGAAGCCCACTCCATGCTGTCTTGGTTCTTCAGGATCCCTACCCTGCCAGAAGAAGGTGTGTCTTGCTCTCTTAGAGATCAGCTCACAGGGAGGCGTGTCTGCTGAAGTGCTGCAATGTCCACATTGAGTCTACTGAGCTCATTATTAATGATGGCGGTCTTCCGAGAATCGTTGACTTGTGTAAGGTCTTCCAACAGGCCAGGACACATAGTTCTGACGTTCCAGCTTTCAAAATGAAGGGCTGGTACCTTCTTTCCTTTTTTGGTTGTGCTGTTTGGTGCGGTGTTACAGTCCACTTGTCGGGCAGAGACCCTGAGCTCCAAGCACACATTGAAGCAGGTGGACTGTGGAGGGACAGAACCTTACTGACCGAGGGCTGCCCGGTTTGAGGCAGGCAGTAGCTGTCCAGTGAGATGCGATGACCTCTCCCACTGACAAAGGCAACCCGTGGCGCCCAATCTCTACGCCAATTTAGCTGGACTTATAACCGTAACTGCTGCCTTCCGTGTTGTTTTGGTTGCTGTGAGGCGACTATGGAGTGACCTCTCCATGGCGCATGCCTGGGCGGATGTATGGAGGTTGTGTGTTTCCCAAGCATCAAAACCCCCCTCTCGGCCTTCCTGGTGGGGTCCAAAGGAGTGCAGGGCACGACGTTTGGCTCCAGTATGGCTGCAGGAATTGCATGTGTCAATCAAGCGGGCTGCTTTGTCCTGGGTGGTGTCGAGCTTCCTGAGTGTTGTTGGAGCTGCACCTATCCAGGCAAGTGGGGAGTATACCATCACACTCCTGACATGTGCCTTGTAGATGGTGGACAGTCTTTGGGAAGTCAGGAGGTGAGTTACTCGCCGCAGGATTCCTCGCCTCTGACCTGCTCTTGTAGCCACGGTATTTATATGGCTACTCCAGTTCAGTTTCTGGTCAATCGTAGCCCCTAGGATGTTGATAGTGGGGGATTCAGCGATGGTAATGCCATTGAATGTCAAGGGGAGATGGTTAGATTCTCTCTTGTTGGAGATGGTCATTTCCTGGCACTTGTGTGGCACGGATGTTAATTGCCACACAAGAGGGTGCTGCAGAGGTTTCGGGTTCCTGGGATTGGTGGTAATATATTACCATGGATTGAGGATTTGGTAAAGGCAGAAAAACAGGCAGAGTAAGAATAAGTGCATCAGTTTCAGCTTAGTAGGTTGTAACTAATGGGACGTTGCAAGGTTCATTTCTTGGTCCTCAGCTATTTCCAACTATAAAAATGAATTGGGTATGTAATTTATCTTAGTTTTCTGACAATACAACGCGAGGTGAGAAAGTGAAATGTGAGGAGGACGCAAAGAGTCTGCAAACGGATATAAACAGGTTATGTGAGTGGGCAAGAAGGTGGCAGATGAAGTATAATGGAAGGAAATGTGAAAATATCCACTTGGATTGGAAGAATATAAAAGAAGATTTTGTTTAAGGTGAGAGATTAATAAACGTTTTTATTCCAAAGGATTTAGGTGTCCTTGTACAAACAATTAGGAAAGCAAATTGTTTGCTACACTTCAACGCCCTTGAAATAGCGGCTACGGTTAAGGAAGTTTTTCTGCAGTTATATTGGGATTTGGTGAGATCACACCTGGACTACTGTGTACAGTTCTGGTCACCTGGGCGGCACAGTGGCGCAGTGGTTAGCACTGCAGCCTCACAGCTCCAGGGACCTGGGTTCGATTCTGGTTACTGCCTGTGCGGAGTTTGCAAGTTCTCCCTGTGTCTGCGTGGGTTTCCTCCGGGTACTCCGGTTTCCTCCCACATGCCAAAGACTTGCAGGTTGATAGGTTAATTGGCCATTATAAATTGCCCCTAGTATAGGTAGGTGGTAGGGAAATATATAGGGACAGGTGGGGATGTGATAGGAATACGGGATTAGTGTAGGATTAGTATAAATGGGTGGTTGATGGTCGGCACAGACTCGGTGGGCCGAAGGGCCTGTTTAAGTGCTGTATCTCTAAACTAAAACTAATAGACCTACCTTAGAGCAGATGTAATAAAGGTTCATTGTGTTGATTCCTGAAGGACACATTTGCCCAAAGAAGAGAGATTAAGCAGAATGTATTTATATCCTCCAGGGTTCAGAAGCATGACAGGTGATGTCATTGAAATCTATAAACTTTTTCCAGGACTTGACAGTGCAGATTCTGATAGACTGCTAACCCCCAGCTTCAGAGTCCAGAACCAGCGGTCAGGGTCTCGTTAAAAGTGTTTTGCAATTTAGGACTGAGAAGAGAAGGATTTTTCAGTCACAGGGTTAAGCATTTTTGGAATTCTCGACCTGAGAGGGCTGTGGATATTGAGTCCTTGAACGTATTCAACACTTATACTGATAGTTTTTTTAACACTCAGGAGCCAAGGGATATTGAGCTAGGGCGATAACGTGGAATTAATCTAGAACATCAACTGTGAAGTTATTGAATGATGAAGCAGGTTCCATGGGCCGCATGGACACCTGCTGCTATTTCCTATGTTCCAACACACCAAGTTGTATTATAATACCTTCAACTCCATAGTTGTTCTAATTATCTAAAAAAAAAATCTTAACAATCTGAATGTCACAGGATATTTCACCATCTTCTTTAACTCCTCTCTGAATTTAGTCTGGGTCACTGCATAAATAAAAGTGTTGGTGCAGCAGCTCAATAACAAAAGCATATATCCGGTTTCTTGCAGGATATAAAGAGGGTCATTGTAACCTGTGTAAGAGTAAGTCTTAGTAATCCGATAATACATGTAATGGATCGTGTACATCAGCCATAGCAGTATAAAATTGCCGGATATACTGAAGAGTAAAATTATTGATTTTCTCCTGTTCTCCATCTCAGGGTCAGGATTATTTACAGAGCTGGTGTTGCCCCGCAATGTCCTGCGTGCTCTGCTGGCCACTAATATATATCTCACTGTCAGGGCATTGAGCAGCAAAATAACACAAAATGGCAGAAAAGGGGTCACTATGCAGTCGAGAATAGAAAATGCCAGCCAAAGGGGTGAAGTATAAAAGCTTGGTCTTATCCGGCAATACCAGGGCAATTTGTTAATTATGTACAGAGGTTCATAAAGAAAGTAACACGGGACGTTTTTCAAACAACTCAGAGCGAACACCGTGCCGACAACGGCAGATGCTGTTTCTTTAGTGCAATATTTAGTTTTCAGCTTCTGACAACAAATGGATATAAAGCGGTCAAAAGTGAAGGTGACGGTTAACCAGACAGACAGGTCTCTGGTTGTATAAACCAGGGCAGTTTTTGTCCGACATATCGGAGTAAGAGACAGATAGTTTCCAGGGAAGTAAATGTCAACGATTCGATGCAGTATGACGCCAGTGATGACAACCATTAGATCCGCTGTTGCCATGGCCACCAGGTAATAGGTGATGCATTTGGAGAGACCGCACTTTCCCTGGGACAGGATCACAATCGCCACGATATTAACTGTAAGGAAGGTAGAAAGCAAGAGAATTGTTAGCCTACTTTAATGAAAAGAAGCAATGTGCGTGCACATTAGATATTCGCCCTAGATATTGACTGTAATTGATAATGCAAAATGATGAAGGCGAGTAGAAAACCTGTTTTAAATCTCTGTCCATCGAAGTCTATGGAATTAAAACACAGCAGCAAAGTAAATCAGGCTGACAATTGACTATCACTGGTTTTGCATTAGTGCAGTGACAAAATCTACTTGTAACTGCATCCAACGAGGAAATACATTTTCTAAGTAAATGTAATTTTCGAATTATAACGTTTATACATTATATCAAAGATCTGGGCTAATGTAGCATGCTATTTGGAAGTCTTAAGAATCAAGGCTGATCTAGAAATTATTGGTGATGAATTAGAAATAAGTTTTAAAGTAAAAATGAAACCCACAAATAATTTCTGAATTGAGACTTAAATAAAGTTAGGAGAAATCGTTATCAAATAAATAACATAATTAAGAGCATCAAATCAATTAAACAAAGTATAACATGCAGCTTCATAGAAAAAAAAGAGTTTCAGGTTTGCAACTGATAAATAATGAAGCAGAAATTGTTCAGCTACAGTAGTAAACTTCGGGAAGAACAGACGCCTGGATGGCTCGCCCCCAGCCCCAACACCGCCCTGCACTGCAGGTTAACTAAACTGATTGACTACGGGATGTGGCTTCATAAAGGCAATGGAAGCATCAGATAAGGCCAGAAGATTTGTGGAGCAGGGAAATGCCGCAAACTGACCAGCACTGCTGTACCGCCCCAAGGGCATTTGGCACGTCACCAGTTATTCAAACAGGCAAAAAATAGTTCTTGTGGTCTTATGGGCAGAAAAAAAACAGGGAATAGGAAGGACAGTAAAGAGTGAGCGAAGGTTAATGAACATAGTTAAGAGTATCTGATGTGATATAACGATTGGGTGACTTAGGGCAATGTTTGGGGATCTAAATAACTGAGCTCCCTTTGGAAATCAACTTCATAATTAACACTTCATGGAAGGGATGGTCACTTTGGCTTGTCACTTCCCTGAATAATAGATAAGTTGTGAAATCAACCGAATATGTTATTGGATTTCCAATGTAGGATGATCGTGTTGACAAACGTTTTGTCAAACATCCAGTGTTGGACGATTCGCAACTTCCACTAAATAAACATTTGGAAGACTGAAACCATTGTCTTTGGTCCGGAACAAACTCCGTTCCTCAGACACAGATCCTATAGTGTGGCGACCAGAACTGTACAAAGTACTCCAGCTTTGGCCTAACTAGCATTTTGTACAGCTCCATCATAACCTCCCTGCTCTTATATACTATGCCTTGGCTAATAAAGGCAAGTATCCCATATGCCTTCCTCACCAACTTATCTACCTCAACTATTGCCTTCAGTGATCTATGGACAAGTTCACCAAGGTCCCTCTGACCCTCTGTATTTCCAGTGTTCCTAATAAGCATTGTATATTCCCTTGACTTGTTAGTCCTCTCAAAATGCATCACATCACAATTCTCAGGATTAAATTACGTTTACCACTGCTCTGCTATACCATATTACCAGTCCATCTATATCGTCTTGTAATATAAGGCTTTCCTCTTCACTATTTACGACACCACCAGTTTTCATGTCATCTGCGAACTTACTGATCATACTTCCTATTTACTTGTCTAAATCATTAATACATGCCACAAACAGCAAGGGTTCCCGCACTGATCCTTGTGGGACACCACTGGTCACAGGCTTCCAATCGACCATCACCCTCTATCTCCTGCCACTAAGCCAATTTGGGATCCAATTTGCCAAATTGCCCGGGATCCCATGGTCTCCTACCTTCTTATCCAATCTCCCATGCAGGACATTATCAATGTAGAAATGTGGGAATCCTCATTGTCCTATCTTTCCATTGATTTCAGAGGTTGTGATGCAGGTTATAGAACCAAACTCAAAGATGCCAGTGGAGGAAGTAACATCAATCAATGTCCTTCCTTATGACCATAGTGAGCTTAAAACTTGAAAGTGGGACAATCTCGTGAGGACAGCATCTAGCTGATGTATTAACTCACCTATGTTATCAAAAGACTGATAATTCACCCTATTGGAGTGTGTATGGGCAGATTTTCATCGGTTGAAAAAGCATTGGTATCTGATAGCAGAGTAAGAGAAGATAAATGAAAACAATAGTTTCTTCCAAAAGTTCAATATTCCTACATTTGGACTTTGGATATCGATTTACATCCAATAGAAGATTAAGCAAAATGCAACACATATCAACATAGATTTGTAATCTAATGTACAGTTCAATCTGAACATGAGATAGCAAGACAGTTAGAAAGACTGCTTGAAAAATGCAATCCATGTTGAGGATGTAATAACTATCATTTTAATAAAATATTATCTTGAATGTCTAATATAAACATAGGATAGTTTAGGCAATGAGTGGTGACCACAGGATATGCGATTATTAGGTAAACCATTCTACCCAGACAGATTAAGTTACTAGATATGGAGGAAGAATAACAAGACATTTTATCATCGGCGTGCACAACTGGTAAGGTTATCACTTACCTGGGACACCAACAGCTGCAAGAATCGGATAGTAAATTGCATACACCTGACCAGTTGCTGGCTGATGCATTTTCTGTCAGAAGAGGTTACGGCTCAAATGCCACAATACATGGTTTACAGTAGAGTTAATATATAGGTTAAGGAAGAGTCCCATGAGACAATTAGCTATGATAATTACGGATGTTACTTCCTCTCATTTGCACAAACCAACCGAGTGAGTTGTTTTTATTTCATTTTTAGTGAAATTGAATGTTGTTAAAGTTTATTATACGTTTTCTATGGGAAATACCCAACAGACCAATTATTAATTTGGTAACATTTCTTCCAAAAATAAAATTGGAATGTTATGCAAGCACTGTCTTCAGCTGGGTCTCAAGCCCAGATTCTATCTGTAATGTTTTCGGAATTAGCTGAGCTATCGATAGAGTGATTGTGGGTATCGTGAAACAGCTCACAAGCTGGAAAGGCTGAAACTCAGCCCGCATTTTAATGATTGCAGAAAAGATCATTAGAAAGACACAGGTTGCAAACGGGGGGAAAGATTCTTGTCAAGCTTTATTTTGGAAAATTACACTCTGTTTTAGCTGCTTGGTGAATATTAAAATAGATATTTCTGAGTGATAAATAGCCTTCAGGCAAAATCGCCACCTACTTCGTGTACAGATGTTGGAATAAGAATTTAATTTAAAAATAACGGTCCCCTGCAGCATCATAGGAAGCTATGATGACCGTCATGTTAATGCTGTTCTCTGACAGTCTTATTAACATCCTCCTGCAGTCCTTCGCTTTCACACAATGCTGCTGCCATACCTCTTCCGGAGGCAAGGAGTCGCTCTCCCCAGCATGCATCCACCCCTCCCAAACACGAACTCGTCCGTCCAACCCACATGCATCCATTTGCAACCACCAATGCTCTGAACGGAACATGCTCCCTGATATAGATCCATGCATGGGACCCATGACCTGTTATGTTGTGAAGAAAATGTAAGGAGGGTACAAATGGATATAGATAGGTTAATTGAGTGGGAAGAAATGTGGTAAATGAAGTATAATGTGGGAAAATGTGCAATAGTCCATTTTGGCAGGAAGAAAAAAAAGAATCATATTATCTAAAAGGTGAGAGATTGCAGAGCTCTGAGATGCAGAGGTATTTAGGCGTCCTAGTGCATGAATCGCAAAAGGTTAGTATGCAGGTTCAGTAAATAATGAGAAAAGCTAATAGAATTTCATCATTTATTGCAAGTGGAACTGAAAATGCAAACATCGGGAGGTTTTGCTTCAGTTATACAGGACACTGATGAGGCCACGTCTGGAACACTGTGTACAGTATTGGTCTCCTTGTTTAAGGAAGAATGTAAATGCTTTGGAAGCAGTTGAGAGAAGGTTTACTGGACTGATCCCTAGAATGGGCGGGTTGTTGTATGAGGAAAGGTTGGACAGGCTGGAATTGTATCCGGTGGAGTTTAGAAGAGTAAGAGGCGACTTAACTGAAACATTTAAGATCCTGAGGGGTCTTGACAGGGTGGATGTGAAAAGGATGTTCTCTCTTGTGGGATAATCTAGAACTAGGGGTCACTGTTTAAAAATAAGGGGTCACCCATTTAAGACAGTGTTGAGGATATGTTCTTTTCGCGCAGAGGGTCGTGAGTCTTTGGAACTCTCTTCATCAAAAAGCAGTGGAAGAAAAACTTTGAATATTTTCAAGGCAGAGATAGATAGATTCTTGATAAACAAGGAGGTGGAAGGTTATTGGGGATAGGCAGGAATGTGGAGTTGCGGTTACAATCAGATCAGCCATGAGCTTGTTGAATGGCGAGTGGCCTTCTCCTGCTCCTAATTCGTATGCTTGGATCTTCAGAGAAACAAAGAAAATAGGAGCAGGAGTAAGTCCTTCGAGACTGCTGCACCATTCATTATGATCATGGCTGATCATCCAACTCAGTAACCTTTTCCCGCATTTGCCCCATACCCTTTGATCCCTTTAAACCCAAGAGCTATATCTAACTCCTTCTTGAAAACATGTTCTTATACTGCGTGTGCCTCCGTGCCACATGGCTGGAAGGCCCGGTACTGAACCTGGACCCTTTCTGTTCTCTTTGGGTCCCAATACCATACACTGTGCTTGCAGCAGCTTTGGTTGGAATCTGAGTTAAGGCATGACTTGTTGTACCTGGCTTGCCGCCTGCACCACACGGCACACTTGAAATTCGAAATTTGCACTGTCTCAATTACCTGTGCCTGCTGCTCCGAAATTCAAAACTGCCTGTTCCAGCATCTTTTTCTCGCTTCCACAATTAATCGACCACGTTTGCTCCCCTCTCTTCCCTTCAGTGACACCTAGTTGCGGCAATAACAGCTTTCTCACACCGTTAGACTTGTTCAGTTCCAACCTTTGTGCTGTGGCACACGTTTCTCAGCTGCACCAATCATCTTTTCTGCCTTGACCTCAATGGATGCATCATTACTCGATACAACACTGTACACATATACTGTAGAGACTAGACTATGTATCTTCACAGGGAGCATTACTGCCAACCAGAGGCCAGGAGATAGGGGAGGAGAATAGAACACTACAGTTAGCAGTTCACCAGTGGGTACGATCATATACTAACCCTGCTGCAGAGGAATTCAAGGGCCAAGGCTACTGGGGAAGGCTGATGGATATATATGAGTTAAGTCATTTACACTGGGCATCCTGCCAGTGAGCTTGCATGCAATTGCTCCCAACGTGAAGGAGTCCAAGTCTTCTGGCAGAGCATGGAGATACTTTTGTGCAACATGGGACGAATGGTCACTTCCATGCAGATAACATTGGCGTCCATCATGATGGAGGTCCTGCTTCCAACTGTCTCTGTTTCCACGGCAACTCACCCTGCATTCTCAGCGAATTCTAGAGCATCACATCTCTCCTGTTCTCTCACGGAGCTAGGATACCATCCCGGGGGCAGGGTCCTGAATCCCAGGGAGAAACACTCGCTAGCCCCCTCAGAATATTGTTCGCATATTAACCTAATGAATCAGTTAAAAATTCATGAGAAACTTCTTCACTCAGAGAGTGGGTAGAATGTGAAACTCCCTGTTATGTGGAATGGTTGAGGTGGATAGCCTAGATGCATTTAAGCAGAGGCTAGACAAGTACATGAAGGAGAAAGTAATAGTTAGATGTGTTCATATGGTTAGATGAAAAGGGGTGACAGGAGACTCTTGCAGCATATAGTCATCGACATAGATCACTTGAAATGAATGGCCTACTTCTATGCTGTACATTCTGCATACTCTCTTTCCTGTGCTCTCCCCTTGAGGTTGCTGTCCCTTAGATCCTTGTTAGGCAAGGGAATCAAAGATTATCGGGGGTAGATGGGAAAGTGAAATTTGAGACAGAAACAGATCAGCCACGATCTTAATAAATGGCGAAGCAGGGTCGACGGGCTGAATGGCCTACTTCTGCTCCTAATAATATGGTGGTATGGTCGCTGCTGCTGGAGTTACTTTCCACTGAGCCTCGAGATATCCCAATATCTCAGCGAGGCCACCATTTCCTCAGCATGAGCTCAGCGAATCAGTGACCATTTACTACTATATCATGGGGAAGGGGTCGCGGGTGGCAGCGGGTCACGCCAGGACTCTCCCCTGCCTTCACCACCCCAAGTTCACTTCTCAGCCGGGACCAATGGATTGTCATGCGGAGGGATTTCACTGGTTGCTCTTTCTGCGTTTGTAGAATGGGAATTCGAAGCTAAATGATAATTCAAATGAACATCTGTCAGAAAATCTCAACGTAGGTGGCTATCAAATATAAAATAGAATTTAGAATGGGATATAAGGAAGAATGAAAATAAACTAATTAAAATAGAAGTGGCAACATAAAATCAGTGCATCCACACTTTTCTGATACGCCTCCCACAGCGTGCCATTGAAATCAACCGGATTGTAAATGAGACAGTTTCCATTACAGGCACTCGATCAAGCAACCAGTCTAAATTAGATTACTTAACTTCAAACAGACGTGATAATATTAGGACCATTTTATATGTATATGACCGATGGACGACAATTTTGTTATGCAGAATAAAAGTCATAACAATGTTGGGTCGTTGACACTGTGAGAATTTACATTCACTCCACTGCATTTAATCCAGCAAATATACACAGTATGTTTGTTCAAATGAATGTCACCGACATCAGCAATGATGTGCCATAATTGACTCACTGGAGACATCCCTGAAGTATATATCAGGAACGTGTTTTCACTGCATCACGGTGCATTTCCCTGAACCGTTGTCGTCACAGCCTCAATCTAACAGAAAATGCATGAACCAGTAACGGGCGCAGTGTATGCTGTTTATTATCCAATTCTTGCTGCTGTTGGTCTTCTGGGTAAGTCATTTTGTTGCCATCATCCAAGTAATTGTTTACCTCAGTCACGTCTCTTGCTGCGTATGTTATGTATATTGAATTTACAACACAGTAACAGTCCATATTCCCAAACTGGTCTCCACCAGTGATTATGCTCCCCACTACCCTCCTGCTATCTCTCTCCATCTAATGCCAGCAGCATAACCCTCTATTCCTTTCTTCTTCGTGTGTTGATCAAGCTTCCCCTTTAATGACTCAATGCTACTTGCCTCAGCTACTCAAGTGGTTATGAGTTCCATATTCTCACCACTCTGCAGGTGAAGAAGTTTTTCTGGAAATCCCTAATTCATTGATTAGTAACTATATTATTCTAATCTCTCCACGTTGTTCCTATCCTCTAAGTATACCAATATCAAACATTTTGATATAAAGACCTCAATCAGCCTTAGCTTTCCCAGAAAACTATTCCCAGCATGTTGAATCTTTCCTGATAGTTATACACTTCCAGTTCTGGTATTGTCCTTGTAAATCATTTCTGCAACTTCTATATTCTTTCTTATAATAAGGAGACCGGAAGTGTGCATGGCATCCGTAGTTATACTTTATTGTCTATACTGATGCTCTTTTCCCCCTCAATCTTTCATTTCGACACGTCACATCCACAACAACACGGAAAAAGCTCCGGGAAAATAATGGAATAGCTGTCAGCGTTGGTAAGGTCTCGGCTCATGCATGCATTTGATAGAAATCGTTCCAGTTGATTGCAAGCGAACAATAATAAAGAAGGAAATATTTTTAAATTGCTTGCTGAGAGGTAACATTAAGTGATTTTGAATCTAGTTACAGTGAGAGAGTGACAGTTACAAAATGGTAAATAAAGCTATCAAAATCATTGCTTCTGAACCCGAAATTCATCTACTCTGTGCCCGCTACCCATTCCCCTGTTTATTGCCTCTTTTTGGAAAATGTACCCAGTTTGATGTTGAATCTATTATGAATTTGGCGTGAACCTTCGCCTCTCACTTTATTTCAATTCCTGTCACCACCACCCGTCTCCTCTGCAAAAAATAAACCTTTCCTGCGGTTCTGAGGTGATGATTATATATTTTAGTCCTATATTTATAAAGACAAATATTTTTGTCTCTCATTTGTCTCATTCAATCTCTCAGATGTCGTGTAACAGATGTTTCCTATTTTTCAAATTTTCCTGCATCCTTTGACAACTAAGGTCACCCATCCTCGATATTATATTCCTGGATTTCTTCGGCACCCGCTCCATGGCGTTTAGATTCTCTCTAAAGCAGAGTTCAGTTAACTCACCACAACATTGTACATTTCCGACTGGTCATTGGGAATGTAATGACATTCTAGACCAACAGCTCCTTGTAGAAGCAACACGATTTTCATTTCTATTTTTGTTCATAAAACATTGCGGGTGGTCTGTCTGAAAATCGTCGCTGCTCCATTTCTAATTTTCCACCTCTATTTCAATAAGTTTCATTTCATTAATCCACCCCAGCCCATTAATTACATTTTAAATATTATTTTACCTTTCACAGTCACCGAGGTTGAGTTTGTTTTTTAAAATACACGTTTGAATTATTACTTACCTTATTTTGGAACTAACCTAAGCAGCAGTTGGATAAAAGATGGCATCGGGTGCCTGATGGAAATGAATGCAGAATAATATTAGTCGATGCATTACCTGTTTTTTTACAGTTAATATAATGGCAATTGTGGTCCTGCGCCGTGGGAAGTGCGGTCTCTCAGAATGCATCACCCAGTATCTGGTGGCCATGGCTGCAGTGGATCTACTGGTCGTTATCACCGGTGTGATATTGAACCGTGTCATTGGCATTTACTTCCCAGTTAGCACCTTGTCCATTACTCCTGTGTGCCGTCTGAAAACAGTCCTGGTTTATGCATCCAGAAACTGTTCTGTCTGGTTAACAGTCGCTTTCACCTTTGATCGATATGTCGCCATCTGTTGCCAGAAGCTCAAAGGGAGATTCTGCACCAAGAGAATGGCAGCTGCGATTGTAGGCACGGTGTTTGCACTGAGCTGTTTGCAAAATATCCCCTGGTACTTTGTATTTGAGCCAGTGTATTTTATTAACAACGTGCCAATGTACTGCGGCATCAAACCCAACTTCTATACTCTAACCCCGTGGATAGCATTTTCCTGGACTAATCACATTTTAACACCGTGTCTTGCAATTGTTCTAATTTTACTGTTCAACCTGTTGACAGTACGACATATATTAGCCTCCAGTAGAGTTCGACGGGCATTGAGGGGCAGCGGCACTGCTGGAAATAACATTGATTCTGAGTTGGAGAACCGAAAAAAGTCCATCATTTTACTCTTCGCTATATCCGGAAGTTTCATCATGTTATGGGCGACATACACCGCACATCACCTATACTACCGAATCACAACCACTTATGTCTATACAGGTTACAACGATCCTGTCTTTATCCTTCAAGAATCCGGCCATATGCTTCTCCTTTTGAGCTGCTGTACAAACACTTGCATTTATGTCGTGACCCAGAAGAAATTCAGGGAGGATTTGAAGAGAGCGGTGAAATTCCCACTGACACTGATAGTCAAATTGGTGAAATGATGGAGAGATATTGGATCTCCTCATTTGAGTGTTCAGCTCGCCATTTCTTGCAGTCATACGGTTTCTCAAATGGACGGAAGGGCCGGTCGATTGTAGATATATTACACTGGGAGTAGTTTTGTTCATTGACGTTTTATATTCGCTGCCTCTGTAGTCTCTTGATGTGTCCTACAAAACTGACTCGATTAAAACAACCTCACTATAACTCAGTGGTAAGAAATGTTTAAGAATGGTATTGGTTGATTGTACTGTGGTGTTGACTTAGACATCTTAGAAGGTTCTCAGGAGGAAATAATAGGCTGTGCTCGTAAAAGTTGCATAACACAGTTACCTCTTACTGAAGAACACGCAATTTCCAATCTGATCAACCCAGCAGAAAGAAAGAATAAGAGTTTTAAAATAATCCAGGTTGAATATGATCCATCATAATATTCATGGTAAGATAGTTGTACTCCGTGTACAGGAATTCATGATGCTTATGGGTTCCAAACCAGTAAATCAAGAAATTCGCATCCATTAATTTCTCTCAGTTTAATGGGAATTTTTTTTTTACGGTTTTCAATACATACTTGATATTCAATCCCAGAAAATGTAATTGTAACTTGGCAACAATTATCTCTCTGGAATGATGATAACAATTGTGTCGGAGGGTGTGCCAGGCGCAGCACCGGCCATACCTAAAACGAGATGTCAGCCTGGTGAAGTAACAACACAGGAATACTTGCAAGACAAACAGTGAAAGCA
This sequence comes from Heterodontus francisci, assembly GCF_036365525.1. Taxonomy (NCBI): domain Eukaryota; kingdom Metazoa; phylum Chordata; class Chondrichthyes; order Heterodontiformes; family Heterodontidae; genus Heterodontus; species Heterodontus francisci. Next base: position 58,905 of record NW_027141237.1, read on the forward strand.
GCATCTGGTAGACAGGTCGAGGCGATCCCATAACCAACGGATCAGATCTACGCCCTGCAGTCCTGTCAAAACCAGTTGTGAATGGTGGTGGACAATTAAAAAAAAACTAACTGGAGGAGAAGGCTCCACAAATATCCCCATCCTCAACAATGGGGGAGCCCAGCACATCAGCCCAACCACAAGAAAAGGGAAGCAAAAATTCTACTGGTCCCTGTGAAATCAGATTTACAATAAATGTAAACCCCCAGAGGGAAATATGAAAGGTGAAAAGAGAGATTTTGATGTTTGTAAATACATTATTTACACAGAGGGAAGTGTTTGTGTTTATCTGTTCATCTGCCAGTGTTTATTTGTCTGTCTTTGTGTCTGTGTGTGGGTTTGTGTCTCTCTGTGTTTGTGTTTCCAATTCCGGATGTGAGGGTGGGAGAGGACACAGAAGGACATTCTCCAATCTCTGATTAAAGATCTTTCATCTTAACAACCCCAATGAATAAACAGAAATATCCTATACAGAATATCAATCAGTTGCATCTTAATACTTGTCAGGACAAAAGTGCCTCTCTCAAACACTGCCTTGGGTTTATATGGGCTGATTATACAAAGTTAGGTGGGACCATAAGCTGTGAGGAGGACACAAAGAGACTGGAAAGGAATATGGACGATTTAAGGGAGTGGGCAAGAAAGTGGCAGCTGGAAGATCATGTGGAGAAGTGTGAGGTTCTTCAATTTGGCAGAAAGAATTGAAACACAGAATATTTATCAAGTGGTGAGAAACTATTGGTGTGCAGAGGGATTTGGGTGTCCTTGCACACAAAGCACAGAAAGTTGACATGCAGGTACAGCCATCAATTAGGACGGCAATGGAGTGTTTGCCTTTATTGCAAGGGGGTTAAAGTTCAAGAGTGAGGAAGTCTTGCTGTAATGGTAGAGGGTTTGGTGAGCCCACACCTGGAATATTGTGTACAGTCCTGGTCTCAGTACTGAAGGAAGGATATAATTGTTTTAGAGGTGAGGAGGAGAGAGAGAGAGAAACGGTGTGAGGGAGAAGGCGAGGAAGAAACAGTCTCAAAGGTACTATACGGGGTCCATTGTTAAACAAAATCTGACAGCAAACCCACATAAGGAGCGATTAAGGGTGATGACTAAGAGATTGATCAAAGAGGTTAGTTTTAAGGAACGTCTTTAAGCAGGAATATGAGGTGGAGAGGCGGAAAGGTTTGGGGAAGGAATTCCCCAGTGTGAACAGGCAGTGACATTAATGCCTGATTGTCAGCAGATATTTGTTAGGAAAGGGTATTAATGTTTGCAGAGCCGAGACAGTTCGATGTGGATAAGGAAAAAATCAGCCATGAACTGAGTGAATGGATAGGACAGGCTCGAGGGGCCGAACGGCCTCCTCCTGTCTTCCGAAGGGCTTTATTAATGTCTCTGCCACTGCATTGATGGTTTTCTGTTTGCAAAAAAAGATGATCAGTTTGGGGTTCCCTCTGGCCTCCCCCAAACCCTGCTGCCAGTCCTGGAATGATTTATGGTTTCAGGTCTAAGGGAACTGGTCAATGGTTCTGGTCTAATTTCCCTCTTTGCTGACGGGTTAATAAAGCAGATGGGATCCTGAGCTTTATAAACAGGTCTAGAGTGTAAAAGTCAGGAAGTGATACTAAACTTTTATAAAATAATAGTTTGTCCCTAGCTGGAGTACTGTGTCCAATTTTAGGAAAACACTTTAGGAAGGACGTGGAAGGTTTGGTGAATGTACAGAAGTGATTTACTAAAATGGTTCCAGGGATGAGATTATTACAGTTACGCTGATAAGATGGAGAATCTGGGATTGTTCTCCTTCGAGCAGAGAAGCTTAAAAGGAGCAAAACCAAGAAATGCTGGAACCACTCAGCAGGTCTGGCAGCATCTGTGGAAAGAGAAGCAGAGCCAATGCCCCGGGTCAGTGACCCTTCTTCGGAACTAGCTTATATTTGCTTATATATTAATATCGTGAAGCCGCGAGTGGCTCTCTAGCAGAGCAAGACTACACCTTCTTCTGGCAGGGCAGGGATCCTGAAGAACCAAGACAGCATGGAGTGGGCTTCGCCATCAGAAACTCCTTGCTCAGCATGATAGAGCCTCCCTCAAATGGCTCGGAACGCATACTGTCCATCCGACTGCTCACCACCTCTGGTCCAGTACACCTACTCAGCATCGATGCTCCAACACTCTGCTCCGCACCTGAAGCTAAAGACCAGTTCTATGAACAACTCCATAACATCATTAGCAGCATCCCCAACACCGAACACCTATTCCTGCTGGGGGACTTTAATGCCAGGGTTGGGGCCGACCATGACTCATGGCCCTCCTGCCTTGGGCGCTATGGCGTTGGAAGGATGAATGAGAACGGGCAGAGACTGCTTGAGTTGTGTACCTATCATAACCTCTGCATCACCAACTCGTTCTTTCACACTAAACCCTGTCACCAGGTTTCATGGAGGCACCCAAGATCACGTCGTTGGCACCAGCTAGACCTCATTGTCACAAGGCGAGCCGCCTTAAACAGTGTTCAAATCACACGCAGCTTCCACAGTGCGGACTGCGACACCGACCACTCCCTGGTGTGCATCAAGGTTAGACTCAGACCAAAGAAGTTGCATCATTCCAAGCAGAAGGGCCACCCGCGCATCAACACGAGCAGAATTTCTCACCCACAGCTGTTACAAAAATTTCTAAATTCACTTGTAACAGCCCTTCAAAACACTCCCACAGGGGATGCTGAGACCAAGTGGGCCCACATCAGAGACGCCATCTATGAGTCAGCTTTGACCACCTACGGCAAAAGTGCGAAGAGAAATGCAGACTGGTTTCAATCTCATAATGAAGAGCTGGAACCTGTCATAGCCGCTAAGCGCATTGCACTTTTGAACTACAAGAAAGCCCCCAGCGATTTAACATCCGCAGCACTTAAAGCAGCCAGAAGTACTGCACAAAGAACAGCTAGGCGTTGCGCAAACGACTACTGGCAACACCTATGCAGCCATATTCAGCTGGCCTCAGACACCGGAAACATCAGAGGAATGTATGATGGCATGAAGAGAGCTCTTGGGCCAACCATCAAGAAGATCACCCCCCTCAAATCTAAATCGGGGGACATAATCACTGACCAACGCAAACAGATGGACCGCTGGGTTGAGCACTACCTAGAACTGTACTCCAGGGAGAATGCTGTCACTGAGACTGCCCTCAATGCAGCCCAGCCTCTACCAGTCATGGATGAGCTGGACATACAGCCAACCAAATCGGAACTCAGTGATGCCATTGATTCCCTAGCCAGCGGAAAAGCCCCTGGGAAGGACAGCATTACCCCTGAATTAATCAAGAGTGCCAAGCCTGCTATACTCTCAGCACTACATGAACTGCTATGCCTGTGCTGGGACGAGGGAGCAGTACCCCAGGACATGCGCGATGCCAACATCATCACCCTCTATAAAAACAAAGGTGACCGCGGTGACTGCAACAGCTACCGTGGAATCTCCCTGCTCAGCATAGTGGGGAAAGTCTTTGCTCGAGTCGCTCTGAACAGGCTCCAGAAGCTGGCCGAGCGCGTCTACCCTGAGGCAAAGTGTGGCTTTCGTGCAGAGAGATCGACTATTGACATGCTGTTCTCCCTTCGTCAGATACAGGAGAAATGCCGTGAACAACAGATGCCCCTCTACATTGCTTTCATTGATCTCACCAAAGCCTTTGACCTCGTCAGCAGACGTGGTCTCTTCAGACTACTAGAAAAGATCGGATGTCCACCAAAGCTACTAAGTATCATCACCTCATTCCATGACAATATGAAAGGCACAATTCAACATGGTGGCTCCTCATCAGAGCCCTTTCCTATCCTGAGTGGTGTGAAACAGGGCTGTGTTCTCGCACCCACACTTTTTGGGATTTTCTTCTCCCTGCTGCTTTCACATGCGTTCAAATCCTCTGAAGAAGGAATTTTCCTCCACACAAGATCAGGGGGCAGGTTGTTCAACCTTGCCCGTCTAAGAGCGAAGTCCAAAGTATGGAAAGTCCTCATCAGAGAACTCCTCTTTGCTGACGATGCTGCTTTAACATCTCACACTGAAGAATGCCTGCAGAGTCTCATCGACAGGTTTGCGTCTGCCTGCAATGAATTTGGCCTAACCATCAGCCTCAAGAAAACGAACATCATGGGGCAGGATGTCAGAAATGCTCCATCCATCAATATTGGCGACCACGCTCTGGAAGTGGTTCAAGAGTTCACCTACCTAGGCTCAACTATCACCAGTAACCTGTCTCTAGATGCAGAAATCAACAAGCGCATGGGTAAGGCTTCCACTGCTATGTCCAGACTGGCCAAGAGAGTGTGGGATAATGGCGCACTGACACGGAACACAAAAGTCCGAGTGTATCAGGCCTGTGTCCTCAGTACCTTGCTCTACGGCAGCGAGGCCTGGACAACGTATGCCAGCCAAGAGCGACATCTCAATTCATTCCATCTTCGCTGCCTTCGGAGAATACTTGGCATCAGGTGGCAGGACTATATCTCCAACACAGAAGTCCTTGAAGCGGCCAACACCCCCAGCTTATACACACTACTGAGTCAGCGGCGCTTGAGATGGCTTGGCCATGTGAGCCGCATGGAAGATGGCAGGATCCCCAAAGACACATTGTACAGCGAGCTCGCCACTGGTATCAGACCCACCGGCCGTCCATGTCTCCGTTATAAAGACGTCTGCAAACGCGACATGAAATCGTGTGACCTTGATCACAAGTCGTGGGAGTCAGTTGCCAGCATTCGCCAGAGCTGGCGGGCAGCCATAAAGACAGGGCTAAATTGTGGCGAGTCGAAGAGACTTAGTAGTTGGCAGGAAAAAAGACAGAGGCGCAAGGGGAGAGCCAACTGTGCAACAGCCCCAACAAACAAATTTCTCTGCAGCACCTGTGGAAGAGCCTGTCACTCCAGAATTGGCCTTTATAGCCACTCCAGGCGCTGCTTCACAAACCACTGACCACCTCCAGGCGCGTATCCATTGTCTCTCGAGATAAGGAGGCCCAAAAGAAGAAAGAAAGAATATTAATATCCGTCATGTGCCAATCTTGTGAAATGGGCTCGTAGGGAATCGGCAGACACTTACAGAACCCGATGATTTTCTTTTCCAGTCACTTCAGTTTTATACAGGGTGCTTGTAAATCTCTCCAAGACCTTAACATCCTTATTATAGCTGTGGTCCCCAATATTGGACACAATCCTGTGGCTTAACCAATGTGTTTAGAGAGGTTTGTAATAACTTCCTTGCTTTGTTTTCTAGACTTCTATGCATAAAGGCAAGACCACACCTGCTTTTTTTTAACATTCTTATCAGCTCGACCTACCACTTCAAAGATTTGTGTATATATACTCCCAGGTCCCCTGTGCATGCACCTACTTTTTAAGTTTGCTCTTGGCTGTCCTCACTCTTCCTACCAAAATACATCACTCACATTTCTCTACCTTACATTTCATCTGCCATCTGACTGCACATTCTATTTCCTCTCTCCTCCATATTGCAAATTAATTGCTAGTTTTTGCCAGAATCCGGAGAGTTTTTTGTGTGCCTCTGTAAAGGAATGAAATTGGGTTCAGTCTGTTTCTGACAAGCATAAAAAAGACGAAGTCAAGTAAACACAGTATACACTGAATTTGAGATGAGTTTGCATCATGATTATTCACACTGAGGATCCTCATTCCTCTTTGCTCTGCTCCGATGTTGGATGTACCCACATCTTACTGGTGTGCAACATCTTGGGCGGTCAGTTTAATTTGGTTGATACCATACTGGCCACCCATTTTATGCTGTGCCTATTTGTCCCTTGCAATGACCGGAAAATTGAGCATGCTGCATTATGGGTGACTAAGTCGATATTGCCATTTAAGACTACCACCCAACATTAACATTATGCTCTTTTCTGGATCTCAACACATCCTGCCGATAAACAGAGAGAGATGACAATAACCACTATGGTGACACATCCCCTATGTTTCACCCCCTTTGGTTCAAGTGATTGGCATTGCTTCAATGCTTTCCCATGGTGACAAGGATGAGTACAGGAACTCACACATTGATTACGTCAATGGCTGCGCTTGACTGTGATCTTACCTTTTTTTAATTCATTCATGGGATGTAGGCATCACTGGCCAGGCCAGCATTTATTGTCCATCCGTAATTGCCCTTGGGAAGGTGGTGGTGAGCTGCCTTCTTGAACCGCTGCAGTCCATGTGGGGTAGGTACACCCACAGTGCTGTTAGGAAGGGAGTTCCAGGATTTTGACCCAGCGACAATGAAGGAACGGCGATATAGTTCCAAGTCAGGATGGTGTGTGACTTGGAGGGGAACTTGAAGGTGGTGATGTTCCCATGCATCTGCTGCTTTGTCCTTTGAGGTGGTATAGGTCGAGCGTTTGGAAGGTGCTTTCTAAGGAGCCTTGGTGTGTTGCTGCAGTGCATCTTGAATATTACATAGAATTTGCAACACTAAAACAGGCCATTTGAACAAATTATCTATTCCGCACTACTATTTCTCTCTCTCTCTATGGCATATCCTAATATTACTTTCTGCCTCGTGTGCTATCTAGATTCCCCTTAAATGCATCTATCCTGTTGACCTCAATTACTCCATATGATCGGGAATTCCACATGCTCACCACTGTGTAGCTAAAAAAGAATCTTCTGCGTTCCCCATTAAATTTGCTGCTGACTACTTCATGTAGATCGCCTGCAGTTGCAGACTCCCCCACATATGAAGCATCTTCTTTACAGCTACCCAAGAAACCATTTCACAATATTGAACAGATCAATTGGGTCACTCCTCAGCCTTTTCTATTGGAAATAAAATACCCAAAGCCGTTCTGTCTTTCCTAATAGGTACAAGCTCTCAGTTCTGGTGTCATCATTTTGAATCTTTTTGTACGTTCTCCAGTGCCTCCATATCTTTTATTTTAAAATGGAGACCAGGAACTGGCACAGTATGATCTAAGCAAGGTCCTGAACAAATTTTACACAGCCTTTCTGACTTTCAGTTCCATTCCTCTACAAATGAACCAATACGTTGTTTGCAGAATATTGGTTTAGAGTTACATAAGGTGCAATATCGAAAGCTGGTTTTGTTCTGTATTGTGTTACAATATATTGGCAAAGCTAACTTTCTACTTTCTCCTTTTTTTGTGATCGATCTTTCAATCGTGCAAGTGGAAGTGCAGTGATCTTGGAAATAAAGCATATCAGAGAATGTTGAATAGATCCAGTCACCCATCCACCTCCTAAAACAAGGATTAACTCCACCAAAAACATTATGGCAGCAAAAAATGGTTATGCCTGGCCAGTAAAAATGTCACGATATATTCCCAGCAACCACTCACAACTCAGAATCCATACAGCTCGCAATACAACTCCTCAATCTGAATAGTTAACACCAACTCAGCATATCAGTGCAAAAGATAAGGATGAAGCGTTTGTAACCACATTCAGACAGAGATGCCAAGTGTATAATCTATCTTGGTCTCCTTCTGGGGTCCCCAGCATCACTATGGCGGCAGTCAGCCAATTCAATTCACTCTACATGATATCATGAAACATCTGAGTGCACTGGATACAGCAAAGACTAATTGCCTGGATAATATCCATGCTGTAGTGTTGGAGATTTGTGCTCCAGAGCGAACTGTGCTTCTAGCCAAGCAGTGCCAATACTGCGACAACACTCATCTACCTCACAATGTGGAACATTGTCCACGTATAGCCTGAACATAAAAAAAAAGGACAAATCCAATCTGACCAAATACTGCCCCATAAATCTACTCCCAATCACCATGATAGTGATGTAAGGTGTCAACAACAGTGCTATCGAGTGACACTTCCACACCAATAATCTGCTCACAAATGTTCGCTTTGGGTTCCATCAGGACTACTTGGGTCCAGACCTCATTACAGCCTTAGTCCAAACATGGACAACCGTGCTTAATTCCAAGCGTGAGCTGTGAGTGAATGCCTTTAACAACAAGGTAGCATTTGAAGCTGTTTGGTATCAAGAAGCCAAGTAAAATTGAAGTCTATGGGAATTGGGGGAAAACTCTACATTGGCTGGTGTCATACCTAGCAGAAAGGAGGATTGTTCTGGTTGTTGTAGGCCAATCATCTTAGCCCAGGGCATCATTCCAGGAGTTCCTCGGCAGTGTTCAACCATCTTCAGCTGCTCCATCAATTACCTTTCCTCCATCATATGGTTCAGAGTGAGATGCTCACTGATGACCACACAGTGCTCATTTCCATTCACAACTCCTATGATAATGAAGTGGTCAGTGCCCACATACAGCAAGACATGAACAACATTCAGGATTGGGCTGAGAAGTGGCAAATAAGATTTGCACCACACAAATTCCAAGCAATGACCATCTCCAACAGGATAGAACAAAAGCATCTGCTCTGGGCATTCAGCGGCATTACCATTGCTGAGTCCCCACTATCAAAGTTCTGGTGTTACCATTAACCACAAACTTAACTGAGTCCGCCACATAAATACTGTGGCTGCAAGAGCTGGTCAGAGGCTGGGAATTCTGTTGCAAGTAAGTCACTTCTCCAAAGAAGCCTTTGCGATTTTACTACTGTCAGGGAGAAATCTCCATCTGTTTCCTCTGCCTTGTGTAGCTTTTACTCTACACTGAACAGCAGGCTTCCTATGATCATGATTTGTATTAGAACTGTAAGAATGTCCTCAAACAATAGATTGTCTCCTACAATGACTTTCCTTTCCTGCAGAGTTTGCAAATGTAGGGAATTAAGCAATTTACGTCAGTTTAATTTTCCTCACTTTAATTCTAATGGGAGTTCTATCCTTTTCTCTTTTCGTTTCACCTGTAGGTTTCTGCACAGACTATTGTATCAGTGCCATCGTTGCAGTAACTAGCCGAAGGACAGGGTGAAAATGGCAAACGCAGCTTTCCACCTAAACTGTCATACCCTGGTAGCACGGCCAGGTCAGCGCCTCAAAATGCAGACGGGTCATTGAACGTGGTGTTTCTCCTGGTTTTCAAGCATTCAAATGCGAAGAGGCTTTGATATAGTAAATAAGGAGAAACTGTTCCCATTGGCAGGAAAATCCGTAACCAGAGAATAAACATAATTCAGATAAGCTTGAAAAGGACTGGAGGAGAGATGAGGGAGGAAATAAGTAGCGAGTTCTTGTGAAATGGCATGCACGGCCTGAAAAGAAGCAGGGCTATGTGGGAAGAGAAAGGAAATGGGACGAGCTGAATACCTTTTTCAAAGGCACGATGGGCCGAATGGCCCCACTTTGTGCTGCAACGTTGTAAAGGGAGATTTGTATCAATACTGTAGCAATGCCTGTTTTTAGCTTTTGTTTGTTGTATAGGGAAGCACAGTTCTTAAATTGTAATATCTTAAAATGGTTAGAGATCACAGGCACAGAACAGGCAGAATTGCTCCCTTTTCTCTTTCATTCAAAAAGAGGCTGTGAAGATAAGCTCCTGCCTGAGAAAGACTGCAGACCACAGTGGCGCAGTGGTTAGCACCGCAGCCTCACAGCTCCAGGGACCCGGGTTCAATTCTGGGTACAGCCTGTCTGGAGTTTGCAAGTTCTCCCTGCGTCTGCGAGGGTTTTCTCTGGGTGCTTCAATTTCCTCCCACATGCCAAAGACTTGCCGGTTGATAGGTAAATTGGCCATTATAAATTTCCCCTAGTATAGGTAGGTGGTAGGGAAATATAGGGACAGGTGGGGATGTGGTAGGGATATGGAATTAGTGTAGGATTAGTATAAATGGGTGGTTGATGGTCGGCACAGACTCGGTGGGCCGAAGGGCCTGTTTCAGTGCTGTATCTCTCTCTCGAAACTAAACATCTACCAATTTATGGAAGACAGTCAAGTTAGTGAGTTACACATCTATGGAAGCAAGAACAGCACAACTAAATTAGTGTTGAATAATAGCTGTGCAATGTCGCTAAAAAACATACGAATTCGCACCTGGAAGGAGAGAGGAAAAGTTACTTCAGAATTCGAATAGTGCATATCTTGCTCACCGAACTGCGAAGTGTAATGTGTTTGAATTCCTCGGCTAAAACTCGCAATGTTTTCTCGTAAACTACTTTTTGTAAGTGTATGTGGAATTATATTAATGTTTAATAAATCCGTGATACCAGATTCAATGCTACAATCCCGATTAATTTGAGAAGTTAATTATCAGTAAAAGCAGACAACCCACAATCTGCACTCTAGAAGCGTGCAATATGCCGATGTGTCATAAGACAGAGAGGTAAGGGTCGGAGTCTGAATTGTATGATAGCTAGGAGCTTATTGAGGGATAGAAAGAGTTCGGCAATGAGAGCTCTGAGTAAGGTAGAGATCGACAAAGGGATTTCATTGAGTGATGCAGAGAGTCGAGCAACATGAGTTCATTGAGTGATACAAAGCGTTGGACCACGGGAGCCTATTAAATGATGCAGAGATATGGAAAATACAAGTTCAAAGAATGATGTATCATGTTGGATCAGGCTTAATGGACCAAATGGCCTACTCTTACTCCGTACGTTTGTATGTCGTGCTAAGCACTGGGATCTTACCAGGATAATCTGATCACAGTGAGGCAGACCACAGGCTGAATGATCACAAGAGTGGGCCACATGGCGACTGATCACAGGGGAATGACCATAAAGAGACTGTGCATAGAGAATTATCACAGTGGGGGTTGGTGAGGATGAGCTGATGGGGGGTGGGGGGGGGGGAGACTGGTCACACGCAGAGACTCACTGCAGAGCCACTGTCAGCAGAGGGTTACTGACCAGTGTATTTATCTATTTCACAGGATATTGTTGCTTGGAGAATTCTGAGGGTTTAACTCAGTAAGGGATTCAGTGAAACAATCCAAGCTAGCTTTCCAGATTGAAGTTGTGCCCACCATTATTCCCCAACCAACATCACGAAAACAGCTTAACTGGTCATCATCACTTTGCTGTGGGAACTTGTGCAGAAATTGGATGTAGTGTTTCATAGATTCCAGCAGCGACTATTATTTAAAAATATTGTATCTGTTGTAAACCCCGTCCTGAGGACATGATAGGAGCTTTTGAGAAGCAAGCTGTTACTTTCTTTCATCGATAGCACCAAGAGCGTATTCTGGATGTCAGGTGCAGGGAATGGAATATAAGATAAAATAAGCCTCTTTCCGAATAGTACCAGGTGAAACTGTGTTATTACAATGCGTAATTGTTGTTTTTACACAGAGCAAACTTAATTTAAGCTCTCCCCCTGGACCCTAGTCTGGCTGCTGCGTGAACTGCAGCTGGTACCAGACCCCTGAGCTCCCTGCCTCACTGGGGGATTCTCCTGGGTATATATTAAGAGCTGCTTCAAATTCCCTACCTCTGTGTTTCAGTGTATGCAGCTGTCTGCAGCTCCAGCACACGTCACTGACTCTCCCCGAGGATGGGAGGTTTGGCATTCGTACTAGTGCAGGACATATTCTACCATTCTCTAGCGGTGATCGGTGTGGCTGGTATGTGAGTAGGAGAGAATCACTAAATGAGCGAGGTTCTCTTTCTACATTAGTTGCCTAGAAATGTGTCAGCGTGTGCGTATGTCTGGGTGTGACAGTGCATGTGTGTGTGAGCTTATGTGCCTGTTGGTATGATTATTTGTGTGGACATGCTAGTGTATAGGTGAGAAAATGCATATGTGTAATTGTGGTCATGAATATATGCTAGTGAGTGTGAGTGGGTGCGTGCTTTAGTGCCTATGTGTATATTTATGTCTTTTTTTTTTCTTCTTTCTTCTTTTGGGCCTCCTTATCTCGAGAGACAATGGATACGCGCCTGGAGGTGGTCAGTGGTTTGTGAAGCAGCGCCTGGAGTGGCTATAAAGGCCAATTCTGGAGTAACAGGCTCTTCCACAGGTGCTGCAGAGAAATTTGTTTGTTGGGGCTGTTGCACAGTTGGCTCTCCCCTTGCGCCTCTGTCTTTTTTCCTGCCAACTACTAAGTCTTTATGTACCTGTGTACATAAATACCGCCCGCCTCAAACCGGGCAGCCCCCGGTCAATAAGGTTCTGTCCCGCCACAGTCTGCCTGCTTCAATGGGTGCTTGGAGCTCAGGGTCATTGCCCGAAAGGTGGACTGATACACCGCACCAAACAACATGAAAAAAGGAAAGAAGGTACCAGCCCTTCGCTTTGCAAGCTGGAACGTCAGAACTATGTGTCCTGGCCTGTCGGAAGACCTTACACAAATCAACGATTCTCGGAAGACCGCCATCATTAACAACAAGCTCAGTAGACTCAATGTGGACATTGCAGCACTTCAGGAGACTCGCCTCCCCGCGAGTGGCTCTCTAGCAGAGCAAGACTACACCTTCTTCTGGCAGGGCAGGGATCCTGAAGAACCAAGACAGCATGGAGTGGGCTTCGCCATCAGAAACTCCTTGCTCAGCATGATAGAGCCTCCCTCAAATGGCTCGGAACGCATACTGTCCATCCGACTGCTCACCACCTCTGGTCCAGTACACCTACTCAGCATCGATGCTCCAACACTCTGCTCCGCACCTGAAGCTAAAGACCAGTTCTATGAACAACTCCATAACATCATTAGCAGCATCCCCAACACCGAACACCTATTCCTGCTGGGGGACTTTAATGCCAGGGTTGGGGCCGACCATGACTCATGGCCCTCCTGCCTTGGGCGCTATGGCGTTGGAAGGATGAATGAGAACGGGCAGAGACTGCTTGAGTTGTGTACCTATCATAACCTCTGCATCACCAACTCGTTCTTTCACACTAAACCCTGTCACCAGGTTTCATGGAGGCACCCAAGATCACGTCGTTGGCACCAGCTAGACCTCATTGTCACAAGGCGAGCCGCCTTAAACAGTGTTCAAATCACACGCAGCTTCCACAGTGCGGACTGCGACACCGACCACTCCCTGGTGTGCAGCAAGGTTAGACTCAGACCAAAGAAGTTGCATCATTCCAAGCAGAAGGGCCACCCGCGCATCAACACGAGCAGAATTTCTCACCCACAGCTGTTACAAAAATTTCTAAATTCACTTGTAACAGCCCTTCAAAACACTCCCACAGGGGATGCTGAGACCAAGTGGGCCCACATCAGAGACGCCATCTATGAGTCAGCTTTGACCACCTACGGCAAAAGTGCGAAGAGAAATGCAGACTGGTTTCAATCTCATAATGAAGAGCTGGAACCTGTCATAGCCGCTAAGCGCATTGCACTTTTGAACTACAAGAAAGCCCCCAGCGATTTAACATCCGCAGCACTTAAAGCAGCCAGAAGTACTGCACAAAGAACAGCTAGGCGTTGCGCAAACGACTACTGGCAACACCTATGCAGCCATATTCAGCTGGCCTCAGACACCGGAAACATCAGAGGAATGTATGATGGCATGAAGAGAGCTCTTGGGCCAACCATCAAGAAGATCACCCCCCTCAAATCTAAATCGGGGGACATAATCACTGACCAACGCAAACAGATGGACCGCTGGGTTGAGCACTACCTAGAACTGTACTCCAGGGAGAATGCTGTCACTGAGACTGCCCTCAATGCAGCCCAGCCTCTACCAGTCATGGATGAGCTGGACATACAGCCAACCAAATCGGAACTCAGTGATGCCATTGATTCCCTAGCCAGCGGAAAAGCCCCTGGGAAGGACAGCATTACCCCTGAAATAATCAAGAGTGCCAAGCCTGCTATACTCTCAGCACTACATGAACTGCTATGCCTGTGCTGGGACGAGGGAGCAGTACCCCAGGACATGCGCGATGCCAACATCATCACCCTCTATAAAAACAAAGGTGACCGCGGTGACTGCAACAGCTACCGTGGAATCTCCCTGCTCAGCATAGTGGGGAAAGTCTTTGCTCGAGTCGCTCTGAACAGGCTCCAGAAGCTGGCCGAGCGCGTCTACCCTGAGGCACAGTGTGGCTTTCGTGCAGAGAGATCGACTATTGTCATGCTGTTCTCCCTTCGTCAGATACAGGAGAAATGCCGTGAACAACAGATGCCCCTCTACATTGCTTTCATTGATCTCACCAAAGCCTTTGACCTCGTCAGCAGACGTGGTCTCTTCAGACTACTAGAAAAGATCGGATGTCCACCAAAGCTACTAAGTATCATCACCTCATTCCATGACAATATGAAAGGCACAATTCAACATGGTGGCTCCTCATCAGAGCCCTTTCCTATCCTGAGTGGTGTGAAACAGGTCTGTGTTCTTGCACCCACACTTTTTGGGATTTTCTTCTCCCTGCTGCTTTCACATGCGTTCAAATCCTCTGAAGAAGGAAGTTTCCTCCACACAAGATCAGGGGGCAGGTTGTTCAACCTTGCCCGTCTAAGAGCGAAGTCCAAAGTACGGAAAGTCCTCATCAGAGAACTCCTCTTTGCTGACGATGCTGCTTTAACATCTCACACTGAAGAATGCCTGCAGAGTCTCATCGACAGGTTTGCGTCTGCCTGCAATGAATTTGGCCTAACCATCAGCCTCAAGAAAACGAACATCATGGGGCAGGATGTCAGAAATGCTCCATCCATCAATACTGGCGACCACGCTCTGGAAGTGGTTCAAGAGTTCACCTACCTAGGCTCAACTATCACCAGTAACCTGTCTCTAGATGCAGAAATCAACAAGCGCATGGGTAAGGCTTCCACTGCTATGTCCAGACTGGCCAAGAGAGTGTGGGAAAATGGCGCACTGACACGGAACACAAAAGTCCGAGTGTATCAGGCCTGTGTCCTCAGTACCTTGCTCTACGGCAGCGAGGCCTGGACAACGTATGCCAGCCAAGAGCGACGTCTCAATTCATTCCATCTTCGCTGCCTTCGGAGAATACTTGGCATCAGGTGGCAGGACTATATCTCCAACACAGAAGTCCTTGAAGCGGCCAACACCCCCAGCTTATACACACTACTGAGTCAGCGGCGCTTGAGATGGCTTGGCCATGTGAGCCGCATGGAAGATGGCAGGATCCCCAAAGACACATTGTACAGCGAGCTCGCCACTGGTATCAGACCCACCGGCCGTCCATGTCTCCGTTATAAAGACGTCTGCAAACGCGACATGAAATCGTGTGACATTGATCACAAGTCGTGGGAGTCAGTTGCCAGCATTCGCCAGAGCTGGCGGGCAGCCATAAAGACAGGGCTAAATTGTGGCGAGTCGAAGAGACTTAGTAGTTGGCAGGAAAAAAGACAGAGGCGCAAGGGGAGAGCCAACTGTGCAACAGCTCCAACAAACAAATTTCTCTGCAGCACCTGTGGAAGAGCCTGTCACTCCAGAATTGGCCTTTATAGCCACTCCAGGCGCTGCTTCACAAACCACTGACCACCTCCAGGCGCGTATCCATTGTCTCTCGAGATAAGGAGGCCCAAAAGAAACTATGTGTGTTTCTGTGTCTTTCTTACTGTGTTTGTGTTCCTGTCTTTGTTTTTTTTAAATTCATTCGTGGGATGTGTGCATCGCTGACTAGGCCAGCATTTATTTCCCCTCTCTAAGTACCCTTGTGTGTGGGAGGAAGGGAATTCTTTTTGTATGTGTGTGTCTGCGGACAAACAAAGGGAACCGTTAAAGGAGACGAAAATACAGGAATTACACAACACGACTGATTTCACTGCACTGAAAGCAATAGAAGCTCATGTACTAATTTAAATATTTGGTGAATAGGATCTCACTGAGCGAGGGGGAGAGTTAGGCACAGTGAGATCATTGACTGAGGGGGAGAATACAGGCTAATAAAAACAGACAATGTTGGAAATACCAAGCAGGGCAAGCAGCATCCGTGGAGAGGGAAACAGAATTAATGTTTTCAGCCGAACATCTTTCGTCAGAACTGAGAAACGTTAGAGAGGCGATAGGTTTTAAGCAAGTATCGAGGCAGGAACATAGATAGCAGGAAGAACAAAAGAGAAGTTCTGCGAAAGGGGGAGGACGGGATATCACTGGTCAATGGGAGGCCATTTGAGTGAGGGGTTGACGATGGCAACTCATTACGTGAAGTAGAAAGTTGGTTAATGGGAGATCATTAGCTGATATATAGTGTTGGTTAATGGGTGCTCATTGAGGAGTGGGTTAAGCTGACAATTGGAGCTCATGGATGAAGGAGACAGGTGAACAATACGAATTAATTGAGTGATAAAAAAAGAGTTGGCCAATGGAAGTTCATTGAGTAATGGAGCATGTTGAGCAATGGAAACTCTCTGAAGGGGACAGTTGAGCAATGGGAACTTATTGAGTGACGGGGTGAGTTCCACAATGAGTTCATTGAGTGGGAGAGTAAGGAAAGCTAAGTTATTTGAGTTACGGAGCGGGAAATAATAATGCAAACTCATTGAGTAAGTAGTGGAAAATTAGACAGGACAATTTCTATGTGTGATAGAGTGTTGGGCAAATGGGAAATCATAGCGTGATGGAGAGTGTTGGAAAACTGAATCTCACGAAGGGAGAGATTGACAATGGGATTTTATTGAGTGATGCAGAGAGTTTAACAACATGGGTTTATTGAGTTACCCACAACTTTGGACAAAGGGAGCCCATTGAATGATGCAGAGATTTGGGAAATGAGAGCTCAAAGAGTGATGTATCATATTGGACAATATGAACACAATGAGTCATGGAGGTTATTGACCCATGGGAGCTTATTGAGCGATGAAGACTGTTGGGAAATGACTTCTCATTAAGTTACTGAGTTGGAAAATTGGAAGTGCAGTGAGTGAGTGAGAATAGGTTGGACAGTGGGAGTGAGTGCATATTGGACAATGTACAACGGGGAGGATTGGACAATACCAAAGGGCACGTTGAGCGACTGACTGCGTGATGGAAACTGGGAATTCGTTCAGTGAAGGGAGAATTTTTAAAAAATGAGAGTTTGTTGGGTAAAATACGGATTTTAATTAATAGGAGATCACTGAGTGATAGAGAACGTCCGATAATGGGAGCCCACTGATCATGGAGTGAGTTAGACAATGAAAGCTCATAAATTGATGGCGAGATTTGGGCCATGGCAGTTCACTGGTGATTGTCAGAACTAGTTAATGGATGCACATAGAGTGAGAGAGTTGGAAATGGTAAACTATTTGGGTAGTGCGGCACGAGTTGAACAATGCGAGCACGTTGAATAAGTGATAGAGATTTGTACAGTAGGAGTCCATTGAGTAATGCAAAGTGTTGGTCAATGGGATCTCAATGGGTGCTGGAGAGTGTTGAACAATGGCAGCTCAATGAGTGATGCAGAATGTTAGACAATGGGGGTTCAATGAGTGATGGAGAGTGTTGGACAAGTGGAGTTCAATGAGTGATACATAATTTTGGTGAATGGAAGCTCAATGAGTGATGGAGAGTGGTGGACAACTGGAACTCATTGCTGATGGTGCCAATTGCACACTGGAAGCACATTCAGTGACCCAGACAGTTAAACAATGGGAAATCGTTGAGTGACTTGGTGAGTTTTTGATAATGGAAGCTCATTGAGTAAGGGAGTAGAGTTAGACCACTGGAACTCAGTTAACGATGCAGAGAGTTGGACAGTACGAGTTAATTGAGCAACTGAGGAAGACTTGGATAATGTAAACTCATTGAGTGAGTGGAGAGCTGATCAATGGTAGCTGATTTGGCTTTTCCTCGCCCGCATCCATGGATTCCCTCGCCTCCTCTCCTACTCTTCCCAAGTTTTGTGCCATTCTATAACACATGGTGTGGGTATAATTAGTAACCATAATCTCTCTCTTTCCTTCTCTGGCAGCTAACCTAATGACCATAGTGATTCTGTCCCGAGGTAGCTGCGGCCTGTCCAGATGTACAGGCCGTTACCTAGTGTCCATGGCAGTGGCAGACCTGCTGGTCATCATCTTCTGTGTTATATTGAAATACCTGGGAACTCTCTACTTCCCCTTCTCGTTCCTCAACCATTACTATGTGTGTAGCTTCAACATCATTATGAATGCCGCTTTGGTGGATTGCTCGGTCTGGCTCACTGTGGCCTTCACCCTCGATCGCTTTATGGCCATTTGTTGCCAGAGGCTGAAAGCGAGATACTGCACGGAGAGAACGGCAGCACGAGTAATAATGACAGTATGCATGGTAAGCCACTTGAGAAATATCCCACGCTATTTCACCTACGAACCCATTCACACACCTGGTCCTTACCGTGGGTGCAGACTTCGCAATGTGTGTACAAAATCACTTTGGGCCGCATACATGTGGTCCGGCACAATCCTAACCCCTCTCATTCCCTATATTTGTATCTTGCTGCTCAATGCTCTGACCGTCAGGCACATTCTCATGGCCAGTCGGGTCCGCAAGGCATTCCGAGGTCAAGGTAACGATGGGAAGCAAGTTGACCTGGAGATGGAAAACCGGAGAAGGTCCATTATCCTGCTGTTCGCCATATCGGGCAGCTTTGTCGTGCTGTGGATAACCAGAGTGGTGGACTTTGTGTTTCAGGAAATATTGCTGGACATGAGTCCGAATGTAATAGTCACACAGGTCGGGGGCATGTTGATGTATCTGAACTCCTGCACCAACACCTGCATTTATGCTCTCACCCAGGCTAAGTTCAGGGGGGAGATGAAGAGAATTGTGACACATCCCATTTATCTGTTACTGAAGTTAATCAAAGGCTAAAAACTGACACGGTGACTCATCGGCTCCACTCCAGGCACTGCCCAGGAATCTGGCATTGTGGTCAAAGCAGTGATAAAACGCCAGGATTCAGCCAAACCCGTTCCAGCTAAATGCTATGTTTAATATTAATAAGACAGCTGTGAAAAAGTGAGTCAGTGTGTGAAAGTGGCAGGTCGAGCTCTCAGAGAGTGGAGGCGAGCAGGTGAAGCTGAGATGTTCTGGGATAATCTTTACTGGAGCAGTTCTCCCTTCAATTCGTTCCAATGTCTTATTCCATCTTCATCACCCAACACTTCCATCGTTCCATTACCTAAAAGGTACAAATCAGGAATGTGCTAGAATACACTCCACTTGCCTGGATGAGTGCAACTTCAACAACGATTTGGACCTTGAAGAGGGTATTGCGCTAAATGGACACAGCTGATCAGAGGAAGAGGAGGAGCTGGTTGTGGAAGAGGAGGAGGATTCAGTATGTAGAGATTCCCTGGCTGCATAGGGAGGTGTCCAGGCCTGCTGCGGGACTCACGTGTCTCGTCAGGATGTCATCAATGTCTGGGATCATCCGTTTCAGGCACGTTTCAGCTGAGCCCCTCTAACCTAGGGGCAACAACACAGGAGCTACCAGTGATAGCACTATCATTGAAGATGGAGCCTTGAACAGATCAACACTTACCACCAATGAAGGATGATAACATTCAAAACTAAGCAGCCACTTCATAGGCAGTTCATCCCTTCAGCACCAGCGCACCATGGTTACAGTGGGCCCCATTTACATGATGCACTGCAGAAACTCGCCAAACTTTCTTCAGAAACACCTCCTAAACCTGTGACCTCTGCACCTGGAAAGACAAGGGTAGCGGGCCCATTGGAACACCACCACCTCCAGCTTCCCCTCCAAGTCACACATTATCTTGAATTGGGCATATGTGGGCTTTCCATCATGGTCGCTGGATTAAACTTCTGGAATTCCCTACCTGACAGCATTGTTTGAGATTTTTTTATTACTTGTTTTGTTACGATACAGATCATTCCTGCCCTGTACTTCCGTTTTGATGGCTCCTCCACCCAGCGAAATCATTAATCTCTTTTTTTTTTACTGACTGCAGCCTTTGTGTTGAGTACCGTTATTTTTATTTCTATCTCTGCTGAACAAAATGCACTCTCATCTCGAGATTACGTTAAATGGACCATGTGACGTTCAAGCCCTCTTTGGTACCTGCATATCTTGTGCCTTTACTGGTGCAACATTCATGTCCTTATGAAGCAGCCAATTTACTGTTTCATCAAGCACCAAGTCAAACAGAGGCACACTCTGCATATTTGCATTTTATGGAGTGATTCCAAATTGCCTTGAGCACAGCGATAGCCATGTGTATCAGACGGCTAATAGAAGTCATGTACACATGTACAGAAGGTGTGTGCATGACGTACAAAAGCAGGCCATTCGTTCCATTGTGTTTGTGCTGCTCTTTAAAAGTGTTAGTTCCATTGCCTTCCTTTTTACCATAGTCTGCATTTTTTTTTACATTTCAAGTATTTATCCAATTCCACCACCCTTGAGGCAGTGCATTCCAAATCATAACAACCTGCTGTGTGAGAAAAAATAAATCTTATCGTCCCTTTTGTTCTTTTAGCAATTCTTTGAAATCTATGCTCTCAGTTACTGACCCTCCTGTGAGTGGAAACACTTTCTTCCTTAACTGCTCTATCGAAACTCCTCAGTTTGAACACTTCTATTAAATTCCTCCTAAACCTTCTTTGCTCTCAGGAGGACAGTCCCTTCTCCAGTTTTTCCACATAACTCAAGACACTCCTCCTTGGACCATTCCAGTAAATCTCTTCTGCTTCATTTTGATCTTCAATTCCTACCTAAAGTGTGATGCACAAAACTATATCGAATGCATGGACAGTAATATTTGCGTAAAGGTTATTATATATTGTAAAGATTATTGTAAACTTGAGGTCATCCAAAACTCTGATTCCTGTGTCCTAACTCACACCAAGTCCCGTTCTCCCATCACCCCTGTGTTTGTTGACCAATATTGGCATCCAGTCAAGTAAATCTTGATTGTTTTCTAAGTTCTTATCCTTGTTTTCAGATCTCTCCATGGCCTCACCCTCCCTAATTCCATAATCACTTCCAGCCCCACGACCTGCACCCCTCTCCTACTCAATTTATCTGAATTCATCTTATTCAAACCACTTGGGAAATCCTGATTTTATTCGATCCGTGCTCTCAGTTGCCAAGGCCCCAATCCCTAGGATTCCTTTTTCAAACCTCTCCACCTCGCTTTCTTCCATTGAGATCACCTTTAAAACCTATCTGTTTGACTAAGCTATTCGTCATCTGACCTAATATCTCCTTATGGGTCTTGGTGTCATATTATGATTAATAATGCTCCTGTGAAACATCTTGGGATAATTGATAACAATAAAGGTGGGATAAAAATATAAGTTGTTGCTGTAACTGTATCAACTGTTGATGGGAGACTCAACTGGAAGCAAGTCATGTCACATATTTAACATCACTTTATCTGACCACAAGGGTGTGGCAAAGGGCTTCACGACACGAGGACGGTTGTTGTGTGGGCAAACACAGGTTTTATCGTGGTAATTTTCTGAATGTGGGATCATGCTGTGCAAAGGGTGGCTGCCGCATTTTGAAATTTACAACAGTATCTAAACAGTGAAAATACTTCATTGGCTGTCAGCCACTTGGGGACGCCCCGAGGTTTGACAAGCGCTATATAAAGCAAGACATTTACCATTTTCTTTCCATCAGAGAGTGAAATTGTTAGAAAGATAGGGATAAAATCTTAGAAATGTCGCTGTATTTCCTGTCTATCCCTATCTGCCCTGAGGAGATGGTGGCAGCAAATCGATTGCTTTGTTGTTTTGCTGGGTCATTTCAAAGGGCAATAATTCAACCAACTACTGCGACAGTGGAGTCACAGATGAACCAGACAGGTTATGAGTTGGTCGGAGAGAACCAGGTGGATTCTGTTTTCTGGAAATATGACATGCTTCACAACTGACCAAATTTACTGAATTCAGTCGCACGACTGGTCATGGTAGGATTTGAATTCACAGCCTCTGGCTTGCTGTCCAGGACCAGTATCAGTACACAACTTGACCTGCGAAAGAAGCATGTGGTGTAACACAAGGGCATTTTTCAGTGCAAAGTTTAAAAAGTCACGTAATTGCATTGAGACATTTCTGCAGGCAAAGTGCTTCCCACAGAGAGAGAAAGACGGGGAGAGGGATGAATTAAATAGAACTGTAGATGATGTTAGAAAATGCGTGATATCGAACTAAGGAGCCATTATGCAGCCTACCTAAAATTCCATTCAGTTAAAGTCAACGTGTTTCAGCCCTAGCTCAGTATTGACATTCCCCCTTTAAATCAGGAGGTCATGGGGGCAAGCCTCACTGCAGAGACTATAGCCCATTATCCAGGCTGACATTATACTGCAGTGCTCAAAATCGAGACGGAGCTGATTAACTCATTGGCTCCACTCCACACAGTGCCCAAAGGGGATAGGGGTGAGAGTTTGGGGTTAGGCAGTGGTAACCATCCAGGATTCAGCCAATCTCGTTTCACCTCGACACTGTATACAGTCATTTTTGGAAAAATGAGTGTGAGTGTGAAAGGAGAAGGACAAGTTAACATGGAAGCGGGAAGAGCAGATGAAGCTGCAATGTTCAGGGCTAACTATCACTGGAATTCCATGCCCCATTTAGTCTTTCGAATGTCTTCTCGCTGAATGGCGTCCCCCTGTCCCTGTTCCAACCTATGTCTCTGTGGAGGTGTGTGTCTGTCGCATCTCTATTCAGTGGGATGGACAGTTTGACAGAGTGGGAAATGCACAGGAGGCTGTTCACAGGGACAGAAGTAACACGGGGGGGTGGGGGGTGGGGGGCGGACGGTGGCAGCAGTTCACGGGGGAGATTACACAAGGCGGGAAAAAGTATTGGGGAGCATTTAAAGGTCAGGGACGGGGAGTGTTTACAGTGGGGCTGGGGGGAGAATTATAGGACGTTATTCGCAGAGAGAATTAGTTAACGTTTAAAATGAGGGTGGGTGGAGGGGTGGGGGCTTCTTCAAGTCTCAAAATAGGAGGGGGCATCTCCAGATTTAAAATGGGGGTGGCTGTCCAGGTTGAAAACGGCAGGGTGTGCTTGTTCAGATGCAGGGATGTTCAAATGGAGAAGGATATTACATACGGCCTGTGGTAAGAGGATCGGGGTGGCAGGGGTCGACAAACTAATTACTGCCTTTTCACAGTGGGTATTTAGATGAGGGTCTGTTCACAGGGGTAATTAGATGTGGGTTCAGTTCACAGGGTTAATTAGATGAGGTTCTAATCACAGGGGTAATTAGATGGGGGTTCGGTTCAAAGGGGTAATTAGATGAGGTTCTCTTCACAGGGGTAATTAGATGGGGGTTCTGTTCACAGGGGTAATTAGATGAGGTTGTATTCACAGGGGTAATTAGATTAGATTAGATTAGAGATACAGCACTGAAACAGGCCCTTCGGCCCACCGAGTCTGTGCCGAACATCAACCGCCCATTTATACTAATCCTACACTAATCCCATATTCCTACCACATCCCCACCTGTCCCTATATTTCCCTACCACCTACCTATACTAGTGACAATTTATAATGGCCAATTTACCTATCAACCTGCAAGTCTTTTGGCTTGTGGGAGGAAACCGGAGCAACCGGAGAAAACCCACGCAGACACAGGGAGAACTTGCAAACTCCACACAGGCAGTACCCGGAATCGAACCCGGGTCCCTGGAGCTGTGAGGCTGCGGTGCTAACCACTGCGCCACTGTGCCGCCCATTAACCCCCATCTAATTACCCCTGTGAATAGAACCTCATCTAATTACCCCTTTGAACCGAACCCCCATCTAATTACCCCTGTGATTAGAACCTCATCTAATTAACCCTGTGAACTGAACCCACATCTAATTAGATGGGGGTTCTGTTCACAGGGGTAATTAGATGTGGTTCTGTTCACAGGGGTAATTAGATGAGGTTCTGTTCACAGGGGTAATTAGATGTGGTTCTGTTCACAGGGGTAATTAGATGCGGGTCTGTTCACAGGGGTAATTAGATGAGGTTCTATTCAAAGGGGTAATTAGATGGGGGTTCTGTTCACAGGGGTAATTAGATGAGGTTCTATTCACAGGGGTAATTAGATGCGGGTTCTGTTCACAGGGGTAATTAGATGAGGTTCTATTCACAGGGGTAATTAGATGCGGGTTCTGTTCACAGGGGTAATTAGATGAGGTTCTATTCACAGGGGTAATTAGATGCGGGTTCTGTTCACAGGGGTAATTAGATGAGGTTCTATTCACAGGGGTAATTAGATGCGGGTCTGTTCACAGGGGTAATTAGATGAGGTTCTATTCAAAGGGGTAATTAGATGGGGGTTCTGTTCACAGGGGTAATTAGATGAGGTTCTATTCACAGGGGTAATTAGATGCGGGTTCTGTTCACAGGGGTAATTAGATGAGGTTCTATTCACAGGGGTAATTAGATGCGGGTCTGTTCACAGGGGTAATTAGATGAGGTTCTATTCACAGGGGTAATTAGATGAGGTTTTATTCACAGGGGTAATTAGATGCGGGTTCTGTTCACAGGGGTAATCAGATGCGGGTCTGTTCACAGGAGTAATTAGATGAGGTTCTATTCAAAGGGGTAATTAGATGGGGGTTCTGTTCACAGGGGTAATTTGATGGGGGTTCTGTTCACAGGGGTAATTAGATGGGGGTCTGTTCACAGGGGTAATTAGATGAGGTTCTGTTCACAGGGGTAATCACATGGGGGGGTCTGTTCACAGGGGTAATTAGATGCGGGTCTGACCACAGGGGTAATTAGATGGGGGTTCTGCTCACAGGGGTAATTAGAAGAGGTTGTGTTCACAGGGGTAATTAGATGTGTGTCTGTTCAAAGGGGTATTTAGATGGGGATTCTGTTCACAGGCGTCATTAGATGAGCTTCTGTTCACAGTGGCAATTAGATGCGGGTCTGTTCACAGGGGTAATTAGATGAGGTTCTGTTCACAGGGGTAATCACATGGGGGTGTCTGTTCACAGGGGCAATTAGATGAGGTTCTGTTCACAGGGGTAATTAGATGGGGGTTCTGTTCACAGGGGTAATTAGATGAGGTTCTGTACACAGGGGTAATTAGATGTGGGTCTGTTCAAAGGGGTATTTAGATGGGGATTCTGTTCACAGGCGTCATTAGATGAGGTTCTGTTCACAGTGGCAATTAGATGGGGGTCTGTTCACAGGGGTAATTAGATGCGGGTCTGTTCACAGGGGCAATTAGAGGAGGTTCTGTTCACAGGGGTAATTAGATGGGGGCTCTGTTCACAGGGGTAATTAGATGGGGGTTCTGTTCACAGGGGTAATTAGATGAGGTTCTGTACACAGGGGTAATTAGATGGGGGTTCTGTTCACAGGAGTAATTAGATGAGGTTCTGTTCACAGGGGCAATTAGGTGCAGGTCTGTTCACCGGGGGTACTTAGATGAGGTTCTGTTCACAGGGGTATTTCAATGTGGGGTCTGTTCACAGGGGTAATTAGATGGGGGGTCTGTTCACAGGGGTAATTAGATGGGGGTTCTGTTCACGGGGTAATTAGATGAGGTTCTGTTCACAGAGGTAATTAGATGGGCGTTCTGTTCACAGGGGTAATTAGATGGGGGTTCTGTTCACAGGGGTAAGTTAACATGGAGAGCAGGAAGAGCAGATGAAGCTGCAATGTTCAGGGCTAACTATCACTGATGGAATTCCACACCCCATTTAGTCTTTCGAATGCCTTCTCGCTGAATGGCGTCCCCCTGTCCCTGTTCCAACCTAAATCTCTGTGCAGGTGTGTGTCTGTCGCATCTCTATTCAGTGGGATGGACAGTTTGACAGAGTGGGAAATGCACAGGAGGCTGTTCACAGGGACAGAAGTAACACGGGGTGGGGGTGGGGGTGGGGGGTGGGGTTGGGTGGTGGCAGCTGTTCACGGGTGAGATTACACAAGGCGGGAAACAGTATTGGGGAGCATTTAAAGGTCAGGGAGGGAGTGTTTACAGCAGGGCTGAGGGAGAATTATAGGGCGATATTCGCAGAGAGAATTAGTTAACGTTTAAAATGAGGGTGGGGGCATCTTCAAGTCTCAGAGTAGGAGGGGGCATCTCCAGATTTAAAATGGGGGTGGCTGTCGAGGTTGAAAACGGCAGGGTGTGCTTTTTCAGATACCGGGTTGTTCAAATGGAGAAGGAGATTACATACGGCCTGTGGTAAGCTAATAGGGGTGGCAGGGGTCGACAAACTAATTACTGCCTTTTCACAGTGGGTATTTAGATGAGGTTCTGCTCACAGGGGTAATTAGATGGGGGTTCTGTTCACAGGGGTAATTAGATGCGGGTCTGTTCACAGGGGTAATTAGATGAGGTTCAGCTCACAGGGGTAATTAGATGGGGGTTCTGTTCACAGGGGTAATTAGATGTGGGTACTGTTCACAGGGTTAATTAGATGAGGTTCTATTCACAGGGGTAATTAGATGGGGGTTCTGTTCACAGGGGTAATTAGATGAGGTTGTATTCACAGGGGTAATTAGATGGGGGATCGGTTCACAGGGGTAATTAGATGAGGTTCTATTCACAGGGGTAATTAGATGGGGGTTCTGTTCACAGGGGTAATTAGATGCGGGTCTGTTCACAGGGGTAAGTAGATGAGGCTCTATACACAGGGGTAATTAGATGGGGATTCTGTTCACAGGGATAATTAGATGGGGGTCTGTTCTCAGGGGTAATTAGATGAGGTTCTATTCACAGGGGTAATTAGATGGGGATTCTGTTCACAGGGATAATTAGATGAGGCTCTATACACAGGGGTAATTAGATGGGGATTCTGTTCACAGGGATAATTTGATGGGGGTTCTGTTCACAGGGGTAATTAGATGGGGTTCTGTTCACAGGGGTAATAAGATGATGTTCTGTTCACAGGGGTAATTGCATGGGGGGGGGGTCTGCTCACAGGGGTAATTAGATGCTGGTCTGACCACAGGGGTAATTAGATGGGGGTTCTGCTCACAGGGGTAATTAGATGAGGTTGTGTTCACAGGCGTAATTAGATGCGGGTCTGTTCACAGGGGTAATTAGATGGGGATTCTGTTCACAGGCGTAATTAGATGAGGTACTGTTCACAGGGGTTATTGGATGAGGATCTATTCAAAGGTGTAATTAGATGGGGTTCTGTTCACAGGGGTAATTAGATGTGGGTCTGTTCACAGGGGTTATTAGATGAGGTTATATTCACAGGGGTAATTAGATGAGGTTCTATTCACAGGGGTAATTAGATGGGGGTTCTGTTCACAGATGTAATTAGATGGGGGTTCTGTTCACAGGGGTAATTAGATGCGGGTCTGTTCACAGGGGTAATTAGATGAGGTTCTATGCACTGGGGTAATTAGATGGGGGTTCTGTTCACAGGGGTAATTAGATGGGGGTTCTGTTCACAGGGGTAATTAGATGGGGGTTCTGTTCACAGATGTAATTAGATGGGGGTTCTGTTCACAGTGGTAATTAGATGCGGGTCTGTTCACAGGGGTAATTAGATGAGGTTCTATGCACTGGGGTAATTAGATGGGGGTTCTGTTCACAGGGGTAATTAGATGGGGGTTCTGTTCACAGGGGTAATTGGATGGGGGTCTGCTAACAGGGGTAATTAGATGGGGTTCTGTTCACAGGGGTAATTAGATGGGGTTCCGTTCACAGGTGTTTTTGGATGCTTGTCAGTTCACAGGGGTAATTAGATGAGGTTCTGTTCACAGGGGTAATTAGATGGGTGTTCTGTTCACAGGGGTAATTGGATGGGAGTCTGCTAACAGGGGTAATTAGATGGGGTTCTGTTCACAGGGCTAATTAGATGGGGTTCCGTTCACAGGTGTTTTTGGATGCTTGCAGTTCACAGGGGTAATTAGATGAGGTTCTGTTCACAGGGGTAATGAGCTGGGTGGTCTGTTCACAGGGGTAATTAGAAGCGGGTCTGTTCACAGGGGTAATTAGATGAGGTTCTTTTCACAGCGGTAATTAGATGGGGTTCTGTTAAATGGGGTAATTAGATGAGGGTTCTGCTCACAGGGGTAATTAGATGCGGGTCTGCTCACAGGGGTAATTAGATGGGGGTTCTGTTCACAGGGGCATTTAGATGAGGTACTGTTCACAGAGGCAATTAGATGCGGGTCTGTTCATAGGGGCAATTAGACGAGGTTCTGTTCACAGGGGTAATTAGATTGGGGTTCTGTTCACAGGGGTAATGAGCAGGGTGGTCTGTTCACAGGGGTAATTAGATGAGGTTCTGTTCACAGAGGCCTTAGATGCGGATGCGTTCACAGGGGCAATTAGATGCGGGTCTGTTCACAGGGGCAATTAGATGAGGTTCTTTTCACAGG
This sequence comes from Heterodontus francisci, assembly GCF_036365525.1. Taxonomy (NCBI): domain Eukaryota; kingdom Metazoa; phylum Chordata; class Chondrichthyes; order Heterodontiformes; family Heterodontidae; genus Heterodontus; species Heterodontus francisci. The sequence goes on from NW_027141237.1 coordinate 87,030, forward strand.
GGTAATTAGATGGGTGTTCTGTTCACAGTGGTAATTAGATGGGGGTTCTGTTCACAGGGTTAATTAGATGAGGTTCTGTTCACAGCGGTAATTAGATGGGGTTCTGTTAAATGGGGTAATTAGATGAGGGTTCTGTTCACAGGGGTAATTAGATGGGGGTCTGCTCACAGGGGTAATTAGATGCGGGTCTGCTCACTGGGGTAATTAGATGGGGGTACTGTTCACAGGGGCAATTAGATGAGGTACAGTTCACAGAGGCAATTAGATGCATGTCTGTTCATAGGGGCAATTAGACGAGGTTCTGTTCACAGGGGTAATTAGATGGGGTCCAGTTCACAGGGGTAATTAGATGGGGGTCTGTTCACAGGGATAATTAGAAGAGGTTCTGTTCACAGGGGTAATTAGATGGGGGTTCTATTCACAGGGGTAATTAGATGGGGGTTCTGTTCACAGGGGTAATTAGATGAAGGTTCTGTTCACAGGGTTAATTAGATGGGGGTTCTGTTCACAGGGGTAATTAGATGGGGGTTCTATTCACAGGGGTAATTAGATGGGGGTTCTGTTCACAGGGGTAATTAGATGGAGGTTCCGTTCACAGGGGTAATTAGATGGGGGTTTTGTTCACAGGGGTAATTAGATGAGGTTCTATTCACAGGGGTAATTAGATGGGGTTCTGTTCACAGGGGTAATGAGCTGGGTGGTCTGTTCACAGGGGTAATTAGAAGCGAGTCTGTTCACAGGGGTAATTATATGAGGTTCTGTTCACAGAGGCCTTAGATGCGGATGTGTTCACAGGGGCAATTAGATGCGGGTCTGTTCACAGGGTCAATTAGATGAGGTTCTTTTCACAGGGGTAATTAGATGGGGGTTCTGTTCACAGTAGTAATTAGATGGGGGTTCTGTTCACAGGGTTAATTAGATGAGGTTCTGTTCACAGCGGTAATTAGATGGGGTTCTGTTAAATGGGGTAATTAGATGAGGGTTCTGCTCACAGGGGTAATTAGATGGGGGTTCTGTTCACAGGGGCAATTAGATGAGGTACTGTTCACAGAGGCAATTAGACGCGGGTCTGTTCATAGGGGCAATTAGACGAGGTTCTGTTCACAGGGGTAATTAGATGGGGGTTCTGTTCACAGGGGTAATTAGATGGGGGTTCTGTTCACAGGGGTAATTAGATGGGGGTTCTATTCACAGGGGTAATTAGATGGGGGTTCTGTTCACAGGGGTAATTAGATGAAGGTTCCGTTCACAGGGGTAATTAGATGGGGGTTCTGTTCACAGGGGTAATTAGATGAGGTTCTATTCACAGGGGTAATTAGATGGGGTTCTGTTCACAGGGCTAATTGGATGAGGATCTAGTCAAAGGTGTAATTAGATGGGGGTTCTGTTCACAGGGGTAATTAGATGTGGGTCTGTTCACAGGGGTAATTAGATGGGGTTTCTGCTCACAGGGGTAATCAGATGGGGGATCTGTTCACAGATGTAATTAGATGGGGGTTCTGTTCACAGGGGTAATTAGATGGGGGTTCTGTTCACAGGGGTAATTGGATGAGGGTCTGTTCACAGGGGTAATTAGATGAGGTTCTATTCACAGGGGTAATTACATGGGGGTTCTGTTCACAGGGGTAATTAGATGGGGGTTCTGTTCACAGGGGTAATTAGATGGGGGTTCTGTTCACAGGGGTAATTGGATGGGGGTCTGCTAACAGGGGTAATTAGATGGGGTTCAGTTTACAGGGGTAATTAGATGGTGTTCCGTTCACAGGTGTTTTTGGATGCTTGTCAGTTCACAGGGGTAATTAGATGAGGTTCTGTTCACAGGGGTAACTAGCTGGGTGGTCTGTTCACAGGGGTAATTAGAAGCTGGTCTGTTCACAGGGGTAATTAGATGAGGTTCTGTTCACAGAGGCTTTAGATGCGGATGTTTTCACAGGGGCAATTAGATGCGGGTCTGTTCACAGGGGCAATTAGATAAGGTTCTTTTCACAGGGGTAATTAAATGGGGGTTCTGTTCACAGTGGTAATTAGATGGGGGTTCTGTTCACAGGGTTAATTAGATGAGGTTCTGTTCACAGCGGTAATTAGATGGGGTTCTGTTAAATGGGGTAATTAGATGAGGGTTCTGTTCACAGGGGTAATTAGATGAGGTTCTTTTCACAGGGGTAATTAGATGGGGGTTCTTCTCACAGGGGTAATTAGATGAGATTGTGTTCACAGGGGTAATTAGATGGGGATTCTGTTCACAGGCGTAATTAGATGAGGTTCTGTTCACAGTGGCAATTAGATGCGGGTCTGTTCACAGGGGTAATTAGATGGGGGTTCTGTACACAGGGGTAATTAGATGGGAGTTCTGATCACAGTTGTAATTAGATGGGGATCTGTTCACAGGGGTAATTAGATGAGGTTCTATTCACAGGGGTAATTAGTTGAGGGTCTGCTCACAGGGGTAATTAGATGCGGTTCAGTTCACAGGGGTAATTAGATGGGGGTTCTGTTCACAGTGTTAATTAGATGGGGGTTCTGTTCACAGGGGTAATTAGTTGAGGGTCTGCTCACAGGGGTAATTAGATGCGGTTCAGTTCACAGGGGTAATTAGATGGGGGTTCTGTTCACAGTGTTAATTAGATGGGGGTTCCGTTCACAGGGGTAATTAGATGGGGTTCTGTTCACAGAGGCAATTAGATGCGGGTCTGCTCATCGGGGTAATTAGATGAGGTTCTGTTCACAGAGGTAATTAGATGGGGGTTCTGTTCACAGGGGTAATTAGATGGGGGTTCTGTTCGCAGGGGTAATTAGATGTGGTTCTGTTCACAGGGGTAATTAGATGGGGGTCTGTTCACAGGGATAATTAGAAGAGGTTCTGTTCACAGGGGTAATTAGATGGGGTTTCTATTCACAGGGGTAATTAGATGGGGGTTCTGTTCACAGGGGTAATTAGATGGGGGTTCTGTTCACAGGGGTAATTAGACGGGGGTTCTGTTCACAGCTGTAATTAGATGGGGGTTCTGTTCACAGGGGTAATTGGATGAGGTTCTATTCACAGGGGTAATTAGATGAGCTTCTATTCACAGGGGTAATTAGATGGGGGTTCTGTTCACAGGGGTAATTAGATGGGGTTCTGTTCACAGGGGTAATTTGATGGGGGTTCTGTTCACAGGGGTAATTAGATGGGGGTCTGTTCACAGGGGTAATAAGATGAGGTTCTATTCACAGGGGTAATTAGATGGGGGTTCTGTTCACAGGGGTAATTAGATGGGGGTTCTGTTCACAGTGTTAATTAGATGGGGGTTCTGTTCACAGGGGTAATTAGATGAGGGTCTGTTCACAGGGGTAATTAGATGAGGTTCAGTTCACAGGGGTAATTAGATGGGGGTTCTGTTCACAGTGTTAATTAGATGGGGGTTCCGTTCACAGGGGTAATTAGATGGGGGGGGGGTCTGTTCACAGCTGTAATTAGATGAGGTTCTGTTCACAGAGGCAATTAGATGCGGGTCTGCTCATCGGGGCAATTAGATGAGGTTCTGTTTACAGAGGTAATTAGATGGGGGTTCTGTTCACAGGGGTAATTAGATGGGGGTTCTGTTCGCAGGGGTAATTAGATGTGGTTCTGTTCACATGGGTAATTAGATGGGGGTCTGTTCACAGGGATAATTAGAAGAGGTTCTGTTCACAGGGGTAATTAGATGGGGTTTCTATTCACAGGGGTAATTAGATGGGGGTTCTGTTCACAGGGGTAATTAGATGAAGGTTCTGTTCACAGGGGTAATTAGACGGGGGTTCTGTTCACAGCTGTAATTAGATGGGGGTTCTGTTCACAGGGGTAATTAGATGAGGTTCTATTCACAGGGGTAATTAGATGGGGTTCTGTTCACAGGGGTAATTTCATGAGGTTCTATTCACAGGGGTAATTAGATGAGGTTCTATTCACAGGGGTAATTAGATGGGGGTTCTGTTCACAGGGGTAATTAGATCGGGTTCTGTTCACAGGGGTAATTTGATGGGGGTTCTGTTCACAGGGGTAATTAGATGGGGGTCTGTTCACAGGGGTAATAAGATGAGGTTCTGTTCACAGGGGTAATTGCATGGGGGGTGTCTGCTCACAGGGGTAATTAGATGCTGGTCTGACCACAGGGGTAATTAGATGGTGTTTCTGCTCACATGGGTAATTAGATGAGGTTATGTTCACAGGGGTAATTAGATGCGGGTCTGTTCACAGGGGTAATTAGATGGGGATTCTGTTCACAGGCGTAATTAGATGAGGTTCTGTTCACAGTGGCAATTAGATGCGGGTCTGTTCACAGGAGTAATTAGATGCGGGTCTGTTCAAAGGGGCAATTAGATGAGGTTCTGTTCACAGGGGTAATTAGATGGGAGTTCTGTTCACGGGGTAATTAGATGGGGGTTCTGTTCACAGGGGTAATTAAATGAGGTTCTGTTCACAGGGGTAATTAGATGGGGGTCTGTTCACAGGGCTAATTAGATGAGGTTCTGTTCACAGGGGTATTTCAATGTGGGGTCTGGTCACAGCGGTAATTAGATGGGGTTCGGTTCACCGGGGCAATTAGATGAGGTTCTGTTCACAGGGGCAATTAGATGGGGTCTGTTCACAGGGGTAATTAGATGGGGCTCTGTTCAAAGGGGGTAATTAGATGAGGTTGTGTTCACAGGGGCAATTAGATGAGGTTCTGTTCACAGGGGCAATTAGATCGGGGTCTGTTCACAGGGGCAATTAGATGGGGGTCTGTTCACAGGGGTAAGTAGATTGGGGTTCTGCTCACAAGGGGTAATTAGATGAGGTTCTGTTCACAGGGGGTAATGAGATGCGGGTGTGTTCACAGGGGCAATTAGATGGGGGTCAGATCACAGGGGCAAATAGATGGGTGTCTGTTCACAGGGGTAATTTGATGGGGTTCTGTTAAATGGGATAATTAGATGAGGGTTCTGTTCACAGGAGTAATTAGATGGGGGTTCTGTACACAGGGGCAATTAGATGAGTTTCTGTTCACTGGGGCAATTAGATGGGGGTCTGTTCACAGGGGCAATTAGATGAGGTTCTGTTCACAGGGGGTAATTAGATGGGGTTCTGTTAAATGGGGTAATTAGATGAGGGTTCTGTTCACAGGGGTAATTAGATGGGTGTTCTGTACACAGGGGTAATTAGATGGGGGTTCTGTTCACAGGGTTAATTAGCTAAAGTTCTGTTCACAGCGGTAATTAGATGGGGTTCTGTTAAATGGGGTAATTAGATGAGGGTTCTGTTCACAGGGGTAATTAGATGGGGGTTCTGTACACAGGGGTAATTAGATGGGGGTTCTGTTCACAGATGTAATTAGATGGGGGATCTGTTCACAGGGTTAATTAGATGAGGTTCATTTCACAGGGGTAATTAGATGGGGGTTCTTCTCACAGGGGTAATTAGATGAGATTGTGTTCACAGGGGTAATTAGATGCCGGTCTGTTCACAGGGGTAATTAGATGGGGATTCTGTTCACAGGCGTAATTAGATGAGGTTCTGTTCATAGTGGCAATTAGATGCGGGTCTGTTCACAGGGGTAATTAGATGCAGGGCTGTTCACGGGGGCAATTAGATGAGGTTCTGTTCACAGGGGTAATTAGATGGGGGTTCTGTTCACAGGGTTAATTAGATGAGGTTCTGTTCATAGCGGTAATTAGATGGGGGTCTGTTAACAAGGGTAATTAGATGAGGGTTCTGTTCACAGGGGTAATTAGATGGGGGTTCTGTACACAGGGGTAATTAGATGGGAGTTCTGATCACAGTTGTAATTAGATGGGGGATCTGTTCACAGGGGTAATTAGATGAGGTTCTATTCACAGGGGTAATTAGTTGAGGGTCTGCTCACAGGGGTAATTAGATGCTGGTCTGTTCACAGGGGTAATTAGATGCGGGTCTGTTCACAGGGGTAATAAGATGAGGTTCAGTTCACAGGGGTAATTAGATGGGGGTTCTGTTCACAGTGTTAATTAGATGGGGGTTCTGTTCACAGGGGTAATTAGATGAGGGTCTGTTCACAGGGGTAATTAGATGAGGTTCAGTTCACAGGGGTAATTAGATGGCGGTTCTGTTCACAGGGGTAATTAGATGGGGGTTCTGTTCACAGGGGTAATTAGATGAGGTTCTGTTCTCAGGAGTAATTAGATGCGGGTCTGTTCACAGGGGTAATTAGATGAGGGTCTGTTCACAGGGGTAATTAGATGAGGTTCAGTTCACAGGGGTAATTAGATGGGGGTTCTGTTCACAGTGTTAATTAGATGGGGGTTCCGTTCACAGGGGTAATTAGATGGGGGGTCTGTTCACAGCTGTAATTAGATGAGGTTCTGTTCACAGGGGTAATTAGATGGGGGTTCAGTTCACAGGGGTAATTAGATGAGGTTCTGTTCACAGAGGCAATTAGATGCGGGTCTGCTCATCGGGGCAATTAGATGAGGTTCTGTTCACAGAGGTAATTAGTTGGGGGTTCTGTTCACAGGGGTAATTAGATGTGGTTCTGTTCACAGGGGTAATTAGATGGGGGTCTGTTCACAGGGATAATTAGAAGAGGTTCTGTTCACAGGGGTAATTAGATGGGGTTTCTATTCACAGGGGTAATTAGATGGGGGTTCTGTTCACAGGGGTAATTAGATGAAGGTTCTGTTCACAGGGGTAATTAGATGGGGTTTCTGTTCACAGGGGTAATTAGATGAGGTTCTATTCACAGGGGTAATTAGATGGGGTTCTGTTCACAGGGGTAATTGGATGAGGTTCTATTCACAGGGGTAATTAGATGAGCTTCTATTCACAGGGGTAATTAGATGGGGGTTCTGTTCACAGGGGTAATTAGATGGGGTTCTGTTCACAGGGGTAATTTGATGGGGGTTCTGTTCACAGGGGTAATTAGATGGGGGTCTGTTCACAGGGGTAATAAGATGAGGTTCTATTCACAGGGGTAATTAGATGGGGGTTCTGTTCACAGGGGTAATTAGATGGGGGTTCTGTTCACAGTGTTAATTAGATGGGGGTTCTGTTCACAGGGGTAATTAGATGAGGGTCTGTTCACAGGGGTAATTAGATGAGGTTCAGTTCACAGGGGTAATTAGATGGGGGTTCTGATCACAGTGTTAATTAGATGGGGGTTCCGTTCACAGGGGTAATTAGATGGGGGGGGTATGTTCACAGCTGTAATTAGATGGGGGATCTGTTCACAGGGTTAATTAGATGAGGTTCATTTCACAGGGGTAATTAGATGGGGGTTCTTCTCACAGGGGTAATTAGATGAGATTGTGTTCACAGGGGTAATTAGATGCCGGTCTGTTCACAGGGGTAATTAGATGGGGATTCTGTTCACAGGCGTAATTAGATGAGGTTCTGTTCATAGTGGCAATTAGATGCGGGTCTGTTAACAAGGGTAATTAGATGAGGGTCTGTTCACAGGGGTAATTAGATGGCGGTTCTGTTCACAGGGGTAATTAGATGGGGGTTCTGTTCACAGGGGTAATTAGATGAGGTTCTGTTCTCAGGAGTAATTAGATGCGGGTCTGTTCACAGGGGTAATTAGATGAGGGTCTGTTCACAGGGGTAATTAGATGAGGTTCAGTTCACAGGGGTAATTAGATGGGGGTTCTGTTCACAGTGTTAATTAGATGGGGGTTCTGTTCACAGGGGTAATTAGATGAGGGTCTGTTCACAGGGGTAATTAGATGAGGTTCAGTTCACAGGGGTAATTAGATGGGGGTTCTGTTCACAGTGTTAATTAGATGGGGGTTCCGTTCACAGGGGTAATTAGATGGGGGGTCTGTTCACAGCTGTAATTAGATGAGGTTCTGTTCACAGGGGTAATTAGATGGGGGTTCAGTTCACAGGGGTAATTAGATGAGGTTCTGTTCACAGAGGCAATTAGATGCGGGTCTGCTCATCGGGGCAATTAGATGAGGTTCTGTTCACAGAGGTAATTAGATGGGGGTCTGTTCACAGGGATAATTAGAAGAGGTTCTGTTCACAGGGGTAATTAGATGGGGTTTCTATTCACAGGGGTAATTAGATGGGGGTTCTGTTCATAGGGGTAATTAGATGGGGGTCTGTTCACAGGGATAATTAGAAGAGGTTCTGTTCACAGGGGTAATTAGATGGGGTTTCTATTCACAGGGGTAATTAGATGGGGGTTCTGTTCACAGGGGTAATAAGATGAAGGTTCTGTTCACAGGGGTAATTAGATGGGGGTTCTGTTCACAGGGGTAATTAGTTGGGGGTTCTCTTCACAGGGGTAATTAGATGTGGTTCTGTTCACAGGGGTAATTAGATGGGGGTCTGTTCACAGGGATAATTAGAAGAGGTTCTGTTCACAGGGGTAATTAGATGGGGTTTCTATTCACAGGGGTAATTAGATGGGGGTTCTGTTCACAGGGGTAATTAGATGAAGGTTCTGTTCACAGGGGTAATTAGATGGGGGTTCTGTTCACAGGGGTAATTAGACGGGGGTTCTGTTCACAGCTGTAATTAGATGGGGGTTCAATTCACAGGGGTAATTAGATGAGGTTCTAGTCACAGGGGTAATTAGATGGGGTTCTGTTCACAGGGGTAATTGGATGAGGTTCTATTCACAGGGGTAATTAGATGAGGTTCTATTCACAGGGGTAATTAGATGGGGGTTCTGTTCACAGGGGTAATTAGATGAAGGTTCTGTTCACAGGGGTAATTAGATGAGGTTCTATTCACAGGGGTAATTAGATGGGGTTCTGTTCACAGGGGTAATTGGATGAGGTTCTATTCACAGGGGTAATTAGATGAGGTTCTATTCACAGGGGTAATTAGATGGGGGTTCTGTTCACAGGGGTAATTAGATGGGGTTCTGTTCACAGGGGTAATTTGATGGGGGTTCTGTTCACAGGGGTAATTAGATGGGGGTCTGTTCACAGGGGTAATAAGATGAGGTTCTATTCACAGGGGTAATTAGATGGGGGTTCTGTTCACAGGGGTAATTAGATGGGGGTTCTGTTCACAGTGTTAATTAGATGGGGGTTCTGTTCACAGGGGTAATTAGATGAGGGTCTGTTCACAGGGGTAATTAGATGAGGTTCTGTTCACAGGGGTAATTAGATGGGGGTTCTGTTCACAGGGGTAATTAGACGGGGGTTCTGTTCACAGCTGTAATTAGATGGGGGTTCTGTTCACAGGGGTAATTAGATGAGGTTCTATTCACAGGGGTAATTAGATGGGGTTCTGTTCACAGGGGTAATTGGATGAGGTTCTATTCACAGGGGTAATTAGATGAGGTTCTGTTCACAGGGGTAATTAGATGGGGGTTCTGTTCACAGGGGTAATTAGACGGGGGTTCTGTTCACAGCTGTAATTAGATGAGGGTCTGTTCACAGGGGTAATTAGATGAGGTTCTGTTCACAGGGGTAATTAGATGGGGGTTCTGTTCACAGGGGTAATTAGACGGGGGTTCTGTTCACAGCTGTAATTAGATGGGGGTTCTGTTCACAGGGGTAATTAGATGAGGTTCTATTCACAGGGGTAATTAGATGGGGTTCTGTTCACAGGGGTAATTGGATGAGGTTCTATTCACAGGGGTAATTAGATGGGGGTTCTGTTCACAGGGGTAATTAGATGGGGTTCTGTTCACAGGGGTAATTTGATGGGGCTTCTGTTCACAGGGGTAATTAGATGGGGGTCTGTTCACAGGGGTAATAAGATGAGGTTCTGTTCACAGGGGTAATTGCATGGGGGGGTCTGCTCACAGGGGTAAATAGATGCTGGTCTGACCACAGGGGTAATTAGATGGGGGTTCTGCTCACATGGGTAATTAGATGAGGTTATGTTCACAGGGGTAATTAGATGCGGGTCTGTTCACAGGCGTAATTAGATGAGGTTCTGTTCACAGTGGCAATTAGATGCGGGTCTGTTCACAGGGGTAATTAGATGCGGGTCTGTCCACAGGGGTAATTAGATGGGAGTTCTGCTCACAGGGGTAATTAGATGGGGGTTCTGTTCACAGGGGTAATTAAATGAGGTTCTGTTCACAGGGGTAATTAGATGGGGGTCTGTTCACAGGGCTAATTAGATGAGGTTCTGTTCACAGGGGTATTTCAATGTGGGGTCTGGTCACAGCGGTAATTAGATGGGGTTTGGTTCACCGGGGCAATTAGATGAGGTTCTGTTCACTGGGGCAATTAGATGGGGTCTGTTCACAGGGGTAATTAGATGGGGTTCTGTTCACAGGGGGTAATTAAATGCGGGTCTGTTCACAGGGGTAATTAGATGAGGTTCTATTCACAGGGGTAATTAGATGGGGTTCTGTTCACAGGGGTAATTGGATGAGGTTCTATTCACAGGGGTAATTAGATGAGGTTCTATTCACAGGGGTAATTAGATGGGGGTTCTGTTCACAGGGGTAATTAGATGGGGTTCTGTTCACAGGGGTAATTTGATGGGGGTTCTGTTCACAGGGGTAATTAGATGGGGGTCTGTTCACAGGGGTAATAAGATGAGGTTCTGTTCACAGGGGTAATTGCATGGGGGGTCTGCTCACAGGGGTAAATAGATGCTGGTCTGACCACAGGGGTAATTAGATGGGGGTTCTGCTCACATGGGTAATTAGATGAGGTTATGTTCACAGGGGTAATTAGATGCGGGTCTGTTCACAGGCGTAATTAGATGAGGTTCTGTTCACAGTGGCAATTAGATGCGGGTCTGTTCACAGGGGTAATTAGATGCGGGTCTGTCCACAGGGGCAATTAGATGAGGTTCTGTTCACAGGGGTAATTAGATGGGAGTTCTGTTCACAGGGGTAATTAGATGGGGGTTCTGTTCACAGGGGTAATTAAATGAGGTTCTGTTCACAGGGGTAATTAGATGGGGGTCTGTTCACAGGGCTAATTAGATGAGGTTCTGTTCACAGGGGTATTTCAATGTGGGGTCTGGTCACAGCGGTAATTAGATGGGGTTTGGTTCACCGGGGCAATTAGATGAGGTTCTGTTCACAGGGGCAATTAGATGGGGTCTGTTCACAGGGGTAATTAGATGGGGTTCTGTTCACAGGGGGTAATTAAATGCGGGTCTGTTCACAGGGGCAATTAGATGGGGGTCTGTTCAAAGGGGGTAATTAGATGAGGTTGTGCTCACAGGGGCAATTAGATGAGGTTCTGTTCACAGGGGCAATTAGATCGGGGTCTGTTCACAGGGGCAATTAGATGGGGGTCTGTTCACAGGGGTAAGTAGATTGGGGTTCTGCTCACAAGGGGTAATTAGATGAGGTTCTGTTCACAGGGGGTAATGAGATGCGGGTGTGTTCACAGGGGCAATTAGATGGGGGTCAGTTCACAGGGGCAAATAGATGGGTGTCTGTTCACAGGGGTAATTTGATGGGGGTCTGTTCACAGGGGTAATTAGATGAGTTTCTGTTCACTGGGGCAATTAGATGGGGGTCTGTTCACAGGGGCAATTAGATGAGGTTCTGTTCACAGGGGGTAATTAGATTCGGGTCTGTTCACAGGGGCAATTAGATGGGGGTCTGTTCACAGGGGTAATTAGATGCAGGTCTGTTCACAGGGGCAATTAGATGGGGGTCTGTTCACAGGGGCAATTAGATGCAGATCTGTTCACAGGGGCAATTAGGTGTGTTTCTGTTCACAGGGGCAATTAGACACGGGTCTGTTCACAGGGGCAATTAGATGGGGGTCTGTTCATAGGGCCAATTAGATATGTTTCTGTTCAAAGGGGCAATTAGATGCAGGTCTGTTCACAGGGGCAATTAGATGGTGGTCTGTTCACAGGGGCAATTAGATACGGATTTGTTCACAGGGGCAATTAGATGGGGGTTCTGTTCACAGGGGCAATTGGATGCAGGTCTGTTCACAGGGGCAATTCGATGGGGGTCTGTTCACAGGGGCAATTAGATGGGGGTCTGTTCAGCGGGCAATTAGTTGAGGTTCTGTTCACAGGGGTTATTAGATGCGGGTCTGTTCACAGTGGCAATTAGATGAGGTTCTGTTCACAGCGGGTTGATAACTAGATGATGCTCTGTTAACTGAGATAATTAGGTGGGGTTCTACTCACGAGGGTAATTAGATGATTGCCTTTTCACAAGGAGGCAAGTAAATGTTTTTCTGTTCACAGGGGAGTAATTAGATAGGGGTCTATTGACGGGGTGGCTGGTAAGTCGATGGGCGTCAGTTTACAGGCAGTAAGTAGATAGGGATCTGTTCACAGAGGTGATTAGATGAGGGTTTGGTCACAGGGGGTAATTGGATGCGGGTCTGTTTATGGAGGGAAAGTCTGTTCACGGTGCTGTGGTGTCAATAGATGAGAAACTGTTCACAAGGTAAGTAATAGATGTGAGGGGGAAGTTGTTCACAACGCGGCATTAGCTGCGGGTCTGTTCACGAGGGTAATTAGATGAGGGTTTTGTCACAGTGGGTACTTAGATGTGCGTCTGTCGCGGGGGATAATTAGATAAGTGTCTGTTTACAGTGGTATTATCATGAGGGTCTGTTCATGGGACTGTTAACAGGGCCCGTACTCAGTGATACGAGCTAACAACCCGACTGCCTTGTGGGTGTCTCGGGAGACACTAAGGCTAGGGAGGAAACCCTATCAGAAAATCCGGAGCAGAGGCCCTAAGGCGGTCATGTCTCACTTTTGGCATGTTTCCAGCAGTTCCTGCGGACAAACAGATGCCAGACGTCGTGCTCTGCACTCCTTTGGAACCCACTAGGAAGGCCGAGAGGGCGAGTTTTAATGATTGGGCAACTCACAACGCCCAGACGGGATGGCCCTAGGAGCCAGAAGCTCCATGACCCAATGACGGGCCCACAGGCAGGAAAAACCCAAACCGCAGGCCAAGCGAATCCACTGGAAGCATTTCCCTTCCACACCAAGGGTCCTACCAGCTTCAGCCCTCATAATTTTTAATGGTGATGCACACTACTGGGGACGCCTCCATGTTGAGGCACCCTCGCACTTCCCTTACTATCTAATAAGTGCCCACCTCTCTTATTGGGGCTGCTAGCTGTCCAAATCTGCAGGCAATCAGGTTCAGCCTGCAGCCTGAGGAACCCACACTCCAACCTCACTTGGACAGGGCTCCCGGAGGTAGCCTCTTAACCACTCACTGACCATTGGGGATGGGACACGCCTTTGACCCCAGTGAATGAACGTCTGCAAAGGTGGTAATGTCCCACCCATTGAGAGCAGGGAAGCCCTAGTATTAGCACTGGACTGTATTGAGTTAACTGCTACAACCCAGAGTGGTAATGAACCATACTGAACAGAAACGGCACAGGGACCCTGTGATAGCAGGTTTTATCCACTGTGTTTAGGTGATACCAAAGAGAATGAAGACCACAGGCTTTGTCCCGACCCTGTGCCGTTCGCCCATTGTATCTGGCACGGTACTCAGACACTAACAGAGCAAAGGGACAAATATTGCAACCAAGATCTGTGCTGCATTAGCTGATCTCACTCTGTGTGATACTATGATACAGACAGCAGCAAGGACCCAGATTCCAACTGAGGCCTGTTTTCAGTTATCTGATCTCCAGCTTAACAGCCCAACAACAAAAGTAGACCATTCACCTTTTCTAGACTGTTAAATTAAATCTGCATTTTAACCCCATTTTGTCGCCTTGTTTCTGTAATCTGTAACGCCCTTGCCTAACAAAAATCATTCAATCATAGTTTTGACATTTTCAGTTGACATAGCCTCAACAGTGTTTGTGGGAGTAATGTCCAGATTTTCAATACCCTTTGTGTGCATAAATCATCACTGATATTGCCCCTTCCTAACTCTAACATTAATTTGATCCCCCAATATTCTGGAATCACACACTAGAGGAAAATGTTTCTGTATATGTCATCAACGTATTTAATGATCTCAAACACCTTAATTACACCATCGTCTGCAGTCAAAGGAATGCAAGCCGAATCTGTACAACCTCTTCTCTTTAATCAACCCTTTTTGTCTGGGAGCATTGTGGTAAAGCTGTGTCATGCTCCCCTCCAAGACCATTACGTCCTTCTTGGTGTGCAGTACCCAAAACTAAGCACAATACGTTTAATGACCTCGAACGAGAGATTTATATCAATGTAATATGACTTCCACCATTTTGTATCCCAGCCGCCTAATGAGGTAGGACAGCAAAAGGAAGTGGATACATATTTCAGGAAGTAGAAAACAAAACGTGGGCAATATGTCAGGGTTATGAGAGTAAGACTTTCAAAGAGCAGTAGAGAACTGGTGGGTTGAATAGCTTCCTATGGTGCTGAAAAGGGCCATAATTTTTAACTAAAGTTCCTATTCAGGAAGGGACTCTAAGAAGATGATGATTCTTTTCAAAGCCTTTTGCCTCTCATTTCGAAATATCTATTTTAATATTCCATGTGCGCCTAAAATAGATTGCTTTTCCAAAATAAAGATTTCCCTGGATTTCTCTCATCACAATCTATGTCTTTTTGATGATGTTTACTGAGACTATAAAATCATAGTCCAGTAATGGGCTGATAGTGGAAGGTTATGCTTCTTAACTATACCTTATTAATTTCGCTTGTGGAAGAGCACATAATAAGCCATGGGTAAGGTAATTCCAATTCCTGATATTCAGTAACTTTAGCTATTGATCATAATAACAAATGAACATGAGCCAGCAGGGATCAATGGATATTGATTTGGAAGCATTACGTGGGATTATTTTCAACCTGGTTAGCTTGTGGACTGTCAAGCAGTTTCATTAGCCCCGCCATCACTCTGCGGATAACTCAGCTAAATCAACACACTCCAGAGGCCCAATTTGGGATTGATAACCATTCTGAATCATTGCTTGTATCTCCTTTCAACTGTACGTTCAGAAGCAAAGTAAACAAAATTGTAATTGGTCCTTTTGGTTTTTCCCACAAAAAATGCATAATAACCTTTAACCACGTTCAGTCGTAAATATTAGAATAAAAACAACTCGCTCAGTTTGTTTGTGCAAATGCATAGAACTAATTTCAGTAATGAAGTTACCTAATTGTCTCTCTGGAGGCTTCCATGATCTATATATTGACTGTACCACAAACCATGTGTTGATACAGTTGAGACATAATCTTTTCGGCCAAAAAATGCATGAGCCAGCAACTGGTCTAGTTTATGCCATTTTCTATCCAGTTCTTGCCGCAGTTGGTGTCCCTGGTAAGTTGTAACCTGGCCAGCCGTGCAAATCTGTTTTATCAGATTAATAATCTTCCTGTGTATCTGGTGGATGTGTTTCTAAATTGTCACATATTCTGCAGTAAACGCTCAAGGTCTAAGTTACCCTCTGTTCATATTATATCTTCAATATAATATTTAATGAAACTGTGGTTATTTTTCTCTGGTGCAGACTGCATTTTTCTACTAACCTGTCATTTGACATTCAAAATGAACTGTTCATCAGATTATAAACTTGTGTTTGGTGCTGCATTTTGCTTAAATTTCTATTGCGTATAGATCAGCATCTCAAAGTCCAAATGAAGCAATATTGAACTTCAAGAAGAAAGTATTGTTTTCCTTTATCTTTTCCTGCTCAGGTTGCATAGGCCAGATCAGCCTTTGTGTGCCCGTCCTCTTCTTCATATGCCACGTGATAGGGAGATTTCATAGACTTTTAAACACAGAAGTGATTTCACTGATTAGACAGGTCCTCAATAGAGCATCCACTTACACACTTTCTACTCATGATGGAGAACATTGGCTGTGTTACTTCCTCCACCAGCAGTCTTCAGTTTGTTTGAATTACTTACATCACAATTTATGAGATCAACGGACAGATGAGACGAGAAATTATCCTAGATTTCCCTGTTTGTGCAGCTCAGTATGAAACAGAAAATTGCACTGGCACATGTACCCATCAATACAGCTCAGGTGCATTAAGCTTACCTGCAATGCAATCTATCTTGATGACATACTGCAATATATAAGTTCTGCGCATCAGTTGTAAAGGGAGCAGTCAAATGAGCAGATGAAAAGTTTAAAGTTGCTGCATGACATCTCCATATATAATAATAGTTGTATTACAGGAATGAGCAACGTTGTGTTCTGAGTATTTGAGTAAACAACTGAGCATTGAACAAACTCAATTGCTTTTATTGATACTTGTGACTTTTTCAATAAATAAGACGATGGTTCAAATTTGATATAGTCTTCTAATGCCGACTGGACTGATGTAAATCAGCCCCCCAGTGAATTTGATTTGTAACAATGATATTATTTAAAAAAAATACTGCTGTTTAGATTTATTGCATGACTGATACTTTCAGTGGTATTTTCGTATCTCATCATACACTAAATTGGTTATTTTGCTAAATAATGAAATTAATACCGCCTGAATTCAAATGATACACATATCATTACAAGCCAGTAACATTGAGCTGTAACATAGTAGATTACAAAAACTAACTATGTCGTTCGTACATTCCTTAGTCTGACAAGGTAGAGAAACCATTGGCAAATGTTCCTTCACACATTTTGAATTGGAAGAAGGTAAATTCCTCAATGACTTGTAAGACAGGAGTAGATTGCTGAGTTACAGAGAGGAGAAGCCATGGAGAGCTCCTGTCACGAGGATTAGAATCCTAAAATAGAAGTTGGTGGACGGTGAGTCAGCATTGGTCAGCGAGTACTGGTGTCTCGGGTGAATGGGCTTGATTCGAATTAGGGCACAGGCAGCAGCATTTTGAATCAATGTTTCCTTATGGAGTGTGTAAGATGGGAGATCATCCAGGATAGCATTGCTATAGTCTGGAGTGGAGTTAACAAAAGCACGATGGAAGATTTCAGAAGCAAATAGATTCAGATGGAACAGAGATGGGTAAGATAACGGAAGTGGGATGAAATAGCTCATGTTAGTGGAAAAGGATATCAAGTGAGCAGCACAACACATTGTCAAAGGGACAAAATGGGTTTTAAAAGTCTGTACTACCCTGTGACAGTGGTCAGTGAGGTGGATAAAATCAATTTCTGAGCAACAGAGTTTGTGCTGGGATGAAATCAGTGGCTTCAATCTTCCAAATCTTGCTTTAGCGCAATTTTGAACTGGCAAAACGTCTGTCAATACAGTAAGCCAATATTACATGACCAGTAACATATTTCATTGATGTAATGATTTACCTATTTTGCAGAGAAGTCACAGGCTCTTCCTTTCTGTGCCAGTTAGGAATTTATTGTTCTTTAAGGAACTTTAAATTCCCAGACATTGCCTCAAAGCGCCACATAGTTATTTCACACCAACTATGCTTCGCTATTTTTATTAATCCTCACTCCTTTCTTATTGTTCTTGCTACTCCCTGTTTTATAAGTTTGACAAACTAGTTCTTCTGGCCACAATGCCACAAGAGCTAGGTTTTGCCGCTTCAAAAAATCCATCGAGTCTGGAGAGCAGTATTGGTCAGGTGGCGGCCTTTTCATCATTCCAAGATTTTGCTTTTTGCCTTATCTGATGTTTCGATAGCCTTTATGAAGCAACTATTCGAACTCAATAGGTTTATTCATTCTGCCACATTATGGATTGCATGGTTTCACATGGCACCCAGGTGTCTACTCTTCATGACATTTACTGTTTTTATTTTGCAGTTTCAGTTTGAATACACATTATTTGTACTGTTAATCAGAAACTCGCTTTCTGCATTGATGTCGTATGTATTTTACTCAATTAACTGATATATTATTGCTTGTTCTTACTATTGTTAATAAGTTGAACATTATTTATTCCAGCTTAAGTTATGGCATTCAAGTTAGAAGTCATTACTTGTTTTCATTTTTGTTTTCAAACTTATTTCCAGTGTATTTGAAACGCCAGTGTCTCGTTTCAATGTTAGACTGGCTTCTTCTTCTGTTTTATACGTTCATGGGATTTGGGCGTCGCTGGCTTGGCCAGTATTTATTGCCCATCATTAATTACCCTTGAGAAGTTGATGGTGAGGCGCCTCCTTGAATCGCTGCAGTTCATGTGGGTTAGGTATCAACAGAGCTGTTTGGAAGGGACTTCCAGGATTTTCCCCCAGCTTCAGTGAAGGAACGGTGCTGTACTTCCAAGTCAGGATGCTGTGTGGCTTGGAGGGAAACTTACCGATGGTGGTGTTCCATGCATCTGGTGCCCCTGTCCTTCTAGGTGGGAGAGGTCGCTGGGTTCAAAGGTGCTGTAAAGGAGCCTTGTTGCATCTCTGCAGTGAATCTTGTAGATGGTACACACTGCTGCTACTGTGCGTCGGTGGTGGAGGCAGTGAATGTTTGTTGATGGTGCGCCAACAAAGTGGGCTGCTTTGTCTGGATTGTGTCGAGCTTTTTGAGTGTTTATGCAGCTGCTGTCATCCAGGCAAGCGGAAAGGATTCCATCACAATCCTGACTTGTGCTTTGTAGATGATGGTTTCGCTCTGTGGAAGTCAGAAGGTGAGTTATACGCCACAGGATCCCTTGCCTTTGACCTGCTCTTCCAGCAACAGTATTTATATAGCTACTCCAGTTCAGTTTCTAGTCAATGGTAACCTCCAGGATGTTGATAGTGGGGAATTAAGTGATTGTAATGCCATTGAATGTCCTGTGGACATGGTTAGATTGTCTCTTGTTGGAGATTGTCATAGCCTGGCACTTGGGTGGCGTGAACGGTACTTGCCACATATCAGCCCCAGCCTGGATATTGTCCAGGTTTTTCTGCATTTCTACAGGGACTGCTTCAGTATCTGAGGAGTCACAAATGGTGCTGAACATTGTGCAATCATCAGCGAACATCCCCACTTCGGACTTTATGATTGAAGGAACGTCATTGATGAAGCAGCTGAAGATGGTTGGGGCTAGGGCACTAAGCTGAGAAACTCCTGCAGTGATCTCCGGCAACTGAGAAGATTGACTTCCAACAAACACAGCCATCTTGCTTTGCGCTAGGTACAACTCCAACCAGCGAAGTATTTCCGCCTGATTCCCATTGACTCCAGTTTTGATACCATACTCAGTCAAATGATGCCCTTACCTTACCTTACCTCACTGTAATGAGGTCAGGAGCTGAGTGGCCCTGGTAAACCCAAACTGAGCATCTCTCTGCAGGTTATGGCGAAGTAAGTGCCACTTGATAGCACTGTCGGACACCATCCATTTCTTTGCTGATGATTGAGAGTCGACTGATGGGATGGTAACTGGCAGGGTTGCAATTGTCCTTCCTTTTGTGTACAGGACATACCTGGGCAATTTCCAACATTGCCGGCTAAAAGCCAGTGGTGTAGCTGTACTGGGACAGCTTGGCTAGGGGCACGGAAAGTTCTGGAGCACAGGTCTTCAGTATTATTGCCGGATGATGTCAAGGCAGTATCTAGTGCCTTCAGTCGTTTCTTGATATCAAGTGGAGTGAGTCAAATTGGCTGAAGACTGACATCTGTGATGCTGGGGACTTCAGGAGGAGGCCGAGATGGATCATCAACTCGGCACTTCTGGCTGAAGATTGTTGCAAATGCTTCAGCCTTATCTTTCGTACTGATGTGCTGAGCTCCCCATCATTGAGGATGGGGATATTTGTGGAGCCACCTCCTCTGGTTAGTTGTTTAATTGTCCACCACCATTGCAACTGGATGTGGCAGGACTGCGGAGCTTCGATCAGATCCATTGGTTATGGGATCGTTTCGCTCTTTCTGTCGCATGCTGCTTAGCATGCAAGTAAACCTGGGTTGTAGTTTCACCAGGTTGACACCTCATCTTGAGGTATGACTGCTGCTGCTCCTTGTGTGCCCTCCTGACTGAACCTGCGTTGGTACCCCGACAGGTAGGTAATGGTCGAGTGGGGCATATGCCTAGCCATGAGTGTCCAGATTGTATTTGAACACAATTCCGCTGCTGCTGATGGCCCACAGCGCCTCATGGATGCCCAATCTTGCATTGCTAGATCTGTTTGAAATCTGTCCCAATTAGCATGGTAGTACTGCCACAAGACACAATGCAGGGTATCCTCAATGTGAAGATGGGACTTCGTCTCCACAAGGATTAAGCATCGGCCACTCCTACCAATACTATCATGGACAGATGCATCAGCAGCAGGCAGATTGGTGAGGACGAGGTCAAGTACGTTTTTCCCTTTTGTTGGTTCCCTCACCACCTGCCGCAGACACAGTCTAGCAGTTATGTCCTTTAGGACTCGGCCACCTCGGTCAGTAGTGGTGCTATCCAGCCTCTCTTGGTAATGGATATTGAAGTCCTCCACCCAGAGTACATTCTGTGCCCTTGCTACCCTCAGTGCTTCCTCCAAGTGTTGTTCAATATAGAGGAGTACTGATTCATTAGCCGAGGGAGGGGCAGTAGTTGGTAATCAGCAGGAGGTTTACTTTCCCATGTTTGACCTGATGCCATGGCACTTCGTTGGGGCTGGAGTCTATGTTGAGGACTCCAGGGCAACTCCCTCCCGACGGCATGCCACTTTTCCGCCACCTCTGCTGCAACTGTCCTGTCGGTGGGACAGGGCACATTCGGGGTTGATGATTGCAGTGTCTGGCACATCCTCTGTAAGGTATGATTCAGTGAGCATGACCGTGTCTGGCTGTTGCTTGACTAGTCTGTGACAGCACTCCCAACCTTGGCACAACCCCAGACATTAGTAAGGAAGACTTTGCAGGGTCGCAGACCTGGGTTTGCCGTTGTAGTTTTCGGTCCTGAGGTCAATGTGAGTGGTCTGGTCCAGTTTCAAACCAGATTGACTTCGTAGTGGTTAGATACAGCTGAGTGGCTTGCTAAGCCATTTCAGAGTCAGCCACATTGCTGTGGCTCTGGATTCGCATGTAGGCCAGGCCAGGTAAGGACAGCAGATTTCCTTCCCTAAAGGACAATAGTGAACAAGATGGGTACTTACAACAATCGGCAATGGATTTATGGCCATCATTAGGCTGGCTTTTATTCCAGATTTATTAATTGAATTCAAATTCTATCTTCTGCAGTGGTGGGATTCGAGCGTCCATGTCCCCAGAACAATACCCTGAGTCTTTGGGTTACTAATCCAGTCACAATACCACAACTCCACCACCTCCCTTATGATTTACAAGTAGCATGTTGCATTAACACAGACCATTTTTATTTCATTTATAATTGTTATAACTTGACATTTCGAAACTCTCGAATACAGATAGTTACTCAAAAAATTGTTTTCTTGTGGGATGTAGTAGCCAAGGGGCAGATTTTGAGATTGTGCGACAGTGTATAACGAGGGATGATGAGGTGGTAGTGGTTTTACTTCATCTCTGATTTTTATGCTCATTGTCTTTAATGGAGAGAGATGTTAAACCAGCTGGCAAACCGCTATCAATATTTTGCATTAGCACGCAAAGTTAAGGTGTAGCCCAATTTCTAATGTGGACATTGCTTCTTTGCATTAATGCATGCCAATAACATCTTTTCTTTTCTGCATTTCCCTGCAGTTAATCTCGTGGCAATTGTGATTCTGTCCTGGGGAAAGTGCGGTCTCTCGAAATGCATCACCTACTACCTGGTGTCCATGGCAGCGGCGGATCTGCTGGCTGTTATCACTGCCGTTATACTCAATCAGATCATTGACATTTACTTTCCCGGAAATTATCTGTCGCTTACTCCAGTATGTCAGATAAAAACCGCCCTGTCATATTTATCTAATGATCTTTCTGTCTGGTTTACCGTCGCATTCACATTTGACCGCTTTATAGCCATTTGTTGCCAGAAGCTGAAAGCAAAATATTGCACCAAGGAAACGGCAGCTGCAATCATAGGCATGGTGCTTATTCTGAGCTGTTTACGAAACATCCCATGGTACTTTGCATATGAACCTCTGTACATACGTAACGGATTGCCCTGGTATTGCAGATTTAGGTCAATCTTTTATACCTCATCACTGTGGCAAGCATTTTCTTATTTCAGCTCCATAGCGACTCCTTTTCTGCCATTTTTCATTATTTTGCTTCTCAATGCTCTAACAGTAAGATATATTCTCATGGCCAACAGAGCCCGCAAGGCACTGAGAGGCAACACCAGATCTGCAAATAATCCTGATCCTGAGATGCAGAACAGAAAGAAATCCATAATTTTACTCTTCAGCATATCAGCCAATTTTATACTGTTATGGCTGACGTATACAATCCATTACGTGTATTATCGAATTACGAATAATTATTCTTACACAGGCTATGATGATCCTGTTTATATCTTTCAAGAGACAGGATATATGCTTCTACTTTTGAGTTGCTGCACGAACACATTTATTTATGCAGTGACTCAGGCTAAATTCAGAGAAGAGTTAAAGAAAATGGTGACATACCCAGTGAGTCAGATTTGCTCAGCATTTTTGTTTCAATAAGCAGAGAAACTAAGGACGTGCTCTAATTACAATTTAATTTTGAACTTAAGAACAGAAGAAAAGGGGGAAGGAGTAGCCAGATGATCAATCCACCATTCAAAAAGATCATGGTGGATTTTCTATAGGAACTCCTCTTTCATGCACTATCACAATAAGCCTTGATTCCGTTAGTGCCCCAAAATATATCGTCCTCGGTCTTGAATATATTCAACGTCTGAGAGTCCGCAGCCCTCTGAGATGGAGAACTTTAAAATTTCACAGCCCTCTAATTGGAAAAAAAACACATCTCGTTTTCTCATCCAAATGGCAAGGTACGTATCCTGAAATACCCCAGTTCTTGACACTGCAGTAGGGGATACAGCTTCTCAACATCTAAGCTGACTTGTCCCCTAAGAATTCGATACGTTTCAAAAAGATCACCTCTCATGTTTCAAAAACCCAGAGGAAATAAGTCTTTTCTAATCCATCCCTCCTCTCAGTACAGCTCTCTCATCCAAGGAAGCAAAGTAGTGAACCGTTATTCCACCATAGCTGTGACAAGCAATTCCTTCGGTAAGGAGACCAAAACTGAAAACAGCATACCAGATGTGAACTCATGAAATCCATGTATAATTGGACCAAGACTTCCTCACACATACTACAAACATAAAGACCAACAAATCATTTTCTGTCCTAATTGTTTGCTGTTTCTGTATGTTACTTTCCTGGGATTTATGAACAAGGACACCATATCACTCTGAAACAGAACCTTTATGAGTGTTCTCATTTCAATTTTGATTCTTCTTATCAAAGAGGTTATTTTCAGATTTCCTTACATTATACTCCATTTCCACCACTTGGCCACACTCCTAACCCCTACATATCCATTTGCAGTCTGTTTGCGTCCTTCTCACAGCATAATTTCCCACCAGCTTTGGATCGTCAGAAAATTTGATAAATCACACTCAGTCCCCTTATCTATGTCATTGCTGTAGATTGCAAACAATTGAGTCCCAAGCACTGACCTGTGCAGCACCCCACTAGGGAAAACCGGGCAACCAATCTTCAGCCTGTGGTAATATATTACCCCCCAGTTCCACAACCCTCCGATTTTGTGTGGTATCCTGTCAAATGCCATTTGAATATCGAAATATATTAGATTTTCTGGTCCTCTCATATCTCCACTGCCAGCTTCATTGTACAAAAGCTCCAATAACTTTGCCAAACACGACGTGCTTCTATAATATGAATTTGTAAGTTCCCTGTTATCACGATCCTAGTGATAGATTCCAACTTTTTGCCCACCAGTGATCTAAGGCTAACAATAGTTGCCTGTTTTCTTTCTCACATCTTTATTGACTGGCGGAGTTGTATTTACGATCAAATATAAAGTATTCCCTTCTCACGCTTCTGGGCTTGTCTGCAGCTTTCGACATATCATTCTGATGAAAGGCCTCTGCTGCATCTTGTGGCAGCGTGAAACTTCCCCAGCTTGGTTCCATTCTTATCGTTCTATGCCAATGCTTTCACTTCTCACTCTCACTCTGTTACCTCTGGAGTTTCTCAGGATCAATTCTTCATCCCCTTCTTTCTTGCTCATCTATATACTAAACTTTGGTGGTATCATCCAAAAACACATCAAGTTCCAAATATATTTCGACGTCAAGCAGCACTATCTCACCAAAACCTACTTGGATTCTTCAACTGACTTTGATGTGTCACATTATGTGCCAACATCCTAGATTCGATGATGAGAAACTTCCTCTGACTAAATATTGGGAAGACTGAGGTATTTTCTTCAGTCTCCAAACGACTCTCTTGGCTCATCTGCTGCTGAAACCCTCATCCATTCCGTTGTTACCCCTGGATCTCACAAATGCGAAAGTATCCTGGCCTGCTCCCATATTCCAGGCTACATAAACTTGTGCTCATCCAAAACTCTGCTATCTGTATCGTAAATCGCTCCAAATATCATTCAGGCATCACCCTCTGCTTGCACTCTGAGAGGCATCACGGTGCCTGGATGCAGGTAAGTATGAGACTGTCTTTTGTCTCCTCATCCCATTGCTCAATGTGTCAGGCCTCTGGTGCAAGGATTTAAACATCCAGTTCTGATGAAGAGTCACGAACCTCAAATTTTAACTCTCCTTCTCTCTCCATAGATGCTGCCAGACCTGCTGAGTATTTCCAGCATTTCTTGATTTTATTTTAAACATCCAGTGCTGCCTCCTCATTATCCTGCTCCATATCCTCCTCATGGTTGAGGACTGGTGATTAATCATGTCACCTTCAGGCACGGCCTCACCCCTCTGCAGGGCTAGATTGTGAAGAGCACAGCAGACCACCATGATATGTGAATCCCTCACTGGAGCCTGCTGCAGTGCTCAATCGGATTGTACCAGACACTTACATCTTGAGCATCCCAATGGCCTGTGCTATGGTCGCTCAGGTGAACCCATGGCAAGTGCTGCTGCAGTGCATGGATTCCTCATAGGCGTCAATAGACATGCCTTCCATGGGTAGTCTCTGCCTCTGAGATTCTATCCCTGATGTCGAGTAGGGGACATGAAAAACAGTGGCAGTTGAGACTGTCGAATTATGTAGGCATCATGGCTGCTTCCCGGGAAATGGGCACACACCTGCAGGAAAAGCTATTGGTGGTCTCAGACCAGTTGAACATTGATGGAAGGAAACCCATGTTGATGCAGGTGGCTGGCTACTCAATTGAAGACTTGATGGTCACATGCACACAAATCTACCGCACCTTGCATGTGGGGGAATAGAGCAATGGCCCAAAAGCTGATGACCCTCTGCCTGACTCTCAGTATCAGTTCATATAGTCATTGAAAAGGGCATTGGTCACCTCCTTGATGCAGTAGTGGTCTGCTGCCTGGGAGACATCACATATGTCCGTGGTGGATCGCTGGAAAGATCCAGGTGCATAAAGGTTAAGTGTCACTCTGATATTCAGGGCCACTGGCATCGGGTGACCACCGAGTCCCATATGTCACAACTTGTCCCCAGCATGGCATATAAGTCAGTGACAGCCTTTCTGCAGAGCCAGCTTCTTCACTGGCAATGCCACTGGGACATTTGGAGGTAGCTGAGGCGAGTCCAGTAAACTCCCTTATGCAGGTGTGCTCTTCTTAGCATGTCTGGCTACTGTTGTGCATGACGTGGCGCTTCACGGGAAATAGGATGGGTCTACAAAGAAAGCATTTATGAGGCCCATGCTGGGTGATAAGTAAGCCTCTGACCACTGTCCTTGCAGGGAAGAAGTTGCCTTGGCATCGTCACCATTGCTACTTCTCTCAGATAGTGCACTGATAGCCTTCGATGTCCAACCTTCCCACGTGATAGTATGGCAACCCAAACCTCTCATCCAGCAGTATGGTCACCCAGCCATCTCACCCGATAGTATGGCTACCAGAACATCTGACCCACCAGTTTGGGCACCTGCCTCTATCATCCAATAGTATGGCTACCCGTGCAGATGACCCAACAATATGACCAAATGTACAGATGACCCAACAGTATGACCACCCATGCCAAACACCTGAAACCAAGCCCATCCGGCCCTGCCACCTGAAACAAAGTCCATATGTGCTGACCACCTGAGCCCATGCCCACCTGGTACTGCTAACCGAGACCAGGCCCACACGTGCAGACCACCCGACAGCAAGCCACCCATGCAGTGTGCACAGCACGCAAGCCGTCAGGGTGATTCACACCCCCCCCTTCCCCTATCCAGTGATGGTCGTGGCTGCCTACCCATCAGGGCACTGAGACCTCACCTCAGTGCCACCACCTTTCAATGGCTGGGAATACGAAGACACATGAGGGCCTCCTGTCGTCCACTTAATCTCAAGCCCCCCCCCCCCAACTGCATTGCGATCAATTGCTTGAAAATTACTTCAAAGTAACTGTTCACAATTTAAATGACAGTCCAATTGCGTTGGGTCAGTGACACAGCTTGCTAATTCTGGAACTGACGTTATCATGCTGGAATTCCGGGTGAACACGTCCAACGCTATTCTCATGAGTATTGCATAGAGTTCTTGTCACGACATTAGAGAAAGGACATAAATGCTCTGGAGAGGTAACAAGGAGATTTACAAGAATGCTGTCAGGGATCGAAAGTTGCAGCTGTGAGGAAAGATTGGATAGACTAGGGCTGTTTTCCACAGAAGAGAGAAGGCTGAGGGGTTACTTAATAGAGGTGTACAAAATTATGAGGGACCTATGCAGGTAGGACCGATATCCCCTAGCGGAGAGGGGGCACAGATTTAAGGTGATTGATAAAAGGGTTAGAGGGGTCTTGAGGAAAAACGTTTTCACCCACAGGGTTGGTGGGTGTCTGGAATCCACTGCCAAGAACGGTGGTGGAGGCAGAAACCCTCAGTTCTTTGAAAACGTACCTGGAGATGCACCCGACGTGCTGTAACCGGCAGTACCATGGACCAGGTGCTGGAAGGTGGGATTAGATTGGGCGACAAGTTTTATCCGCCGGCACGGACAAGACGGACTGACTGTCCTCTTTCTGTGCCGTCATTCTTCTTTGGTTCTATGGTTCTATGGTTCTGTGCTTCCATCCCCGCTCCAAACAGGCACACAAAACTCAGACCATAGCAGCATATACCAGCATATCTAGTGCGTAATTCAATGGAGACTCAATAGATGACTCAGGTACATTTCAAGTAATATTTTAATGCATATTTAAATCCATTTTATTAGACAGTCACATGCTCCTTAGTGGATCTGTTTTTAGATGCGTATTAAATGTGTATATTATTGGTTCCTAAAACACCTAACAAATACATAATACAATAGACGTATCAGTAGCAGTTGTGATTGGAATATAATTAATATTTTACTGGATTTTCCAAAGTAAATAACGGATATTTAAACTGATATTGTGATGGGCGATTACTTTTCAATTAACAAATACATTAATGGATGCTTAAGATGTTGAACCATATTTAGAATGGCAAATTAATGAGTGTTGAATGGTTTTTCTCAGTTGTGTATAGTGCTCCGTGCTCTGTCGTGATGGCAAAACATGTGTCAGCGGTGTTGCTTTCGTGTGCAGAGTTCCGGTGTACATTTGATAATCTAACCTACTAAGGCAAGCCAAATGGAACATGGTTAATTAAACAAGGCCCTGGTCCTGCCAACTCCAGTGTCTCCATTTTCTATAATTCGAAAGAGCAATGCATAACTGTGGTGGGTGACCTGAACTCAACAGCAACCTTGCAAAACAGCAATGCTCCCCCTGATCAAGGGTGAATGATGGCAGTTGATATCGTCCTTTTCGAGTCATACCTCAAAATAGGGTGTCAACCTGGTGAAGCTACACCCGGAATATTTGCATGCCAAATCGCATAAGCGACATGCAATAGACAGAGCTAAGCGATCCCATAACCAATGGATCAGATCTAAGCTCTGCAGTCCTGCCACATCCAGCCGTGAATGGTGGTGAATTAAACAACTTACTGGTGGAGGTGGCTCCACAAATATCCTCATCCTCAATGATGGGGGTGCCCAGCACATCAGTGTGAAAGTTAAGGCTGAAGCATTTGCAACAATCTTCAGCCAGAAGTGCCGACTGGATAATCCATCTCTGCCCTCTCCTGAAGTCCCCAGCATCACAGATGCCAGACTTCAGCCAATTCGATTCACTCCGCATGATGTCAAGAAACGACTGAAGACACTGGATACTGCAAAAGCTATGGGCCCTGACAATATTCCGGCAATAGTACTGAAGACCTGTGCTCCAGAAATTGCCGCGCCCAGAGCCAAGCTGTTCCAGTATAGCTACAACACTGTCATTTACCCTGCAATGTGGAAAATTGCCCAGGTATGTCCTGTCCACAAAAAGCAGGACAAGTCCAACCCGGCCAATTACCGCCCCATCAGCCTACTCTCAATCATCAGTAAAGTGATGGAAGGTGTCATCAACAGTGCCTCAAGCGGCACCTGCTGAGCAATAACCTGCTCAGTGACGCTCAGTTTGGGTTCCGCCAGGGCCACTCAGCTCCTGACCTCATTACAGCCTTGGTTGAAACATCGAACAAAGAACTGAACTCAAGAGGTGAGGTGAGAGTGACTGCCCTTGACATCAAGGCAACATTTGGCCGAGTATGGCATCAAGGAGCCCGAGCAAAACTGAGGTCAATGGGAATCAGGGAGAAGAACCTCTGCTGACTGGAGTCATACCTAGCGCAAAGGAAGATGGTTGTGGTTGTTTGAGGTCAATCATCTGAGCTCCAGGACATCACTGCAGGAGTTCCTCAGGGTAGTGTCCTGGGCCCAACCATCTTCAGCTTCTTCATCAATGACCCTCCTTCAATCATAAGGTTAGAAGTGATGATGTTCGCTGATGATTGCACAATTTTCAGCACCATTCGTGACTCCTCAGATACTGACGCAGTCTGCGTAGAAATGCAGCAAGACCTGGACAATATCCAGGCTTGGGTTGATAAGTGGCAAGTAACATTCACGCCACACAAGTGCCAGGCAATGACCATCTCCAACAAAAGAGAATCTATCCATCTTCCATTGGCATTCAACGGCATTACCATCGCTGAATCCCCCACTATCAACATCCGGGGGGTGGGGGGGGGGGGGGGGGGTGGTGGTTACCACTGACCAGAAACTGAACTGGAGTAGGCATATAAATACCGTGGCTACAAGAGAAGGTCAGAGGCTAGGAATCCTGAGGCGAGTAACTCACCTCCTGACTCCCCAAAGCCTGTCTACCATCTACAAGGCACAAGTCAGGACTGTGATGGAATACTCTCCACATGCTTGGATGGGTGCAGCTCCAACAGCACTCAAGAAGCTTGACACCATCGAGGACAAAGCAGCCCACTTGATTGGCACCCCATCTGCAAGCAATCACTCCATCCACCACCAACGCACAGTGGCAGCAATGTGTACCATCTACAAGATGCACTGCAGCAATGCACCAAGGTTCCTTAGACTGCACCTTCCAAACCCGCGACCTCTACCAACTAGAAGGACATGGGCATCAAATACATGGGAACACCACCACCTGCAATTCCCCTCCAAGTCACACACCATCCTGACTTGGAACTTTTTCGCCGTTCCTTCACTGTCGCTGGGTCAAAATCCTGGAACTCCCTTCCTAACAGAACTGTGGGTATACCTACCCCAAATGGATTGCAGCGGTACAAGAAGGCAGCTCACCACCACCTTCTCAAGGGCAATTAGGGATTGGCAATAAATGCTGGCCTGGCCAGTGATGCCTACATCCCATGAATGAATAAAAAATAATAATAGAGAGTTGCAGCACTGAAACAGGCCCTTCGAGTCTGTGCCAACCAACAACTACCCATTTATTCTCATCCTACGTTCCCTACCACTCTCGTACCTACGCAAGGGGCAATTTATAATGTCTAATTTATCTATCGAACTACAAATATTTGGCTGTGGGAGGAAGCCACCCAGTCACAGGGAAAACGCACAAACTCCACACAGGCAGTACCCAGAGCTGAACCCAGACTGCTGGAGCTGTGAGGCTGCCGTGTTAACCGCTGTGCTACTGTGCTGCTTGTGTGCTACTGTGCAACAAAATACTACACTCAGGGTTTTCAAATATATCTTTCTATTTCTAGTGAGTTTCTCCTCTGTTTTTGATTTATATTGTAATACCTGTGCTTCAGCAGAAATCAATCTATGAGCAACGTTGACAAATATTTGCAGGTTTCAGGGGTACTGATAAGAGATGCAGTGGTTCAGAGCCTGAACACAGAAATGTTCAGACATTAGAGCAGCAGCACAGGTTATTCAGTCCTGCCAGTCTCTGTTACTGTTCATACTTCACAACTTGTCTTTCAGCATGTCATATAAGTCAGTAACTGTCTCTCTGCAGAGCCGCAGCCTTCACTGGCAATGTCACTTGGACATTTGGAGGTAGCTGAGGCGAGGACAATAAACTCTCTGATGTAAGTGTCCTCTTCTTGGCATGGCCAGCTGCTGTTGTGCTTGCTGTGGAGCTTCATGGGAAATGGGATGGGGTTCACAAAGATAGGGTGTGTGAGACCCACGCCAGGTGATCAGTCGGCCCCCAGACCACTGTTGTTGCAAAGATGAAATTGCCTTGGCATCTTCACCATTGCTACTTCTCTCAGATTATGCACTGATAACCCTCAGTGCCCAACCTTCTCACCCGATAGTACGGCAGTCCAGACCTCTCACCCAGCAGTATGGCCACCCAAAAGTCTCACCCGATAGTATGGCCACCCGTCTATCCACCAGTCTGGGCACCTGCCTCTCTCATGCAACAGTATGCCCACAGTTCAGATGACCCAACATTATGGCCACAAGTACAGATGACCTAATTGTATGGTCACCCTTGCCAAATCCTGATACCAAGCCCATCCTGCCTTGCCACCTGAAACCAAGTCCACCTGCGCCAACCACCTGAGACCATGCCCATCTGGCACTGCCACCCGAGACCAGGCCCACCCATGCAGAATGCATAGCATGTACGCCGGCAGGGGAGATTCACTCCCCCCTCTTCCCGTATCAATTGATGGTCATGGCTGCCTACCCATCAGATTAGTGAGCCTTCACCTCGGTGCCAGCACCTTTCAATGGCCTGGAATCCATAGGCACATGAGGGCCTCCTGTGGTTCACTTAATCAAAAGACACCCGAGTGAATTGGCGTCAATTGCAGCAAATGTCTTATAAGTGACTGCTACAGAATTTAAATGGCAGTCCCATTGCGTCGGGTCGGTGACACCTTGATGCTTTCCCGCAACTGAATAAGTCTGGCACTGAGGTCACAACGTTGGATTTCTGGGTGAACACATCCAACGATATTCTTCCGCCCCTCATGCATCCATTCCAGCTCCAAATGGCACACTAAGTTCAGCCCACAGAAGGCTATCACTCCTAATCGCATGTGCCTGCTCAGTTTCCAAATTCATTTATTTCTGATGCCTTTAACCACTTTTCAGACCTATTTTTAAATGTCCACATAAGGATTTATTTGCAAGGCACTGACAAAAAATAAAACTGCCATTGTTGGTTGAACATCTAATGCAAAAACCGAACATTGTTTCTATTGAAAGCAAATGAAATGAAACTCGGGAGATTGCTAGAATGAACAATTGATCTGGAATTTTTCACTTGGGTGGCAAGTTCAAATTCCACCTCAATCTCATTCTATTCCATTTGTCCCATTGCTTCCTAAGTTTCAGCAACTCATTAAAATCATCCCAACATCCATTTTATCTTAACACGTCTTGACACAATTTCTAAAGACAATGAAGTGGTAAATTTTAGTTTGAACGCTGTTAAGCGATGTAGAATGGTAGAGAAACCTAGGGGTTCAGGTTCATAAAACAATGAGACGAGGGTGACTGCCCTTGATGTTTAGGCTGCATTTAACCTATTTGTGGCTCCAAGGAACTCAAATACAACTGTAGTCAATAGGAGTGGGTGGGCCATGGAGGGTAGGGGGAAATCACTCCACTGGCTGGAGACCTACCAGTCATAAAGGAAAATGAGTATGGTTGCTGGAGGGCAGGTAGTCATACTTCCTCTGATTACTTTCTGCACCATAAAAATAACCAGAGGTGATATTTATAATGCAATTGCAACTGACTTACAAACAACGACCAAAGTGATTCCACGGACATGTAGGCCACGTTCTGACTGTATGAACTGCAGATTATGCAAACAATTCAGCAAAAAAAAGGACCTTGAACAAATAGTAACAGGGCAACAGCTTTGATTCCATTCTCTCTTCGGCATTCTACTGAGTTACGATTGGGATTAATTCCATTCACAGTGCTTGTAATACAGGGTGACGATGGCTATACAGAAGTGGAACTGCAGTTGATTCTCGCAATCAAAACCAATTGTTAATAAAGGATTATGTAGACAATTGCAATTTTCTCATGACTGGGAAAGGTGATGGATATATCCACCATGAAGACACGTGAAATTGGAGCCATTACATCTTACTGAAAACTCTCTCTCTATATATATGAAATTTAGTTATGCAATGAGTTTGATATAACTCTGCCCCCCTCGAACACTGCACATATGACGATGTGAATGGGCATTTTTGAGAGAATAATGGTAACCTCATTTTTGATGGTTGAAAGATTTAATTTACAATCACATATTCTTTCCAATGTATTGCCATTAGCTTTTTAGAATGCTATCAGGTTGGGGTTAAATTTTTGATGAAATATTCTTTGCAAGTTTAAAGCATTGCTACACTTAAACATCTCTGTATAATTACTACTGGAATTCATAAGGGGTTACGGTACGGCCGTCGACTTCCAGTTTTTTTTTGGAATTGATGTTGCAAAAGTTTCATCAACATCAGTCAGTTTATGAAAGGCTGGACTGACTGCTATGGAAGTGTATTGAAGACGGCACAGTGGTGCAGTGGTTAGCACTACAGCCTCACAGCTCCAGCAACCTGCGTTCAGTTCTGGGTACTGCATGTGCTGAGTTTGCAAATTCTCCCTGTGTCTGCATGGGTTTCTGCCAGGTGCTCCAGTTTCGTCCCACAGCAAATGACTTGTAGGTTGATAGGTAAATTGGCGATTACAAGTTGCCCTAGTGTCGGTAGGAGAATTGTGGGGATGTGATAGAGAATATGGGGTTAATGTAGAATTAGTATGAATGGGTGGTTGTTGGTCGGCGCGGACTCGGTGAGTCAAAGGGCCTGTTTCAGTGCTGTCCCTCCAGAAAAATAAGTATAGAGACGATTGCAAGCACAATACAGAACACATATCTCAACAGTTTTCAAATACAATGAACAACTTTTAAAATATTCAAGGACAGGGATGGAAATCAGCCAGATAAAATGAAGAATTTAGATTTCTATTTTACAAGTTTGAGATAAGCAGCTGAAAAAAATCGTTTTTGAAATCTCTTTTGTTTTCACACACAGCAATTGAGTCCCATCCTCACAAAACCACATACTACTGTACCAATTTGATGTGCATATTTTTGTTATAAAATAATTATAATTGCATTATGATAGTTGCAGTGAGAAGTACGCTAAAGCACGTGAACTGGTCCCATGAATTTCTTCGGCCTGGATACAGTGGAATTTGTGTGTTGTCATAGTGACCAAAGGAGCAGGGGCAGTGGAAACTTATCCCATGTAGATACATTCCTGTAATTTAAACACGGGTTTAAATAATAGGTTGCAACTAATTTTCTCCTTTTGAAAGACTAGGCAAACCTGGTCTTGCATGCTGTCTTCACAGAGGCGGGGATGTTGTTTGTTCAGTTCTTTCATTCGTCATCAGTGCTTCAGAAATTTGAATTTGAATTACAGTGAAAGACAATGATGGATTTTCGGACGGGTGGGTCGGAGATCCAGCGATATAATCATTAACATTTATTATACTCCCTGACTAGTACATTGCTGAAATTATCGAAAGTGGAACTTCAACACGTTTCACATGGGAAGCAGTGCAATTTTTCTAAAGCCCACATGCATCCTATAAATCTTGCCTCTTCTAAGTTAGCTGTGATTGACACAGTTTTACATTTTCCAACAGTTCACTAATGAGTTGAACAGATTGGGTTGGGTTTTGTTTTCTTGCAATTATCTGGTACTGACTTTCGGCAGTGGAGATGTCAGACATATATTGGAGAGATGCGTTCTGGTCTCCATCTTTGAGCGACAACAAGAATATACTGAAAGTATTTCCTCTCGTCTTTGTGTGGCAGGTGCTGTGTAAAAAAGTTGAAAGATTCTTTCCAACCTATTTGGTATCCAGCAACTGTATGTGTCATAGGAAGATGCTGTCTGGTCTCTATAGACGAGTGGGTGTAGAAACATTGCGAACATTGCTTCTAATTGTTATGCGTTAGGGACAGTGCAGAACTTTCTGGTCGCTGTGTTGTCCAGGTCGTATCCATATCGTGAGAGGATTTTTGCTGCGTGTATAGATTGGCAAACAACCTCCAGATCAGCCTCAGAGTTTGTACCAACTGCTCCCCCATTTGGGCCACCAGACTGATTCTGAATGGAACTTGGTCATACATGTTCCCATTTAGTGTGGGTACCGAACTTTTTTCTATAAATCCTCGCAGAATGATAGACATTTACAGACGGCACACGAGGAGGTCATTCAGTCCAGTGTGTCTGCACCGGCAATCTCTTCAATCTATTTCCATCTCCTAGTTCTAGTGAACGCAATTAACAACGGGTAACAAGCATTGTGTATCCTGAATGTTGCCAAACTGATCAGTTTGGTCGGACCTGTTGGTTCACTCAATTTGTTTCAATTTATTTTCCAGCTGTATTTGTGTTTGGGACAAAACTTCAAAGACATTTTCCACACTCCAAACCTCATAACGAAATTTGAAAAAAAAAAGTACTTCAACAAGGAGAGCAGAATTTTGGTTAATTTCTTCTAAATTCGAGAGCTTGACTGTGAATGTAAAAAGTTAAATGGATTCGACAGAATTCTGTCATCACCACATCTAACGGTTTACTCTGAAACAGTTCTTATCTCTGATGTCACTAATTAAGGAAGGTGCGGAAACCACACCTCTGCAGACTGCAGCACCCAAACAGGTTAGTCACAAGTCTCCAACATACACCTCGTATTAGCTGCCAGAAAGTTAAATATGTGTGATATGACAGTCAGCCAGTGTAGATGGTGCTCTTGATGCAGATGCCAATATATTAATGCACAAATAACGATACATTAGATTGTTTGTGTTTGAGGTGGAGATATATGTTGTTTCAGCATTAAGTATTACTATATCAACGGTCATATATACCCTAACATCATATTCATTAATAGTTGATCACAGGCAGCCCATATGCAAGCTGCCTACATCACCAAGGAATCTTCCTGAAGACGCACTGTTCCTACAGATCCATAGACACCGAATACTGACTACCGAGATTGCCCAGTGCTGAATAGCAAATTAAACCAAACTGCGACTGGCACGAAGAATGCAGAAACTTGAATGTTCTTAAGTATTCTTCATGTTGAGAGTGAAATCGGCAGTTGTGTCCAAGCATGATGACTTGCACGTTTGTTTCTCTCATGACATTGACAATAGGTACATTTCTTATATTTTTTTTTACAATGTATACAGCAGTTGAATTCATCTTTCTGGAATAGTTAAGAACAGCACCTAATAGAAATGAGTTTCGATTATTGATGTTAGAACCATTGGAAATACGAACTATATGTATGATTAATGCATTATTTATGGGGGGAATGTTGCATTTGACTGCCTATTAAGAAAATATTTAAATGTTGTGCATTGCTAATTATAGAACATGGAACATGGAACATTACAGCGCAGTACAGGCCCTTCGGCCCTCGATGTTGCGCTGACCTGTAAAACCATCTGACCTACGCTATTCCATTTTCATCCATATGTCTACCCAATGACCACTTAAACGCCCTTAAAGTTGGCGAGTCTACTACTGTTGCAGGCAGGGCATTCCACGCCCTTACTACTCTCTGAGTAAAGAAACTACCTCTGACATCTGTCCTATATCTTTCACCCCTCAACTTAAAGCTATGTCCCCTCGTGTTTGCCATCACCATCCGAGGAAAAAGACTCTCACTATCCACCATATCTAACCCTCTGATTATCTTATATGTCTCTATTAAGTCACCTTTCCTCCTCCTTCTCTCCAACGAAAACAACTTCAGGTCCCTCAGCCTTTCCTCGTAAGACCTACCCTCCATACAAGGCAACATCCCAGTAAATCTCCTCTGCACCCTTTCCAAAGCTTCCACATCCTTCCTATAATGCGGCGACCAGAACTGCATGCAATACTCCAGGTGTGGCCGCACGAGAGTTTTGTACAGCTGCAGCATGACCGCGTGGCTCCGAAACCCGATCCCCCTACTAATAAAAGCTAACACACCATATACCTTCTTAACAGCCCTATTGACCTGGGTGGCAACTTTCAGGGATTTATGTACCTGGACACCAAGATCTCTCTGCTCATCTACACTACCAAGAATCTTCCCATTAGCCCAGTACTCTGCATTCCTGTTACTCCTTCCAAAGTGAATCACCTCACACTTTTCCGCATTAAACTCCATTTGCCATCTATCAGCCCAGCTCTGCAGCCTATCTATGTCCCTCTGTAACCTACAACATCCTTCAGCACTATCCACAACTCCACCGACCTTCGTGTCATCCGCAAATTTACTAACCCACCCTTCTGCACCCTCATCCAGGTCATTTATAAAAATGACAAACAGCAGTGGCCCCAAAACAGATCCTTGCGGTACACCACTAGTAACTAAACTCCAGGATGAACATTTGCCATCAACCACCACCCTCTGTCTTCTTTCAGCTAGCCAATTTCTGATCCAAAGCTCTAAATCACCTTCAATCCCATACTTCTGCCTTTTCTGCAATAGCCTACCGTGGGGAACCTTATCAAATGCCTTACTGAAATCCATATACACCACATCCACGGCTTTACCCTCATCCACCTGTTTGGTCACCTTCTCGAAAAACTCAATAAGGTTTGTGAGGCACGACCTACCCTTCACAAAACCGTGCTGACTATCGCTAATGAACTTATTCTTTTCAAGATGATTATAAATCCTATCTCTTATAACCTTTTCCAACATTTTACCCACAACCGAAGTAAGGCTCACAGGTCTATAATTACCAGGGCTGTGTCTACTCCCCTTCTTGAACAAGGGGACAACATTTGCTATCCTCCAGTCTTCCGGCACTATTCCTGTCGACAATGACGACATAAAGATCAAGGACAAATGCTCTGCAATCGCCTCCCTGGCTTCCCAGAGAATCCTAGGATAAATCCCATCTGGCCCAGGGGACTTATCTATTTTCACACTTTCCAAAATTGCTAACACCTCCTCCTTGTGAACCTCAATCCCATCGAGCCTAGTAGTCTGTATCTCATTATTCTCCTCGACAACATTTTCTTTCTCTACTGTAAATACTGACAAAAATATTCATTTAACGCTTCCCCTATCTCCTCTGATTCCACACACAACTTCCCACTACTATGCTTGATTTGCCCTATTCTAACTCTAGTCATTCTTTTATTCCTGATATATCTATAGAAAACCTTAGGGTTTTCCTTGATCCTATCCGCCAATGACTCCTCGTGTCCTCTCCTCGCTCTTCTTAGCTCTCCCTTTAGATCCTTCCTGGCTAGCTTGTAACTCTCAAGCGCCCAAACTGAGCCTTCACTTCTCATCCTAACATAAGCCTTCTTCTTCCTCTTGACAAGCGCTTCAACTTCTTTAGTAAACCACGGCTCCCTCGCTCGACAACTTCCTCCCTGCCTCACAGGTACATACTTAGATGTTTCAGTAAGAACAGAGAAGATGGTAAAAAGGGGGGGTGGTGGCATTGTTAATCAAGGAGAGTACTGCGGCGGCAGAAAGGACGTTTGTGGACTCGTCTACTGAGGTAGTATGGGCCGAGGTTAGAAACAGGAGAGGAGAGGTCACCCTGTTGGGAGTTTTCTATAGACCTCCAAATAGTGCCAGAGATGTAGAGGAAAGGATAGCGAAGATGATTCTCGATAGGAGCGAGAGTAACAGGGTAGTTGTTATGGGGGACTTTAACTTCCCAAATATTGACTGGAAATTGGGATTTTGACTTGGGATTAAAGTACTCATAGATAGGGTCGAGTAGCAATAAGGAAGGACATCCTCAGGAGCAGATGCAAAGGCCCAGGCCTGAGGGGAGGAGCAAGGCACAGGAAGCCAACGAAGGGCATACTCTCAGCATCATGTGTAGAGCTGAAGAAGAAGCTATCTGGACATTTCAGAGATGCAGTGTTAGGCTGTTGCTTGATTAGTCAGTGGGCAGCTCTCCCAAGTTTGGTACAAACCTCCAGATGTTAGTACCTCCAGATATTAATAAGGGGTTCTTTGTAGTGCCACTGGACTGGGTGTGCCGTTGTAATTTCCGGTGCCGAGTTATAAGGCGGATAATCCATCCCATTTCATTCCTTTTAGGCTTTTCCCTAGTAGCCTGGTACATCTGAATGGCTTTTTAGGCCATTTCAGATGGCAGCTAAGGATCAAATGT
The DNA here is from genome assembly GCF_036365525.1 of Heterodontus francisci. Lineage (NCBI taxonomy): Eukaryota > Metazoa > Chordata > Chondrichthyes > Heterodontiformes > Heterodontidae > Heterodontus > Heterodontus francisci. The sequence goes on from NW_027141237.1 coordinate 125,378, forward strand.
ATTCCAGAACAGGTAAGGATGGCAGATTTACTTTCTTAAAGGGCATTATTATACCAGGTCGGTTTTACAGGAATTGATAGTTTCATGATTAGTTTTTTAAATTCCAGATTTATTAATTGCATTTAAATTCCACAAAATGGGATTTGAACCCGTGTACTCACAGCATTAGCCTGGGCCTCTGGATTGTTAGTGCAGTGACATTGCCACTACGCCATCGCCTCCCCTGATCGGGTTTCGAAATGATGGACCCCTTATCCTAAGATTTGTGCTCCGTATCCCAGATTCCTCTGTCAGGGGGAAGAACCTCACAGTGTCTACCATCGCAAGCCCTTCAGAACCGTGTATGTTTCAATGAGATTGCCTTTAATTTTTCGAAACTGCAGAGAGAATAGGCCCAATTTGCTCATCCTGTCCTCATAGAACAATAGTCTCATCTGAGACACCAATCTAGTGAAGGTTTTCTGTACCACCTCCAAGACAAGTATATCCTGTCTTAGATACGGAGAGAAAACTGTGCACAGTGCTGCGGTTATGGTCTCATTAAAGTCCATTCAATTGTAGCAAGATTTATTTATTCTTGTACTCCGGTCTCCTTGCAATAAAGGCAACTTGTCATTTGCCTTCCTAATTGCTTGTCGTACCTGCATACTAACTCTCTATATTCCTTGTACGAGTACACCCAATTTTCTTTGAAAATCAGCATTTAAAAGTTACATGCCTTTAAAACAAAGATTACAAAGATTAGTTTTTCTCTTCTTATGACTAACGAATAACGTCACACCTTCCACATTATACTTCATCTGTTGCCTGTTGCCCACTCACATAACCTGTCTATACCTCTTTGCAACCTCTGTGTATCATCCTGACCGCTTACATTCCCACCTAGCTTTGGATTGTCAGCAACCTTGGATACATTTCTCTTGCTGTCTTCATCGAGTTATTGATATAGTATGGAAACCGTCTTTAACATTTATTTTATTCCCTCCAACCCACTTTGGAAACGCCTTAAACTTTCCCCTTTTCAATTCGTTCTTGACACCCGATTTAGTCCTCTTATTAAAAAATCATTTTAGCATCTCCTTTTTAAACTTGTTTTATAAACATCCTTTAAAAAAATCCTTTTTAGATTCCTTTTTAATCCACATTTTCAATCCCCTTTGTTAACTCCTTGTGAACCCATTTTCAAGCGTATTAGTAAGTCATTACTTAAGAGAGACATACCCATGCACACAGGGAGTGAAGGAGATGGAGAGAGAGAAAGAAAAGGAGGGGACAGGCAGTGAGAAATCGAGGGAGGGAAAAAGATAGCGAAAGAAGAGAGAGAAAGCGGCAGTGTAAAAGAATGAGACTGAGGTGAAGTGAAAAATAGGGAGTGAGAGGCACATATAGAGAAAGAGGCAAAAAGGAGGCGAAGGGAGAGGAAAAATATTCAGTGAGAGAGCATTCGATGCATACATTACATAGAATTGCATGCCATTTTTATGGTCCACAGCAATTTCCTCCCACCAGTCTTCATCTAAGTATCAGCATTTTCTTCTGTCCCTTGCTCCCTCATGTATGTATTTAGATTTCCCTTCAATGCATTTATGCCATTCGGCTCAACAGCTCGTACTAGTAATTCCTATATCTTAACCTTGCTCGAGGTAAAGAAATTATCCAACCTCCACATCCAAAGGAACATCCTCCGCCTTTTCCACCTCCCCAGCGTGATGCCACCACCAAACGCATCTTACCCTCCCCTGTCAGCATTCTGAAAGAAGCATTCCCACTAGGACACCGTGGTCCATACCTCCATTACCCCCGACACCTCGTCCCCTTCCCACGGCACCTTCCTATGCAATTTACGGAGGTTTAATACCTGCTGTTTTACCTTCTCTCTCCTCACTATCCAAGGCCCTAAACATTCCTTTCAGGTGAAGAAGCAATTACTTGTGCTTCTTTCAATTTAGTATACTGTATTCAGTGTTCACAATGCGATCTTTTCTACATTGGGGAGAACAAACACAGTCAGAAAACATGACCCCGAGCTTCCAGTCGCTTGCCTTTCAACACAGCCGCCCACCACCACCCCCCCCCCCCCCACCTCCACCGCCAGCTCTCTTGCACCCATCTCTGCCCTGCACCTGCTGTAATATTCCAGTGATCATCAACGCAAGCTCCAAGAAAAGCAGCTCATTTTTCGATTAGCAACGCTACAGCCTATCGGACTGAAAATTGAGTTCAATAATTTCAGAGCATACTGGCCCTTTTCTATTTTTATTTTATTTTATTTTGTTTCATCATTTTTTACCATGTGCCTGCCAACTTTTTTTTTGACATGTTGATGCTTTTGGTTAGGACTGTTCATTACTCTGTCATTAACACTCTCTCTGCACGAATGCTTGATATTTCACCACAAAATTAGCACACTCCCTTTGTCTTTACCCCATGACCTCTCTGTCAGTTAATCTCTCCTGCCCCCTGTCCCATCACATACCATTCCTTTGGTTCCCTTCTCCCCCAACCCTCGATTCACTTGCTTAAAACTTATTACATTTCTAACCATTGCTGGTTCCGATGAAAAGTTAACGACTTGAAATGTAAACTCTGCTTCTCTTTCCACAGATACTGCCCGATCTGCTGAGTATATCCAGTACTTTCTGTTTTTATTTCATATTTCCTGCATCCGCAGTATTTTGTTTTTATTATAGTCGGAATATTATTCCTGTATTCACTACTAGATTTATGGTGACGATCTTATACGTACAGCCCCTAATTTTGCAATCCCGCACACTTGAAAAACTATTTTCTACATGTACCAGTTCACATTTCGTCATAATGTTCGAGATTTCTGTGAATGTGAAGTATTTGAAAGAGAGAGAGTAACAGTGAGACTGTGACTCAGAGAGAGGGAGGCAGAATGTAAGTGGATTGGATGGTCACACCAATGCACAATTTAGTTTTACTGATTAGTTTAGAGATACTTCTTCAATTTGCATCCCCAGTTAGTTTTACAGACCGCCACTGGATACATATACAGAACGAATGCTATCCAGCATTAGAAAACTCGACGGCAAGTAGAACAAAACTTATTTCAAAATTCTCTCTGTGCCGGTCAACAAGCACCTGCACATTTCTCCAGACAGGATGCACATCGTGGACCAAGACCTGGATTCTGCTAATGTTTGCTGGAATAACACCACCTTCGCTTAGATTCTGATCCAGAGCATTCCCAAACGATCATTGTCATAAACACGTCTCGATTTCGGATGTGTGGTCAGGTCTTAGGTTCGGTGCACTTTTACTGACTGGTTTAGTGATGTGTGTTTAAACTGAGGACCCAGTTCAGCTTAACTAATTGGTCTTGTATTTTGTTTTCAGACATTGAGGAGCATTTATTGAGGTGACGGTGTTGGGGTCCTAAAACTCATTCCTGAAAGGGCAATAGAGACAGAAGACATCAATGCACATAAAATAAAAACTTGGATATGCACTGAAAGTGCCTGCAAGTCTATGGACCAAGAGTTGAAAATGAGGTTAGGCTGGATAGCTGTTTTATTTGGCTTCACTGAGACTATGGTTCAAATGACTCCTTCTCTGCTGTGAATTTCAATGATTCTGTGCCCCGTGTTGTTTTCGTTTTTGTTTAGATCCGAGGCAGAATTTAGCTTTCACACTGGTTGTTCATTTGATCCATCCTCAGCCTCTTGCCATTGTCCAGATTCGGAACAAGTTAGTGTCTCGTCTATTCTTCCTTCTTTATTTTGTATATTTACACCAAGTGCTAGTACAGCTCCAGTGCAGTGTTGTGAAGTATTCGGTTCTATTTAGAGCCCAAGTGATTGTGGTTACTGATTTCCACCTGGCTCCTGCTATCTGTGACGTCCTTGGGTGCAAATTTTATCGGCCAGTGAAATCAGAATGAGATTAATTGTGGTCAGGCAGCATCCGGTTAAACTCTGTGCTGCATCCTGAAGGGATCTGTTATATTTGCAATTCCATGTTGAATCTGCAGTACAAAGTAAGAGCACAGAACACCAATACTGGAATATATCTACATAATAATCTAATACTTTTCAATAATTGCCTCATTATTGTGCTGTCTGTCGGCGATCAATTTTTAACACTTTAGCTTCCGAGCCCATAAATTATGGGGTCAAATCCGACGACAGACTTGAGCACAAAATCAAAGTTGGCACCTCAGAACAGTATAGAGCACTGCACTATTGATGGTGCATCCTTTCAGAAACTAGGACTCTGTTTACATCTCAGGTGGATATAAGCGTTTCCATGCCACTGTTCAAAGAGCAACAAAACAGTTTCCCCATTGCCTTGAACAATATTTATCTTCAAACAGCATCAGTAAACAGAGACCTGGGCTATGCACAAATTCATTACAACGTTTCCTACATTACAAGTGTGATTGTACTTCAAAATTGCTTAATTGACTTTAAAGCACTTGGAAATGTCCTGAGGTCAACAAAGGTAAAAATGAAAATGCTGGAAATACTAAGCAGGTCTGGCCGCAGAGAACCAAAGTTAACGTTTCATTTCTGTGAACTTTGCTCAGAATGGAAGTTCTGATGAAAAACGGAAATCAAAGTTATTTTATCAGGTTCCAAGTATTGAAAATAGGTCTGCCCCAACGCACTATATATTCCACCACCCACCACTAACAGCTAACTAGGAAATGAGGTCATACATTCCAAACACAGTGGACGTGGCATACTTTAAATCCAATTAATTCGCAGAGTGTTCCAGGAAATGGCAATGAGGGTGTCTTGAGTAGTAAATGGAACATTAACCATTATTCCTGGCATTCTCGTTGTGTTCAATTGAAGGCTCATTGTCCCATTTTCTACTGCAACATATGTATAATTTAACTCAACCAAAACAAGAAATGCTGGAATCACTCAGCAGGTCTGGCAGCATCTCTGGAAAGAGAAGCAGAGTTAACGTTTCGGGTCAGTGACCCTTCTTCGGAACTGACAAATATTAGAAAAGTCACAGATGATAAGCAAGTGAGGTGGGGGAGGGGCAAGAGATAACAAAGGAGAAGGTGCAGATTGGACCAGGCCACATAGCTGACCAAAAGGTCACGGAGCAAAGGCAAACAATATCTTAATGGTGTGTTGAAAGACAAAGCATTAGTACAGATTAGGTGTGAATACACTGAATATTGAACAGCAGCAAGTGCAAACCTGAAAAAAACAGTGGGTAAGCAAACTGAACAAACTAAGATGAAATGAAATAAATGCAAAAAAAGATTTTAAAAAATGTAAAAAAGAATGTAAAAACAAGGAAGAAAAAATAACTAAAAATGAAAGTAAAATGGGGGGCTGTCATGCTCTGAAATTATTGAACTCAATGTTCAGTCCGGCAGGCTGTAGTGGGCGTAATCAGTAGATGAGATGCTGTTCCTCGAGCTTGCGTTGATGTTCACTGGAACACTGCAGCAATCCCAGGACAGAGATGTGAGCATGAGAGCATGGGGGAGTGTTGAAATGGCAAGCAATCGGAAGCTCAGGGTCCTGCTTGTGGACTGAGCGGAGATGTTCCGCAAAGCAGTCACTCAGTCTGCGCTTGGTCTCCCCAATGTAGAGGAGACCACACTGTGAGCAGCGAATACAGTATACTACATTGAAAGAGGAACAGGTAAATCGCTGCTTCACCTGAAAGGAGTGTTTGGGGCCTGGGATAGTGAGGAGAGAGGAGGTAAATGGGAAGGTATTACACCTCCTGCGATTGCAGGGGAAGGTGTCCTGGGATGGGGACGAGGTGGTGGGGGTAATGGAGGAGTGGACCAGGGTGTCGCGGAGGGAATGATCCCTTTGGAATGCTGACAGGGGAAGGGAGGGGAAGATGCGACTGGTAGTGGCATCATGCTGGAGGTGGCAGAAATGGCGTAGGATGATCCCTTGGATATGGAGGCTGGTGGGATGAAAAGTAAGGACAAGGGGAACCCTGTCACGGTTCTGGGAGGGAGGGGAAGGGGTGAGGGTAGAGGTGCGGGGAATGGGTCAGACACGGTTGAGGGCCCTGTCAACCACCGTGGGGGGAAATCCTTGGTTGAGGAAAAAGGAGGTCATATCAGAAGCACCATCATGGAAGATAGCATCATCAGAGCAGATGCGTCGGAGACTACTACTGGTCACCGAATTGTATGAATTATAGACTCAGGTGACCACGTGTGCCTGTGCACCCTACATTCTTGGCGCAATGTGATGAACACCACAAAACGGGCGCAATCGGTGGAAACTCGCCATGCCGATCTGCGGGCGTGACCAGTTTTGTTGGGGGGAATTCCTTCGGTTGAATGGACTTTTGAATCAGCCTAAAGATTGATGACAATAGGCATAAAGGGATTTGGGCGCAACTCAATTATTTTCAATATTCTGCAATCTCTAATGCTATTTTATATAGGATACCATAGAACGTACTGTACAAAAAGCAAACCATTTGTCCCAACTCTGTGTGCCAGTGTTTATGCTCGACACAATCTTCCGCCCAAACCACTTCATCTAACCCCACTAGCATATCTTTCTTTTCATTTCACCCTCATGACTTACCTAACTTCCCCTTAAATGCATCTTCGCTCGTCACATCAAGTGCTTAGTATTGCGACCATTCCACAATCGAACCCTCCTTTGGTAAAGAGGTGTTTCCTGATTTCCTTATTGAATGTATTAATGACTAGATAATATTTCTGACCCTTAGTTTTGGACTCTCCACTCGAGTAAAACATTCCCTACGTCTACCCTCACCCCCTCAGCCTTGATTTTTCTACAGCAACGAACCGCAGCTTGAGCCAATTTTTCGTGATAGTTATAACCATTCGATTTCTCCTAAATGCGCTGGTACCTGTAGCTAAATCATATGGAAACACTAGCCTGTGAGTTGACTGGTTTGGTGTTAAAGGTAGTGTATCGTGGCGCACTGCTGACAGTGGAGCAAGAAACAGAAAACAGTAGATTCTGCAAATCTGAGACAGAAATAGAAACTGATAATAATACAAATCAGGTAAGGAAGCATGTTAATATGTCGGGTTCATATCTTTTGTTGGAACTGGGCAATACCACAGAAAGGAATTATTGAACAATACGGCACAAAGGGAGGCCATTCAGTGCATAACGTTTCTTGAAGACTAATTTAATTTATCCTGCTCCGCCACTCTTTACCCATTTCTCTGCACTTTTTCTCCATAAAGTATTTCTTTCATGTAATTTTGTGGGCTACTATTGAAATCCAGTCACCATACTATCAAGACGTGCACTCCAAATCCTAACCATTCGTTACATAAATGAGATCTACCTCGTGTTGCCTTAGCTTTATTTATTAAACATCAGAAATCAGTGACCTCTCGTTATCGACACTTCAGCCATTGGAAACAGTTTATCCTTATTTGCTCGGATTAAACCTTTCATGAATTTAAACATCTCTGTCGAATCTTTTCAGCTTTCTCTCCACTAAGGAGAACAACCACCATATCTCCAGTCTATCCACATAACTGTAATCCCTTATCCCTGGACCCATTCTAGGAAATCTATTGTGTAGTCTCTCCGAAGCCTTTACGTCCTTCCTAAAGTGCAGTGATCATAATTAGACACAATTCACCCAGCTGGGGCCCAAGGAGTGTTTCCTATAGGTTTACCATTACTTCATGTGCTTTTTTGTTTTGGTCTGTATGCCTCTGTTTATAAAGATCAGGATCCTATATGCTTTAATAACTGCTCTGTAAATCTAGCCTGTTCTTTTCAAAGATCTGTGCACAAAGACCGCAGACCTGTCTTCTTGCGTCACCTTTTACATGATAGCAGTGTTGCCAATTAACGACATGTGAGAAAGAACAGAGAAGGGAAGTGCAGAAGGGGGAGAGAAAAAGTCATTGTCATCATTGGTAGAAGTGACAACCACCCAGTCCTTGTGTAGTCCAACAGTTACAGTTTCATCTTGGGCGGTGGGGAACAAATGGCGACCCTGATCTGATATTCAGCTATATTGCAGGCAATTTCATTGAATATCTGGTGCCGTGTATAGTGGATGTCGGGTGTTATGCTGTCTGATGCGCTGTCGCTCAAGGTGATTCACGACAACCAAATTCTGCCTTCACGTTTTTTTATTCTCTCCATGCTCTCATGCGAAATGAGCAGCAGGCAAAGTGGAATATATTAAGAACACATCAGGCAGCTCAAAACGGGACATCCATCAGTTGCTTTGACATTTTAACAGCTGCAGAATTTGACACTCTGTGTAAATGTGCTGTATATATATCTGTATGTAATATTCCATCTACATAAATTATTTATACATTCCTTTAGAGATGTCAACTTTGCTACCTTTACGGTGTAATCGGTCCATAGTTCTCCAGCAGGAAGAACACCGCTCTGAAGACGTTTACACATCAAAGAAACACTTATAATATTGATATGTCCGTTATATATTGGTCACAGAATACGCTAATCTAAAACCTCTCCTGCCGTTGCCATCCATAATGGCCACATCATTTTCTCTTCAGGCTATGAAACTTAAGTCCTCATCGTGTCCATTTGCTTGTGAACTTTGGCTGCTGCTCTGCATCAGAGCCCATCACTTCCATTTCCATTTCATTATTTTCCACCCTCCTTTAATTTATTTTATCTCTTGTACTCTGCATGCTCAAATTCCAATCCTACACCTTCAGTACTCCTGGACTTTCCTACACTTCAACCGCCATCCCAGGCTTAACTCCATCTTTGATCAGCCGTCAGCTTCTGTCTGTGCCTCTCTGAGCATTCTCTGAAGGCCCCATTGAGATACTTCGCGCTACCACCTCACTAGCAGCTCCCACAAATTCCTTACTCGATTCTCTCGCTGACATTCACGCTCAGCGTGCCAGTTTACGGGTTATCTTGCCCGATTCCGCCCTTTTCTAACTCACACTTCCCTGTGCTGATGCTGTGGACTCCGCCAGTGGTCCAATCATCAATGCCCCTTTCTGTATTGCGCTCCAGAATGTTGTTTCACTCACGAACAAAGACTTTGGAACCGACGAGCTTATTGCGAATGATTGCATCGACATCATGGTCTTAATGGAAACCTGACTGAAGGGTCGTGACACCTTTCCCCTAACTGCAGTTCCTCCTTCTTCCAAATTGCACTGTGCCTATATTAGGTGATAAATGACAAGGAATGGGTTCAATTTGTAATTTTGAGATGCTGTGCCCTCTACTCCGCCTTGTCACAATGATGATATTGCTGCGCTGTCTGTCGAAAGCAAGTTAATATAACGCATAACGCAAACTTAAAAAAAAAGTTAATGAAACATGTTGTCCTTACATGCAGCATACTCACTTCGGCCATTTTGATTATTAAATGTTCAAGTCGACCTGCAGATGTGATCTTACATTTTAGTGACTTGGTAGAAAGGAATGAAAGATGCCTTGATTGTGCAAACTTGCAACAAGTATTTAGGGTGGATTCATCCACCGCAATAGCCGTTTAACTCAATCCGTGCAACTAAATTTTAAAAAGCAGTGTTTTGTCAAGGTTCGAATATTAAACAGAACTTAATGAATCCTTGGGATATTGTATACTTTGCAATCAAGTTAATATAAGATAACAATTGTACCTCACGATGCTACAATTACGGTCATAGTTACCATTTTTTTCATCTGAGTGTCGAATTTGTAAAATAATTGTGAATTTAGTGGTTGAATTTTACCGTAACTCCATTACAATCGTCTTTGAGCTTTGGCTAAATGTATGTAACCTTGGACGTTCTGCTTAGCCCTCTGATCAGCTTCATCTCAGACATGGACTATCTCATTCTGATGCATAATGCACATGTCCAAACAGCTTTTTACTGGGCAGTAGAAGTTGTCTGATATTCACTCTCTCTCTTTCTGTCTTGCACACACACACAGCCACACATCCACAGACACAAATACGCAGACACATATAATCACACATATTGCTATGAACAGGCAGTTTTTTTTCCCTCTGAACAAATTCCCCTTTTTTTTTACCAACCACCTGCCCTAAATAGATTTGTGATTGCATTTCCTTCCCTCCCTTAAACCCCAATGATAATTGACCGCAACAACAACACGCTTTTTAAAGTCAAAACAAAGATTAGGGTTTATTAGAACACTCAAACTCAGGAAGGGGTCTAACTTCACCACACACGCTTACAAACATTCAGGGAAAGGTAAAAGGCATTGCAAAAGTTAAGGACATTTACTATGTAGAAATATTTCTTAAATACGAACTAATATGGATTTCAGCTAAAACTAGAGTCCTTTAAAATATCAAAAAAACTCCAGAAATTTGAGAAATGTCGAATAGAGGAGCTGTTGAAAATGTCTCTTCTCTTACAAATTTCTTCTAGCCCTCTCGGATATAAATGGAGACAGCTAAATGGCAGAGGTCACCTTCTTTTGAACGGAGACAAAACTGGTGGAAATTAGACTTTCCTGCTCTTTTGCAGCTTGTCTTCTTGTTGATTTTCCTTGCTGGATTTTTCAAAGTGCGGCTCCTTATCAATTGTTCTTGCAGAGAAGGCCTTCGAGAAAGAGATGCGCAGCTTCAGGCATGCTGTGGCTTCTGCTCGGCAGCTGTGCCTTCTGGACTAGATGTTCCCTCAACTGCTAGTTTCAAATTCAGCAGGCTGAAAAAAAGGTGGTCTCTTGGACAAGCTGTACCACCTGATCTCTCTCCTCCGTTTTGGCGATCGGAACATTAAATCAGAACTTAAAACATCCTGTATGAAATGGCATAAAAACAAGAAATGCTGGAACCACTCAGCAGGTCTGGCAGCATCTGTGAAAAGAGAAGCAGAGTTAACGTTTCGGGTCAGTGACCCTTCATCGGAACTGACAAATATAAAATGGCAGTTGACATTGACACACAGATGCCCAAAACACAATTTACAGGGGTTTCCCATCTATTCGTGAAAATATGCACACTTACAGTGATACATACGTGCATGGATAGTTACATGTTAATATTGATTTTCATACATATATTTATATAATCAGGTTACATTGCTGAATAAAACATGGCAACACCTATCATGGTTTGTTTGTTCAAATAACTGTAACTAATATCCCAGTTGATTACCTAATTGTGTCACATGAGGCTTCACTTAAGGATATATCAGAGAATCTCCAAATGACTCATGAAGCACGTTTCAGAGCCTGAGCGTCCAACATTAACAGAAGCCTTTGCAACTGACAGGAAAATGCATAAGCCAGCAAATGGTCTGGTGTTTGCTATTTGCTATCCTGTTCTTGCTGTAATCGGTATACCTGGTAAGTAATTATACAGACAGATTGTTCAATACACTGAGAGGTGTTTAGCTGATGATTAGTCTTGCTAAGTATCCTTTATGCGAACCTATTTGCGATCCTTTTTTTGAGGTATTCTGCATACCGGGTCAGTAATTATACGAACAAAGTGTTCATAACAGAGAGGCAACATACTTGGGAGCTTTGCCTTTGAGAGGATTGCCACATTTATGATTTTGTCCTGCTATTCTAATGTCTGAGAAAGACAGAATTTAAGATAAAGAATTAGAACCCAGGAAGCGCCATTATGAAATGTTGTTCCGTTTAATGCTTTATAATTTGTGTTTTTGCATATCTGAATAAAATTGACTCGTAATTAACTGACAGAACGAAAAGCACGAATTTCAAATCATTACTTTGGAATAAAATGCAATTGCGCATTAAATTAATACATTCAGGTTCAGATATCTCTGCTTCCTGCTTTGACGATAGCATCAGCCTAAAATAGTGTCAATATCAAACTCAGTTCACACCAGGTTCTTTCTGCTGTTTAATGGAGGTCCATCCCTTTGTACAATTGATGCATTACTGGTTGTCTTGCAGAAAGAAATGATGGATATTGTCATGAAAACCTGAAGCACTGGCAGTAAGTTGGTAACAGAAGTCGACATTCCAGCTCCTGGAAGTTATTTAATTATTGAATCAAATCCAATTAGCTGCTATTGATCCACAGCCTGGAACTGATGGTCTATGTGGCACCGCCCGATTTGCTCTATTACAAATCACGAATATCAGATCCCTTAACTGTGCACGGAATCACGATACATAGATATTTCTTCTGTGAGTCTGGCTGGTTACTTTTACTTTTTTCCTTCTTATTTTGTAAAGGTAACATAATGGCGATTGTGATTCTATCCCGAGGGAATTGCGGTCTCTCCAAATGCATCACTTGCTACCTGGTGGCAATGGCTGTTGCAGATCTACTGGTCGTTCTCACTAGTGTGCTGATGAATCGAATAATTATTCTTTATTTTCCAGCCAGTTTTCTGTCCATTACCCCGGTGTGCACTCTGAAATCTTTGCTGGTTCATACCGCCAAAGACAGTTCTGTCTGGTTAACGGTCACTTTCACCTTTGATCGATATGTGGCAATTTGCTGCCAGAAGCTGAAAAGCAGATATTGCAGCATACAAACGGCACGTGGCATTGTGGTAGCAGTGTATGCGCTGAGCTGTTTACGAAACATCCCCTGGTACTTTACAATCGAACCTCTGTATATCATTAACAATGTGCCCTGGTACTGCAATGTCAAATCTGATTATTACACAACAGCTCCTTGGTTAGCATTTTCGCACCTTTCCAAGATTTTAACCCCACTCTTACCATTGGTTCTAATTTTGCTTCTGAATGCACTCACCGTGAGATCAATTATAGTGGCCAATAGGGTCCGAAGGAGACTCCGTGGCAAGAAATATGGTGAAGATGAAAATAATCCCGAGATGGAAAATAGAAGAAAATCCATAATTTTACTTGTGACAATATCGGGAAGTTTCGTACTGTTGTGGATGACGTTTACCGTACATTACTTATATTTCCGAATTGCAAACGCTTACACAGTAAGCAAAGATACTTTCTATAGCTTTCAGGAAGCCGGGTATATGCTTCTCCTTTTGAGTTGCTGCACAAACACGTGTATTTATGCAGTGACACAGAAGAAGTTCAGAGAGGAGTTCAAACATGCATTGAAATATCCTTTGACATGTTTCAAACTGGTTAAATGGTAACATATTTTTTTGTTCAGTGCTCCAGGTATTTGTTCTAATTTCGTGAGGGCATAATAAATAGGAGCATTGGTCGGCTATTCGGCCTCTCTAACGTGCCCCGCCATTCGAAAAGATCATGACTGATCTGATGTGGACTTATCCCCACTTTTCTGCCAGCAACACATAACCCTAGACTCACTTGTCGATCAAAGATCTGTCCAACTCAGCCTTGAACCTATTCAATGACTTAGCCTCCACTGCTCTCTGGGGGAAGAGAATGCCAAAGATTAACAACCCTCTGAGAGATGAAATTCCTCATCATCTGCGTATTAAACGGGAGGCCCTTATTTTGAAACTGTGCCCCCGTAATTCTCGATTCCCCTACGAGTGTAAAAAACCTTCTGAGCGCCAACCCCGTCAAGTCCCTTAAAGAGTGTTATATATTTCAATAAGATCACCCCTAATTCTTCTAAGCCCCAGTGAGCACAGGCCCAACCTGCTTAACCTATTCTCATAAGACGATCCCTTCATCCCAGGAATCGGACGAGTGAACTTAGTTGTAGTTGTTGCATTGGGAGAAAATGGCTTTGAGAGAGCGTGAATCAGCAGACATGTTTTCAACTCGTTGGCTCTTTCCAATAATTTGCATAATTGATCTGGGACTATTGAGAGATTTATGTTTTCTTACAGTACCGATTGACGAAATTGATTCTCTCTTGTTCGAAGAAAATATATTCAGTATACACTAAATCAAAAATATCCTGTTACATTGTTAATCTTCTCGAGTACTTGAACAGCAACTTAACCTAACTAAGCATGATTTTTCTTAACAAGACGAGGGTGAACCCTGTGAGATTGTTTAATATGCCACGCCTGATATTTAATTGAATTGACTGGCATGGAACTGAATATCTGATGAGGCGCAGAATAGAAAATTATTGGCAGTGACCCAGTGTCGCCTTAAAAGTCTACTCGACAAAAACATAGTGATCAAGATGGCCATAGAATATTTAAGCTGGGCCTCTGAGACGCGAAAATTTACTTCATCTTGTCAGAATGGTATAAGCGAACGTCAAAGCATTTAAATGTGTTCATATGCTGTCTTTGTGATAGGAACCAATCGCTAACATAGAGCTATGCTTGAGATTACAGCTAGATCCATTCTAAAATACCCGTTATATGAGTGAAATAAATTATTTATTAGATAAAGAAGCACTCAGCTTGATTACAGATCGTGAAACCTCTAATAAAGTACAATTTCTTTACACTCTGCAACACAAAAATCAAGGTCTTTCCTTTCCATATAATCAAACAGAGTTCTGAACTTTAATTCTTAATATTCTTTACAGCAGAAACCAGCCAACTTCTCCATGCTGGTATTTATGTTGCACGTGAACCTTCTTCCAGGCTACTTCCTCCAGCAGTCTAGCCTTCTATTCCTTTCTCAATCAGATACTAATCGTGCTTCCCTTAAAATGTATCAATGCTATTCACCACAAAGAGATAGGAAATTCCACATTCTAACTAATCTCTGGGTAAAAAAGTATCCCCTGAATGCTTTATTCGACTTATTGGTGACCATGCTCTATAATACAATGGTAAGTGAAAAATATGTATTGGAACCATGGGTGAATAGAGAAGTAATTTGTTAATCACCGATTGTAGTCCACAGCGGTGTCCCCTATAAAGAGATCAGAGCCGGTCACAGCTCATGAAGCTTAGCAGTTAAGAGGTTTCACACTTCACTTGCAGTTAATAGGCAAATTCATAGCAATACTACACCAGATTCATGACAAATCGATTTTAATGGCAAATCACCAAACCGGGCATGCTTCTTCAGTTGTAATTCCACCATTGTTTTAACTCGTTTTGCTGTTTCTCTTCCTCCATTGTATTCTAAGGCGTTACACAACATCCTGTGTATTTAGTAAAACTGCTGGAATCCATTCGATGCCAATTACTTTTACAAAAAGCTAATGATACAATAATGTCACAGATATGATTTGTCTAATGAGGCGCGTATGCAGCGAGCCAAATGGAGAGTATATACTACAATAGTGTACTGACTCTGCTATTCGGCTAATGTTTTGACAACTGGGCGAATAGATAACAAAAAAATCTAAATCTCACTGGGCAGTTTGTCACTCAGTTAAAAAGAAAGCAGTGAGTAAGAGGAACAATGAACTGCTGGATTACAGCCAAGACCCAACAGGTTTAGGAAAGGAAACCTGCCATCCTCGCCCAGTCTGGCCTATATGTTACTCCATTGCACACCAACATGTTTGACCCTTAACTACTGAAGAACCCATTTCATTGTAGCAAGCCACTGAATAGGAAATCAGCAATGAAACCAAACTCACGACTTGGCTGTCACCTCGGCATCTAATGATGGCACAACAATAACACGCTCAAGTCAGTCGATCCTACGAAGTCCTGCACATTAACATGTGGGGCCAGGCTCAAAAATGAGACAGCTGACTATAAAAGTCTAGCAACTGCCGGACACAGTCAAAATCTCAGAATTGTACCGATCGGCCAACATCCTAGAGACTTCAATCACCATCCCCGAATAGTATTCCCACGAGAAGGACAGAGCCACCACAGGCACGGACGGTGTGGTAAGCTGTCATGAGGTATTGACCCTGCGTCCTTTCAACATTCGGCCCGCTCTCGGTAAACTCTTATGGCCAGAGTTCAATAATTGGCAAGGAAACCTCCTCCTAATTGCCACCTAGCACGCTGCATCATCTGATGAGTCAGTACTCTCCAGTGTAAACACCACTTGGTTGAAACAGTAACGTTAGCAAAGGTGAAGCATCTATTCTGTTTTCATTATTCATGACCTTCAGGGGCTCGGGGGGATCATCACCAATAGAGTTGACAGAGACCTGAAGGACATCTCTGCATAGCTGCTCGATTGGTCTTTGGACAGGTGGTGAGTGAAGTATCAAAAGGGAAGGACCTACTTGACCTCGTACTCACCAATATTCCCTGACGAGTTGTGTCTGACCTTTACAGCATTTGTAGTACTGACCTCTGCACGGTCCTTGTGAAGACCAAAAGTTGTAAATTCATCTTGGTGACAGCCAACAAACAAATCCAACTGCCACTGTTTATACATCTGGTTCGATATTGAGTGCTATTGCAGTCAAACCGATTTAATATTATGTGGGATGCATAATGAATCTTTATTGCGGTACTGCCCGATTTGATCTAAACCCAAGATGTTATTCTACCCAAAGTTCTGGCTTCAGTCTGAATTTTCCTTGAATTCTTTCATATAACACAAACATCCATACAAACAGTGATAAATCAACAGCCCCTCAAGCGGCTCAAAACAATCCTTCCATGAGGTGCTGTGGGCTATTCGGAGCTGCACTATTTGATATTGTGTACAACCCTGCCGCATATAAATACATATACAATTTTGCATCAGCATAAATAATTTGTACAAAGATGGATATATGTCAGCTTTGATGCTTCCACGGTCTAATCAATCCATATTGCTCCAGTTGGAAGCATTATGCTCCTGAAGAAGACACACATGTTGTTGCAGAATTACAGTGGAGAATGTTGATACGTCCATTGTAAATTAGACACAGAAAACTAAGTTGCACATAAAAGTGTTCACTTCAAAGCAGGTTTTTTCTGACAGTATTATGATCCCCATGGAGACCACCAACAAACCAAAAGAATTCAATGGACCGAGTGACCCCAAATTAGGAAACAGAAAACAAACAAACAAAATTTCACTTTTACCAATTTTACTGCAGCACTCAAATCAAAACAAACATAAATTAAACACTAACTAACTTTAAATTATGGTCCACGTCATCAGGATAGCACCAAACCGTCGCAAGGGCCTTCAGGTCTCTCAACCTTTTCGGTAGATCTACAGATCCCGTCTCACATGATACAAATGCAGCTTTCCATTCAATGGCAATTTCTCTCCAATCCGATTCGCACTGATGCTATCTCCACCAAAACCCCGCACCCTTCCAGAACTTCTGAGGTTTTGCTGACAACAGCGCTGGTGGTGGAGCTCCACTAATAACGTTTTAAGTCACCGAAGACAGCTGCCATCGTCACCAATCATCAGTCATTAGTGCAGGTTCCTCTGCGAGCAGTCAAACCATTCCAGCCTACTGGTTTGTAGTCTGTTATAATTCCAAGAGTCTCCTCTAGAAACACAAAACAAATCTCAGCCTGTCTCCTTAAACAACAGCAGGCTGTTTTCTCTTCCTTCCACTGCAGTGCTCATCTTATAAAACTGAAACCTAATCTCTAATTACATGTCTGTGGCTAAAAGGAACAAACTGTTTGTTTAATCTGGTTCTGACCTCCCAGAATATTGAGCGTTTTAGTTTCAGTTTCTCATCAGGGTCTGTCTCAAAAAAAAATCACTATTTGAGTCCTAAGTCATGGCATCCATTGGGTAAGCTGCACAGAACGCAGTCCACACACAAGGGACTGAATTTATTCCCGGTGATGGGGCACCCAGCGTTGGGCAAAAGACTGCTGATAATTCCACCTCGACCATTTGGAGGCACCCTGGCGAGCATTTATGGTTCACAGGCAACTAGCAGCCCAGCGCGGAGATCCTCGTCACTTTAAAGACTGGGATCCGACCTCCCAGAGTGGCTGGTAATTAAGAGGGCTGGCAGTGCAGTAGCATTGACAGTGCCACTGGGAGCAATGGAAATTGCTGGTACTGCAATATGACTTGGAACCAGGACGAACACTGAGGACCATGATCCAAGGAAAGTGAGGGGGGGTCCCTGGGTCTATACTGGCAAGACCCAATGATGGGAGAAGAGGGTGAGATTTGACAGCAGGGGAGAGGGGTTCATGTAGGTTTATTGTTTGCCAGTGGGGCCCTTCACGGGCCACAAATTGCCAAAAGACGTGGACTCCCTCAAGCCTGCAGAGGGGTCACTTCATTTTAGTAGATGACCTACCCACGTGGCGGCGCCCCCCACTCCAGTGGCTATTGCAAGCGGCCGTGGGAAGAGGCTGATCAGAGGGCTCATAAGGGCCTTACTTGTCCTCTGGACGGGGAGGCCGTTGTTGGCCGATCCTGCCCCTGACTTAATTGCCTTGCGACTAACCCTCCACGCCCACCTTCCACGGCAATTCTATGGGTCCTCCTGCCTCCTAATCCACTCACGAGAGGCCTATTAAATTCAGCCCAAGATCTCCATTACATTTCACCCATGGAAAATTGAATGCCTTGCTGTAGTAATCCTTTGTTTCAAACAATTGAAAGAAAATACAATATGTTCTTCATACCGTAAACATTTTTAACAAATACCTTATTATCCATTGTATGGGTAATATTTTAGAACCATAGAGAAATTACAGCACAGAAGGAGGCCATTCAGTCCCTCGTGTCTGTGCTGGCCGAAAAAAACGAGCCTCCCAATGTAATCGCACCTTCCAGCACCTGGTCCGTCGCTTTGCAGATTACAATACTTGTGGTGCATGACAGGTGCCTTTTAAATGAATTGAGTGTTTCCGCCTCCACCACCGTTCATGGCAGTGAATTGCAGACAGCCACCACCCTCTGAGTGAAAAAAATATTTTCCTCATCTCCCCGCTAATCCTTCTACCAAAACCTTAAATCTGTGCCCCCTGGTAATTGACCACTCTACCATGGGATACAATGCCTTCCTGTCAACTCCATGTAGGCCCCTCATAATTTTGTACACCTCAAATAGGTCACCCCAGCAGCCTCCTCTGTTCTAAGGAAAACAGCCCTGCCCAATCTAATCTTTTCTCATCGCTGCATCTTTCAAGCACTGGCAACATTCTTGTAAACCTCCTCTGTGCTCGCTACAGAGCAATTATGTCCTTTCTGTAATGTGACCAGAACTATAAGCAGCACTCCAGCTGTGGTCTAACCAGCGTTTTATGCTGCTCCAGCATTGCATCCCTGCTTCTATGTGTTACAATCACAGATATAATTTACACCAAATTGTAATTATTAACCAAAAACAAAATTAAGATTTATAGGTTCAGAAATTGCAAACTTTTCACATTTCAGAACTTTCCTTCACTCTGACATATTCTCCTTAAAGACTGGACACAGCATCAGCAATTACATTGCTTTTCCCTGCAATATGTAAAATTTTCAGTGTAAATGACTAACAACCTGATGTGCTTTGTTCTGCACTTTTCCAGAAACATGAGTGTGTTTTGATCGATATAAACCAATGTTTCCCCCTGACTATTCGCTACATATGCATCAAACTGTTGTAAAGCCACTGCAAGACTGACAGCTTCTTTCACGATGGTTGAATACTTTGATGTTTATTCAGCTTCGCAGAGAAGTCGCTAACAGGCTGTTCCATACCAGCATCATCAACTTGGAGTAGCAACACTCCTACGCTTACATCACTGGCGTCAATAGACATTTTGAATGGTCTATTTAAATCTGGAGCGAGAAGAACTGGATCTTTTATCAAAATGGCTTTTAAGTTCTCAAGTGCATGGCTCTGACAAATTGAACTTCACGTTCTACTTTCACAGATGAGTCCATGTGTTGGCTACTGTGCTGAAATAATGAACACATTTCCTGCAGAACCCACACACGCCTAGAGATCAAAATACTTATTTCTTTGTTGTGGGCACAGGAAAATCTATTCTTGCATGAAGCTTGGCCGCTCATCGGAATACATGACCTTGATTCATGATAAATCCTAAGCAAGTCACTTTGGCCTTGGCAAACGCGCTCTTTGCCATGTTGCAGACGAGGTTAGTCTTGGCCAGCCTGTCAAATAGGGCTCTTAAATGTCGGACATGATCACTCCACATGTTGCTGTACACCAAAATGGCATTGATGTACACAACAAAATTACTTAGACGGCAATTACCTGATTGGTCAATCTTTGAAATGTGGCCAGTACATTGTTCAGATCAAATGGCATGAATTTATGCTGGAAAAGACCATCTGGTGTCAAAAAAGCAGGTGTCTATTTGCCTTGGTCAGATAAGGGGATGTACCAATATCCTTTCAGTAAATTAATTTTTCTAAAAAGGTCCGAGTTCGCCTGCTTATCAAAAAGAATCTTCACACCTCGGGATCAGATAGGAGCCCGTCTTTATTACTGCATTAGCCTTTTGAAAATCTATGCAGAACATTTCAGAATCGTCTGGTTTTGGTACTAAAACAATAGGAGATATCCAAATACATTGACTGGGTTTAATTATATCATAACTTCGCATTTACTAAATCTTCCCTTCCTGCTTTGGCCAATTTACTGGGCCTGGATCTGTACTGTTTTTGTTTAACTCATTTAGCTTCCCCCACCTCAACTTCATGAATCACTAGAGAAGTACGATCTGGCTTATTTGCACATCGAGGCTTATACTCCCTTACTCCATCAGCTATGCCTTTCCTCTGCTGCTCAGGTAAGTATTGTAGCACCTCATCTAGATGCTCGAACGACTCTCTATGCCCCAGCTTCACCACAAGAGGTTCAATCTGGGAACACTCAGTCTCAGACTCTTCATCTGGCTTATCACGTGTACCAGTGTCCACCATCTACTCTGTCTATCACCTGTGATGCACGTACTGGCTGACTATGCTCACAGTCATTGTACCACTTCAGCAGGTTTCAGATGACACACCCTTTGACTTTTCCGTCTGCTTGAGGTACTAAACAAATAGTTCACCTCACTGAGTATTTTTTACACTGAACCTAGTTTTCAATGGTTCTCGAGGCAAAGATAACGAAAATAGGATTGTTTCTCTGGGTTGATAACTATGTGGCTTAGCTGCTCTATCTGCCTGGGTTTCATCTCCAACTGACAAATCTTGAGACGTATTCTGTTCATCTTGCAAGCTTTTCAGAGTATTCCTCTGCACTGTGATACATAGTATGAGGGATGTTTTCTCCTCCTGTGCCAAAAATCTCTCTTTAGTAAGTTTTAGAGGACCCCTAATCTGAAGTCGATAGACCAATTCGAAGGGACTGAAACCAGTAGACTCATTTGGTGTGTCCCTGCTTTTAAATATTAGAAATAACATCCCGTTATCCCAATCATGGAGATACTCAAAATAATAGGCCTTAATGAAATCCTCCAAAGCACCTTGCGACTGTGGGTAATAAGAAGACGATTTGAGCTGCTTCACTCTGAAACTACACATGATCTCTTGAAATGCAGCTGACATGAAAGTTGACCTCTGGTCAGCTGAATGTCTTTTAATAACCGATAGCTATTGAAAACTGGACCAACTCCTGAGCCACAACTTTTGTTGAGATCTTTTTCAAGGATACTACCTCTGGAAATCGAGTGTACAAATGCATGATGGCCGGGAAATACCTATAGCCCGACTTAGTCGTGGGTAAGGATCCAACATACTCGACAAGAATCCAACTAAAAGGTTCGACAAATATCCGTATTGGCAATAATGGGGCTGGCTGAATTGAAAGCTGTGGCTTTCCAATCATTTGACACATTTTACAGAAGTCAACCACATCCCTGTGCAGCTTCGGCCAGTAACAAAAATAGAATTATATTTCCCCATGTCTTCCGAATACCCAAAAATAACCTGCAACTGGAATCGCATGGGACGTTCTCAAAACTGCACTGCAGTAGCAAGGAGGGACCTCTTTAGAATCCCCGATTGCAATTGACTGTGTCTTTTGCTGCCTCGGCCCTGTACTGGGAATTACCTTTTTAAAGTTCTCTGCGTCTCTAACTCTCTTTCCTCCTCTAAGGTACTGCTTAAAGCCTACCTCTTCGACCAAGCTTTTGTCATCTTCTGTAATATATCTCCACGTAGCTGGGTGTCACATTTTGCGTAATAATGCCTCTGAGAAGCACCGTGGAACGTCTTATTACGTTAGAAGCACTAAATAACTATAATTTCTTGTTGTTGCTGTTGTTGCAGAGATGACCAATCCCATCGTAATAGGTCGTTTCTTAGTTTTTTCCTTTATTAAGTTCCTGCACACGCAAGGCCCTAGTTGGTGTACTGCTTTGAAAAACGAATATTGCTCCTCCTTTGCAGTTCCACAACTTGCAATGTGCTTAATCTGAGTTAGTAACTGACAAGTAATTGGTTCAAGTTGGAATTTTGAGACGCTATGCACTACTCCGCTTACTTAGTGGCATTGAAAAAGGCCATTCAGACGTTTTAGTCCACTCTGGCTCTCCGGAAGTAATCCAGTCAGTCCCAATCCTCTGCTCAATAGCCGTATCCCTGAAAGTTTATTTCCTTCAACTAGCAATCCAATCCAATTTCCTTTGACATCATTGATTGTCACCACTTCCACAATCCTTGTGGGCAACGAGTTCCAAGTCATTACCACTCGCTGCATCTCCTCACAAAATCATCAATCTGTGTCCCTTAGTTCTGTATCATCAGTTAATGGGAGGCGTATTTTTTTCTTTGTCTATCTTATCTAAGCATATCATAATCTTCAACAGTTCCATCAAATCTCAACTCAATCTTCTTTGCTCGAGGGAGAAGAACACCAGTTTTTCAACCTAACATTGTAACTAAAATCCCCCATCCCTGGAACCATTTTGGTAATTCTCCCCTGCAGCCTCACAAAGACCCTCATATTCTTCCAAAAGTGTGCTGACCAGAACTGGATGCAATAATCCAGTTTTGGCCTAACCAGAGCTTTATACGGGTTCAGCATGACTTCTCTGCTGTTGTACTCTATTCTGCTTTTTATGCAGCCCAAGATCCCCATGTGCTTTGCTAACCACGCTCTCGATATTCCCTGCCATGTTTTAAGATTGATGCACATGCACCCACAGGTCCTTTGTTCCTGTACACTCTTTAGAACTGTGTCATTAATTCTATATTGCCTCATCCTATCCCTACGGCCAAAATACATCACCTCACTTGTCAGTGTTAAATTCCATCTTCCATTTGTCTGCCCATTCTGCTAGGTTATGCATGCCCTGTTGCATGTGATTCGTATCATCCTCATTGATTGCCGACTCTCCAAGTTTGGTATCATCAACACATTTTGAAATTCTACTGTCTATTCATCATCCAAGTCGTTTATATGAAGCAAAATTGCAGTGGTTCTACTATTGACCCTTCGGCACCACCGCTGTTTGCTACCTCCAGTCTGAAAACCAACTATTTACTGCGATTGACTGCTTTGGATGTGGAAGCCAATTTTTATCAATTTGGACACTGACCTTTCTTTTCTATGAGCCACAATTTTGTTAACCAGCCTTTTATGTGGTACTTTATCAAATACTTTCTTAAAATCCACATAGGCAACATCTGCCACAATCCCTTCATCAACCTTCTCTGTTACTTCAGGGAAATAAAAATCACTTAGATTTGTCAAGAATGATGCACTTTTTGCAAATCCGTGCTGGCTATCTTTAATTAACTCAAACCTCTTCAAATGCCTGTTGATTTTCCCTTATTATTGTTTCTAAAAACGTACCCAACACTGCTATTCAAATAACTAGTCTATAGTTGCTACATCTTTCCTTATTTCTTGAATAAGGGTGTCATATTTGCCACTCTGCAATCCTCTGGCACCTGCCTCAGATCTCGCGAAAATTTGAAAGCTATGGTAAGCCCTTCGCTATCTTCACCCCCACTTCCTTTCGCAACTTGGGATGCAAGCCGTCCAGAGCAAGTCACTTATCTACGCTAAGTATAGCCATCCTTTCCAGTCCCTCCTCTCTCTCAATTTTTGCCCGAACCATTTTGTCTACTGTCCCTGCCTCTACCAATATTTTGTCAGATTCCTATTCCTTAGTAAACACTGAGAGAAATATTCTAGTCTTGTCATTTGCCTCTAATCATATACTACCCTCTTTGACCCTAGTAGGCCCTATTCCACCTGTTACTACCCATTTACATTTTTATTCTTTGGCAGAGGATTTTAGGGTTCCCTTTTACGTTGACTGCCATTCTATTCTCATATTCCCACTCTGCCAGTCTTATTTCCGTCTTCACCTCCCCTCTCAACCTATTGTATTTGACCTTTATTGCCATTGAATAATTCAAGTGACATACAGCACTTTCTTTTTCTGTTTCATTATAATATTATAATATCTATCGCCATTGTCATCCCAGGTGCTCTGTTTTTGGTTGCCCTGCATTTCGCCCTTGTTGCAATCTATTTAGCCTGTAGCTGAAACATCTCTTCCTTAAACATAACCCGTTGTTCTGTTACAGCTATTCGAGTCAGATAGATTCCTTTACATCGCATTGAAATTAGCTGTCTTCCAATATAGCCATTGTACTTTACATTGTTACTTATTTTTCTGCATTACGAGTCCAAACCTCATGATACGATGTTCATTCTTACTTCCTCACAGAGTCGTAGCCAGCTTCATTTCCCAGCACCAAATCCAGGAATGTGTCCGTTCTTGTTGGGCCAAGAACATACTGATCAAGGAATTCTCCTGAACACAAACGAAACTTCCACCCTCATTTCCCTTTACTCTGAAATTATCCCAATGGCTATTTAGGTAATTACAGTCCACAATATCACTATTCTAGTTCTTGCACATCTCTGTAATTTCCCTTCAGATTTGCTCCTCCATCTGTCTCTCAATATTTGGAGACCTATAGAATATACCTAATAGTGTGATCATACCCCTTTTGCTTCTTAACTAAAAGCTGATGGATTTTGTCATTTTCCCCTCAAGGCCATCCACTCTTTCTGACACTATTAATATCTTCCCTAATCCGTACTGCAAACTCAACTCCCTTTTCTCCATCTCTTTCTTTTCTGAACACTTTATAACCTTTAGCTTAAGCGCCCAGTCCTCATCATCTTTCAGCCACGCTTCTGTTATTTCCACCACATCATACTCTCATAATGGTATTTATGCTTATAGCTCACCATGCATACTCACCACACTTTGGACTGGATTTTGTTCCAAGCCAAGTTCTGTGGCGGAGTGAGGTGGAGAATTGGAGCAGTGGCTGCCATCGAACCCAATGCCAGGATTGCTGATTGCTAGCGGCTAGGAAGCTCCATGGCTGCTCCCGCGCCACTCTGCAACAGGACACTGCTTTCGATATGTTAACTACTTCCTTGTATTAATTTATATGTGACCCGCAGTGATCTTATCTGCAGTTCCCAATTTTCACTGCAATGTGCTGCACTTAAGCACCTTCACTTTCCTGTCCAGGGAAAGCTAGCACCAACGCAGTGGGCAAGGCGTCAACTCTGCACTATTTGTATAGAGAAGGGGGAAGGGGTCAACTTAGCATTTTGTTGAACTGTGTGCAGGTCTGGCCACCTTTTAAAAACGGCGGCAGCACCTGTGCCCGCATCAGGTGACACTATGAATGGAGTTCGCCAATGCCACACCGCCACCTCATTGGGGAGGGGGCAGCCACAATGAATATGCAAAGTTGCCACCTACCACAGAATCACGGCGGTGTGGGTCCCGCGAGGGGCAGCCGCAATTTTCTGCACCAAAATCCAGCCCTTTGTCTGTTTACTTACACACATCTTAGTGCCGCCTTTGTATTCCCCATAGCCCTTCTCAGTCAGTTCACATCTAATATGGAACTAGACCCTTCCCCAGTTCTGTCCAACACTTGCATATTATGCACCTAATTCTCTATTGTACTTAAGTATGCTAGTGCCCATCACCCTGCCAATAACAGTGAAACGGCCCCAACCACACGAGTGAACATCTCCGTGAGAACATTGTTCCCAGTGCTGTTGAGGTGTAACCAGCCCCTTTGCACAGGCAGCTTCTGCGCCAGAAATGGACCTAATGCCCCAAGAATCTGAAGCCATCCCTCCTGCACCATGTTTCAAGACAAACATTGATAACCCTTATCTTCCTTTCTCTACTCGAACTAACACATGGCCCTGGGAGTCATCCAGAGATTACTAGCTTCGGTCCTACTCGTTATCTTCCTCCCTGGATGCTGCAAATCTTACAGTAGGTATTCAAAACCTGTCCTGTGACATCTGATAATATTGATCTGACACCTTTCGAACATATTTGAACAATTAGCACAAACCATTCAACCCTCAAACTGAGAGAAGCTCCAATACAGCATGATGTCTTTATATACATTTTCGTTGTGCAGCTTTCCAGGAGCACAGGCATTGCGAGCGAGGAGTGAACAGCTGGGAAGTCAATTTCATCGGGAGTTTCGGTGGAGCAGGGACTGCTGGGTAAGTAGAAACCTATATATTTGGGCTGTGTAAATTCTCTTACCTTTTCGTTGTGCAGCTTTTCCAGGAGCAAAGGCATTGCGAGCGAGGAGTGAACAGCTGGGAAGTCAATTTCATCGGGAGTTTCGGTGGAGCAGGGACTGCTGGGTAAGTAGAAACCTATATATTTGGGCTGTTTCTGAACCCGAGACACTACTCTTGTAGTGTCTCCCACCCGCCCTCCTCCTCTTACCAAAAAAAGGACTCGCTTGTGTGTAGGTAAGGTAAGGCTTTTTCTATTTCTCTTCTTGTTTTATCGTGTGATTGGTTAAAAACTTGGGAATTTAGAATAGTGGGAATGGAGGTTCAGGCAGTTGAATGTTCCTCCTGCAGAATGTGGGAGGTAAGGGTCGCCAAGGGTGTCCCTGCTGACTGCATCTGCGGGAAGTGCACCCAGCTCCAGCTCCTCGAGGACCGCATTAGGGAACTGAAGCTGGAGGAACTTCGGATCATTCGGGAGGTGGAGGGGATTATTGAGAGGAGTCATCCGGAGGCAGTCACACCTCAGGTAAAAGAAGAAGGTAGATGGGTTACCGTCAGGGGAAGGAGAGGGAACCAGCAGGCAGTGCAAGGATCCCCTGTGGCCGTTTCCCTCAACAACAGGTATACCGTTTTGGATACTGTTGGGGGAGACGACTTACCAGGGGTAGGCAATGGGATACAGGTCTCTGGAACAGAGTCTGTCCCTGTTGCTCAGAAGGGAAGGGGTAAGAGGAGCAGAGCATTAGTCATTGGGGACTCCATAGTTAGGGGAACAGATAGGAGGTTTTGTGGGAACGAGAGAGACTCACGGTTGGTGTGTTGCCTCCCAGGTGCCAGGGTACGTGATGTCTCGGATCGTGTTTTTGGGATCCTCAAGGGGGAGGGGGAGCAGCCCCAAGTCGTGGTACACATAGGCACCAACGACATAGGTAGGAAGACAGATGGGGATTTAAGGCAGAAATTCAGGGAGCGAGGGTGGAAGCTTAGAGCGAGAACAAACAGAGTTGTTATCTCTGGGTTGTTGCCCGTGCCACGTGCTAGCGAAGTGAGGAATAGGGAGAGAGAGGAGTTGAACACGTGGCTGCAGGGATGGTGTAGGAGGGAGGGTTTTGGTTTCCTGGATAATTGGGGCTCTTTCTGGGGTAGGTGGGACCTCTACAAACAGGATGGTCTTCACCTGAACCAGAGGGGTACCAATATCCTGCGGGGGGGGGGGGGGGGAGATTTGCTAGTGCTCTTCGGGGGGGTTTAAACTAATTCAGCAGGGGGATGGGAACCTAAATTGTAGTTCCAGTGTGCAGGATGTTGAGAGTAGTGAGGGCAGAGATAAGGTTATAAGGAAACAAGAGGGCACTGGCAAGCAAGAGCTTGGTTTAAAATGTGTCTACTTCAACGCCAGGAGCATCCGGAATAAGGTGGGTGAGCTTGCAGCATGGGTTGGTACCTGGGATCTCGATGTTGTGGCCATTTCAGAGACATGGGTAGAGCAGGGACAGGAATGGATGTTGCGGGTTCCGGGATTTAGATGTTTCACTAAGAACAGAGAAGAGGGTAAAAGAGGGGAGGGGGTGTGGCATTGTTAATCAAGGAAAGTATTACAGCGGCAGAAAGGACGTTTGAGGACTCGTCTACTGAGGTAGTCTGGGCCGAGGTTAGAAGCAGGAGAGGAGAGGTCACCCTGTTGGGAGTTTTCTATAGACCTCCAAATAGTTCCAGAGATGTAGAGGAAAGGATAGCAAAGATGATTCTTGACAGGAGCGAGAGTAACAGGGTAGTGGTTATGGGGGACATTAACTTTCCAAATATTGACTGGAAATACTATAGTTCGAGTACTTTAGATGGGTCTGTTTTTGTCCAGTGTGTGCAGGAGGGTTTTCTGACACAGTATGTAGACAGGCCAACCAGGGGCGATGCCACATTGGATTTGGTACTGGGTAATGAACCCGGCCAGGTGTTAGATTTAGAAGTTGGTGAGCACTTTGGTGATAGTGATCACAATTCGGTTAGGTTTACCTTAGCGATGGGCAGGGACAGGCATATACAGCAGGGCAAGAATTATAGCTGGGGGAAAGGAAATTATGATGCGATTAGGCAAGATTTAGGATGCGCAGGATGGGGAAGGAAACTGCAGGGGATGGGCGCAATCGAAATGTGGAGCTTATTCAAGGAGCAGCTACTGCGTGTCCTTGATAAGTATGTACCTGTCAGGCAGGGAGGAAGTTGTCGAGCGAGGGAGCCGTGGTTTACTAAAGAAGTTGAAGAGCTTGTCAAGAGGAAGAAGAAGGCTTATGTTAGGATGAGACGTGAAGGCTCAGTTCGGGCGCTTGACAGTTACAAGCTAGCCAGGAAGGATCTAAAGGGAGAGATAAGAAGAGCGAGGAGAGGACACGAGAAGTCATTGGCGGATAGGATCAAAGAAAACCCTAAGGTTTTCTATAGGTATATCAGGAATAAAAGAATGACTGGAGATAAGTTAGGGCCAATCACGGATAGTAGTGGGAAGTTGTGTGTGGAATCGGATGAGATAGGGGAAGTGTTAAATGAATATTTTTCGTCAGTATTTACAGTGGAGAAAGAAAATGTTGTCGAGGAGAATACTGAGATACAGACTACTAGGCTAGATGGGATTGAGGTTCACAAGGAGGAGGTGTTAGCAATGTTGGAAAGTGTGAAAATAGATAAGTCCCCTGGGCCAGATGGGATTTATCCTCGGATTCTCTGGGAAGCCAGGGAGGAGATTGCAGAGCCTTTGTCCTTGATTTTTATGTCGTCATTGTCGACAGGAATAGTGCCGGAAGACTGGAGGATAGCAAATGTTGTCCCCTTGTTCAAGAAGGGGAGTAGAGACAGCCCTGGTAATTATAGACCTGTGAGCCTTACTTCGGTTGTGGGTAAAATGTTGGAAAAGGTTATAAGAGATAGGATTTATAATCATCTTGAAAAGAATAAGTTCATTAGAGATAGTCAGCACGGTGTTGTGAAGGGTAGGTCCTGCCTCACAAACCTTATTGAGTTTTTTGACAAGGTGACCAAACAGGTGGATGAGGGTAAAGCCGTGGATGTGGTCTATATGGCTTTCAGTAAGGCGTTTGATAAAGTTCCCCACGGTAGGCTATTGCAGAAAATACAGAAGTATGGGATTGAAGGTGAATTAGTGCTTTGGATCAGAAATTGGCTAGCTGAAAGAAGACAGAGGGTGGTGGTTGATGGTAAATGTTCATCCTGGAGTATAGTTTCTAGTGGTGTACCGCAAGGATCTGTTTTGGGGCCACTGCTGTTTGTCATTTTTATAAATGACCAGGATGAGGGTGTAGAAGGGTGGGATAGTACATTTGAGGATGACACGAAGGTCGGTGGAGTTGTGGATAGTGCCGAAGGATGTTGTAGGTTACAGAGGGACATAGATAGGCTGCAGAGCTGGGCTGAGAGATGGCAAATGGAGTTTAATGCGGAAAAGTGTGAGGTGATTCACTTCGGAAGGAGTAACAGGATTGCAGAATACTGGGCTAATGGGAAGATTCTTGGTAGTGTAGATGAGCAGAGAGATCTTGGTGTCCAGGTACATAAATCCCTGAAAGTTGCCACCCAGGTTAATAGAGCTGTTAAGAAGGCATATGGTGTGTTAGCTTTTATTAGTAGGGGGATCGAGTTTCGGAGCCACGAGGTCATGCTGCAGCTGTACAGAACTCTGGTGCAGCCGCACCTGGAGTATTGCGTGCAGTTCTGGTCACCGCATTATAGGAAGGATGTGGAAGCTTTGGAAAAGGTGCAGAGGAGATTTACTAGGATGTTGCCTGGTATGGAGGGAAGGTCTTACGAGGAAAGGCTGAGGGACTTGAGGTTGTTTTCGTTAGAGAGAAGGAGGAGAAGAGGTGACTTAATAGAGACATATAAGATAATCAGAGGGCTGGACAGGGTGGTTAGTGAGAGCCTTTTTCCTCGGATGGTGATGGCAAACACGAGGGGACATAGCTTTAAGTTGAGGGTTGATAGATATAGGACAGATGTCAGAGGTAGTTTATTTCCACAGAGAGTAGTAGGGGCGTGGAACGCCCTGCCTGCAACAGTAGTAGACTCGCCAGCTTTAAGGGCATTTAAGTGGTCATTGGATAGACATATGGATGAAAATGGAATAGTGTAGGTCAGATGGTTTCACAGGTCGGCGCAACATCGAGGGATGAAGGGCCTGTACTGCGCTGCAATGTTCTATGTTCTATGTTCTATACTGCACTGTCACTTAGACAATTTTGATTCTCAAATATTCAAGGAAATTTTCAGATGTGAGTTTATATTTCAGTGACTTGGTAGAATAGAAAGAAAAATGTTTTGGTTTTGTAAACTTTCAGCAACACTTTGGGGTGGAATCATCCGCTGCATTCCAGACTCAATCCATGCAAATTATTTTCAAGAAGCAGTGGTTTGAAAAGTTTAGATTGCTGCAACGTTTTAATCCTCCAAACTCAATATCCGCTCGCTTATAGGTTTCTGCATTTATATTAGTACAATGACCGCTTGGGATCTTGTACATCTCGCTGCAATCATGTTGATGTAAAATGAAGCTTACACCATATATTAATGCTGGGAAAGATGACGTTTGCACCGGAGAGCACCTTAAGTGAAAGCTTTAGTTCATGGAATTGGCGGTGAGTATATACCTGTACCTTTACATAAAGTATGCCTAGAGAGTGTATTAACATCTTGTATAGTAATTGTAGCAGTTGTCCACAGTTTGCCGGTAGAGGGAATTGATCTCCTCAGAGAAAAGGATTTGGCCAGATCAAAAGTACAACCTTTGCCACACATGATGTGGATATAGGAGGGTACTGTTCCTTCAAAACAATATCCTTACCACTTGAGTACGGACAACAGGCCCAAGTGAAAGCAAAGATCCCGTACATGCTGGAAAACAATTTGATCAAATCTAGTGAAAGTAGCATGGGTTCATCGGTAGTTCTATTACCAAAAGCTGATGGGTAAACCCAATTTTGCATAGACTATAGTAATATCAATGCGGTAATGAAGCCAGACTCCGACCCAATTCCATCATTAGAAGACTTTACCGAAAGAGTGGACAGCGCTACGTTTCCTATTGAGTTCGACTTGTTAAAGGGATACTGGCAATTTCCTTTGACTCCTCGAGCTAAAGAGATATCAGCTTCTGTAACACCTGACGGTCTGAGTGACTTGCCGAATGCAGTTCGTTATATATTAGGCTTCCAGATGCTTTGCATTGTTTTTGTTGCCATCAATGTTAAGCTACCTGGTCTACATTTCCCTGGAATTGCTTCATATCCCTTTTTAAAATGCAGGTATAACATGAGCTGGCTGCCAGTGCCCTGACACTACTACATTTTCCATTTTTTTAGCGTCCATGTAATAGTGCTCCTGCTACCTCTTCCATTTTAAAATGGTGCTGCATCAGCGAGACCTTCTGGTGTATGCACACAATTCTTTGAATGTGGCAGGACAGGTTGAAAGGTCAGTTTAAGAAGCAAAAAACATACGTGATCATGTGCTTTATATATAGTGGCATGGAGTACAAAACCAAGGAAGGTATACAAACCGTTATAAAGTACTGGATAGGCATCAACTAGTGCATTATGTCCGATTTTGGAAACCACACTACAGACAGTACCTTCGAGAGAATGCAATAGCATTTTACTAGAAGTTTCACTAGGAGCGAGGAATAGCAGTTCAGTTGGTTGACTGGAGAATCTGGGATTGTTCTCCTTGGAGCAGAGAAGGTCAAGGTGCAATGTAATGGAGATTTTCCAAGTTATGAGTGGCGCATATGTGGCAAATTGGTTTCTACTGGTAGGAAAGTTGGTAATCAGATGACACAGATCACAAATTGAAAATCAACAGCGTGCAAATGTTTTTTTTTAATATGCAGCGATTTATTATGTTCTGAAGTGCAATGCAGAAAAGTGTATGGAAGCAGAGAATCCACAGCAACTTTCAAAAAGAAATTGCATGCATACCTGGAAAGGAGACATGTGCAGGACTTTGAGGGAAGTCCAGGAGATTGGAACTAATTAAAAGCTCTTCCAAATTCAGCGTAGGTATTAATGGCCTCCTACTATGTAAAAAAATTCAATGATTCAATGATTGTAAATCTGTTGCTGAAGTCATTCCGTTCACGAACCACTCAGAAGGATTTGAGTTGTTTCCGTAGGTCGGAAACAATTTGAAACTTCTCAGTGCTGGTGAGTGAACGTGCCTGGTTCCAGTGCTGATGCCACAGATCATTCACTTTCCATTGTACAAGGGCTATTGACTGAGGAAGTCTGTTGCACACGCTTCTTCTCTGGGTCTGCACGACATATACATAAATACATATGTTCTGGTCGAATTATTCTGATTGGGATAATCCCTCCATTAGTTCCTTTAACTTCCAGTGAAGCAGATTGTTACGCCCAACAACTTAACCATTGTACTTTCCTCGACACATTTTCCCTTATCGATGTTATATTTCTGACATTTCCTGTGTTTCCCTTTCTATTTATAGTACATTATTCTTTCCAAATGCAGAATCGTGCCCAGTTTGGCAACTCATACGAAGAATTGCAAATACATTCTGATTTAGTACAGACAGCATAGAGGCTAAGAACAAGCGTAGGCAATTCAGAACCTGCAGCCTGTTGAGCCGAATCATTATATTATCGCTGATTTGCACATTGACACAATTTATCCGGCTTAGTTCATAAAACCTCATGCTTTTGACTAAAAGAAAATTCAGTTTTGAACAGCTCAATTGATCCCCTGATTTACACAGATATCCACTAATTTAAAGGTTATTCTTGCTTCTTCTGTACTTCTGCATGTCTTTCTTCACAAGGAACCTCAATTAACCATCTTAAACACCTTAATGAGATCATCCTTTATTTCTGCTAAAGGAAAACGACTAAGAGTCCAGTCTGTGAAAATGTTCTTCACAATTTAATTCTTTTACCTGCATTATCGTTCTGGTGAAACAAACACAACATGCTGCGGTTGAAGGAAATATGAAATAAAAACAGAAAATTCTGGAAATACTTCGTAGGTCTGACCCAGAAGTTGTGGATAATGAAACAGAGTTTTTGTTTCAGGTCTGAGTCTTTTCTTCAGAAATTGGAAAAGTTGGAAATGTAATACATATAGAACTAATGAAATGGGAAGGGTGGGAAAAGGAACAATAGGGAAGGTCTGCAATAGGGTAAAAGACAGGAGAGAATAATTGACAAAAATATGCATGGTGCAAAGCCAAAGACCGTGGTAATGCGATAAGTAAAAAGACAAAATATATGCCCAGCTTAGGTGTGAATGGCAGAATCCTGAATATCTGCTGTCCGAATGCAAAGTGAAGAAAACAAGATAGAAATGAGAGAACAAAACAGACTAGTGAAGAAAAGTGAAACAAATGGGGGCAGAGAATATGACCTTATAATTGTTGAAATAAGTGTTGATTCCAGAAGGCTGTAAACTGCCCAGTAGAAAGGTGAGGTGCTGTTCCTCTAAATTGTGTTGTGATTCATTCGAACAGTGAAGGAGGAAAAGGACAGAAAGGTTAGAGCGGAAGCAAGAGGCTGAATTAAAATTACAGGCGACTGGAAGCTCGGAGTCATGTATCCAGACTGAGCAGAGGTGTTCCACAAAGCGATCATTCAGTCAGTGTGTGGTTTCCTAAAGTAGAGGCGACCACATGGTGAGTACTGAATGCTGTATTTTATGTTAAAAGAGGTACATGGAAAGTCACCGTTTCATCTGGAATGAGAGTTTGGTCTGATCAGGAGTGAGGAGCTAAAAAAGCAAGTATTTCATCTCTTTTGCTTGAATGCAAAGGAGTCATCAGAAAGGGATCAGGTGTTGAGGTTGATTGTCGAGTGGGAAGGTTACCTTTTGGAATGCTGTAAGAGGAGTGGAGCGGAAAATTTGTTTGGTGGTGAGATCTTGTTGGAGGTGGCAGAAATGGTGGAGGATGATCCACTGAGTATGCAGGTGCATGGGGTGAAATGAAAGGACGAAGGAGACCAATTGTATTTCACAGAGGGAGGAGAAAGTGTGAGAGCAAAAGTGTGAATAAGAACGGACACAGTCACAGACATTGTTGTGGTGGCGGGAGGGTGGGTGGAGGGGGGCGCAGTGGGGGAGGTTGGGTAGATAGAATTCCTCGATTTAACAAAAAGGAAGACATATCAGAAGCGTTCATGTGGAAAGTTACATTGTCGAAACAGAAGCAATGGCGATGGAGAAACTAAGAGAATGGAATGGAGCCCTCAGAGGAATTGGGGTGCAAGGAAGTGTAGTCAAGGTAGATGTGAGAGTCAGTTGGCTTATAGTCAATGTGTGTTGATAGCCTATCCCCAGAAATGGAGACAGAAAAGTCACGGAAGGGAAGGAAAGACGTGCAGATGGACAATGTGAAGGGGAGAGAAGGGTGAAAACTGGGAATAAAGTCGATGAAATGTTCCACTTCAGAGCGAATGCAGAAAATGCAAGACAGCTCTGAAGGTAAAAGAGGTCGAGCACCGTGTCTGAGTAGAACTGGAACAAGGAATGTTCCACGTGTCCCACAAAATGTCCCACGTGACCCATGACCCCATAACAATACATTTTATTTGGAAGAAGTGAATGGAGTTAAAAGAGCAGTTGGTCAATCTGACAACAGTTTCAGACAGGCCGAGCTGGGGTGTGGAGGATCGGGACTGATTGGGCCTCCGTTCAGGAGGCGGAGAGCTCTCAGACCGTCCTGCTGAAGGATGGATTTGTCGAGGGATTGGACATCCATGGTAGAAGGGAGACGGTTAGGGGCCATCAAACTGGAAATTATTAAAGTGAAGACGGGCATCAGTGACTCACGGATATAGGTGGGAAGGGATTGGAGTCGAGAGAAAAGGAAATCTTCTCAGTGGGAAAGGGACAGGCTAAAATGATGGATCGACCAAAGTAATCCTGGTTGTGAATTATGGGAAGGAGGCAGAGGTTGGGGAATTATGAGGTTGGAGGCCTTGAAGGGATGATCTCCAGAGCAGATGAGGTCAGTGACAGTCCAGGATAGAATAGCTTGACGTGCGATGTTTGGTCATAGTCCAGGAAGAGGTATGAGGACGTGTTGGGGAATTGGTGCTTGGCCTCTGCAAGGTAGAAGTCGGTACGTCAGATAACTGCAGCATCGCTCTTGTCAGCAAGTTTGATGACAATGTTAGAGTTGCACAAAAGAGAAATGAGTACTGCAAGTTCAGAGGGAGATAGGTTAAATTGAGTGAGTGGAGCAGAGAAATTGAAGCATCGATTTCATGCCAGCAGTTCTCAATGAACAGAACTAGCGAGAATCAAAATGAAAAATGCCAGAGGGAAGATTGAAGGTGGAGGGAGAATATTGGAGACAGGCAAAGGGGCCAGCAGTGTGGAGGGAAGACCCCTGCCCAAGGAATTAGATACAGATGTGAAGATGATGAAAGAATAGCTCAACATAATGCCAAGCTTGAATTTAATTGAGGTGGAGTTATCAGGAGATGAGGCTTTGGCCTTTGCTAAGAACAAATCGTTTAGGGTCAGATATTGGATGATCAGAGTTTGTCATGGATACACAGCGAAGGGTAAGATGGGAAGAAGTGATGGGGTCACGGAGAAGTGATGGGGAAGAATGATCCAGCGGGGTGTTTGTGTCCATAGTTACTGAAGCTTGCAATCCTTCACTCCAGAAAAAAATAAAAATAATTGTTTTCTTAAAGTGCAGGATGGGATGAAGGATGGAATGAAACTGTATACCAGGACAGGTTTGAGATAGAGTGAGTCGTTGCATGTTGTGGCAGATGGCATTGAGTGTGAATCTCAGGATGTGTCAACAACAGCGATTCAACGAATAATGACTGTTTAAGTGATATCTGTAATTGTGGGTGGATCTGAAACAAGAAGGGTGAAATTTCACTAAGAATCCACGTGGAATAAGTCGGAGCTAGAGACAGTTGCGAAGGAGGGAGATATGGTTATATGGCGTTTTTTCAGACACCTGATCAAACACGAGAAGGGAAATAGAAAACAATGAAGGTGAACAATTTAGAAAAAGCAAACGGAAATCGCTTCAGGGTGAAAAACAGAATTTCTTCAAGTTGGGTATTCTTGGAAGAGAAGAGGCAGTGTATTAAACAGTAATGAAACATATGAAACACATTCTGGTGAATTAACGCTGCACCTCTACAAGGCTAATATATCCTTCCTCAAGTGTGGGGCTCAAAAGTAAGCGCATTACTCCAGATGTGGTCTAACCATATCTTTATATGAACAGAGCTGTGCACTTTCGTACCAGAAATTCCACCTCTCTGTAGCCCAGCTACTTTGACAGACAGACAAACATTCTAGTGTTAGGTTCAGACCCTTAGATGCTGCATGTAGCTTGCGTTATTACGGGATAGTCCAGACCTATTTAAATAATCTTAGAAACCAGGAAACAGCGGGAAGTAGATTTCAAGATCTGTTGTCATATTACTCTACCCACTGCATATAGTGACGATGTGATTAATATTACAGGCAGAAACCTGTGGGCGGATTCATCAGGGGGAATTGCAAGCCTGTTGTTTTAATCTGCATACACTTAACAAAATTAGAAATTCATGAACACATGAGCTTGTACTTGTTGCACCATTAATTAGGCTAGTGACGTCTCACTGACGTTGTGATAACATGCCAACATTTTCTGGTTATTTGTAATTAAAAGTAACATGTTAACCCATTCAGACCTTAGATTATTTTCAGACCTGCTGATGAAATTTAAAGGATTTTTGGGCATGAACGCCTAAACAGCTGAGCTCCCCCACAGCTGCCAATTTCACACCATTTACAAAAGACTCTGCTCCATCTAAACCAAAAAGTAAATGGCATCACGGTCCCTCACATTAAAGTCCATCGACTCTGACCTCCATCAAACAGATGCACTCCCTGTAAGCATGATCATCCAGGACACCTGATGTGCCCTCATGGAGGCAACCAGTTTGAGTTGTCCATCCATTCTATTTAGTGTGCACTTATACATTTTCTCCTCTAACTTTTTTATGATTTATCTTAGTAACTTTTTAGTCCTTATTCATTACTTATTAATATTTATGCATATCAGTTCAAAGAACAAAGAACAGTACAGCACAGGAACAGGCCATTCGGCCCTCCAAGCCTACGCCGATCTTGATGCCTGCCTAAACTAAAACCTTCTGCACTTCCGGGGTCCGTATCCCTCTATTCCCATCGTATTCATGTATTTGTCAAGATGCCTCTTAAACGTCTGCAGGGTACCTGCTTTCACCACCTCCCCCGGCAACAAGTTCCAGGCACTCACCACCCTCTGTGCAAAGAACTTGCCTCGCACATCCCCTCTAAACTTTGCCCCTCTCAACTTAAACCTATGTCCCCTAGTAACTGACTCTTCCACCCTGGGAAAAAGCTTCTGACTATACACTCTTTCCATGCCGCTTATAACTTTGTAAACCTCTATCATGTCGCCCCTCCACCTCCGTCGTTCCAGTGAAAACAATCTCAGTTCATCCAACCTATCCTCATTGCTAATACCCTCCAGACCAGGCAACAACCTGGTAAACATCCTCTGTACCCTCTCCAAGGCCTTCACGTCCTTCCGGTAGTGTGCCGACCTGAATTGCACACAATATTCTAAGTGTGGCCTAACTAAGGTTCTGTACATCTGCAACATGACTTGCCAATTTTTATACTCTATCCCCCGACCGATGAAGGCAAGCAGGCCGTATGCCTTCTTGCCTACCTTATCCACCTGCGTTGCCACTTTCAGTGACCTGTGGACCTGTACACCCAGATCTCTCTGCCTGTAAATATTCTGAA
The DNA here is from genome assembly GCF_036365525.1 of Heterodontus francisci. Lineage (NCBI taxonomy): Eukaryota > Metazoa > Chordata > Chondrichthyes > Heterodontiformes > Heterodontidae > Heterodontus > Heterodontus francisci. Next base: position 163,367 of record NW_027141237.1, read on the forward strand.
GGGTTCTGCCATTTACTGTATACTTACCACCTGCCTTGAACCTTCCAAAATGCATTACCTCACATTTGTCCGGATTAAACTCCATCTATCATTTCTCCGCCCAAGTCTCCAACCGATCTATATCCTGCTGTATCCTCTGACAATCCTCATCATTATCCGTAACTCCACCAACCTTTGTGTCGTCCGCAAACTTTCTAATCAGACCAGTTACATTTTCCTCCAAATCATTTATATATACTACAACCAGCAAAGGTCCCAGCACTGATCCCTGCGGAACACCACTAGTCACATCCCTCCATTCAGAAAAGCACCCTTCCACTGCTACCCTCTGTCTTCTATAACCGAGCCAGTTCTGTATCCATCTTGCCAGCTCCCTTCTGATCCCGTGTGACTTCACCTTTTGTACCAGTCTGCCATGAGGGACCTTATCAAAGGCTTTACTGAAGTTCATATAGATAACATCCACTGCCTTTCGTTCATCAATCATCTTTGTCACTTCTTCAAAAAACTCAATGAAATAAGTGAGACACGACCTCCCCTTCACAAAACCATGCTGCCTCTTGCTAATAAGTACATTTGTTTCCAAATGGGAGTAAATCCTGTCCCGAAGAATCCTCTCTAATAGTTTCCCTACCACTGATGTAAGGCTCACACGCCTATAATTTCCTGAATTATCCTTGCTTTCCTTCTTAAGCAAAGGAACAACATTGGCTATTCTGCAGTCCACTGGGACCTCACCTGTAGCCAATGAGGATGCAAAGATTTCTGTCAAGGCCCCAGCAATTTCCTCCCTTGCCTCCCTCAGTATTCTAGGGTAGATCCCATCAGGCCCTGTGGATGTATCTACCTTAATGCTTTGCAAGACACCCAACACCTCCTCCTTTTTGATAATGAGATGACTGAGACTATCTGCACTCCCTTCCCTCGGCTCATCATCCACCAAGTCCTTCTCCTTGGTGAATACTGATGCAAAGTACTCATTTAGTACCACGCCCATTTCCTCTGGCTCCACACATACCTTCCCTTCTCTGTCCTTGAGTAGGCCAATCCTTCCCCTGGTTACCCTCTTGCTCTTTATATAAGTATAAAAAACCTTGGGATTTTCCTTAATCCTGTTTGCCAATGCGTTCTCATAACCCCTTTTAGCCCTCCTGACTCCTTGCTTAAGTTCCTTCCGACAGTCTTTATATTCCTCAAGGGATTCGTCTGTTCCTGGCCTTCCATCCCTTTAGAATGCTTCCTTTTTGTTTTTGACTAGGCTCACAATATCCCGCGTTATCCAAAGTTCCCGAAACTTGCCAAACTTATCCTTCCCCCTCACAGGAACATGCTGGTCCTGGATTCTAATCAATTGACGTTTGATAGTCTCCCACATTTCAGATGTTGATTTATCTGCAAATAGCCGCCCCCAATCTAAATTCTTCAGTTCCTGCCTAATATTGTTGTAATTAGCCTTCCCCCAATTTAGCCCCTTCACCCGAGGACTACTCTTATCCTTATCCACAAGTACCTTGAAACTTATGGAATTATGGCCACTGTTCCCGAAACGCTCCCCTACTGAAACGTCGACCACCTGGCCGGGCTCATTCTCCAATACCAGGTCCAGTACGGCCCCATCCCTCGTTGGACTATCTGCGTATTGTTTCAAGAAGCCCTCCTGGATGCTCCTTACAAATTCTGCCCCATCCAAGCCCCTAGCACTAAGTGAGTCCCAGTCAATATTGGGGAAGTTAAAATCACCCACCACTACAACCCTGTTACCTTTACATCTTTCCAAAATCTGTCTACATATCTGCTCCTCTCCCTCCCGCTGGCTGTTGGGAGGCCTGTAGTAAACCCCCAACATCGTGACTGCACCGTTCCTATTCCTGAGCTCCACCCATATTGACTCGCTGTATGACCCCTCTGAGGTGCCCTCCCGCAGTACAGCTGTGATATTCTCCTTAACCAGTAATGCAACTCCCCCACCCCTTTTACACCCCCCTCTGTCCCGCCTGAAGCTTCTAAATCCTGGAACATTTATCTGCCAATCCTGTCCTTCCCTCAACCAAGTTCTCTGTAACAGCAACAACATCATAGTTCCAAGTACTAATCCACGCTCTAAGTTCATCTGCCTTCCCTGTTATACTTCTCGCATTGAAACAAATGCACTTCAGACCACCAGTCCCGCTGTGCTCCGCAGCATTTCCCTGCACGCTGTTCCTCTCAGTCTTAATGGCCTTATTTATTAGTTCCCCTTCATTTACTTCACTTGCTGTCCGACTGATCTAGTTCCCACCCCCCTGCCACACTAGTTTAAACCCTCCCGAGTAACGCTAGCAAACCTCGCAGCCAGGATATATGTGCCCCTCCAGTTTAGATGCAACCCGTCCTTCTTCTACAGGTCCCATTTGTCCCTGAAGAGATGCCAATGGTCCAGATATCTGAAACCCTCCCTTCTACACCAGCTGTTCAGCCACGTGTTTAGCTGCACTATCTTCCTATTTCTAGCCTCACTGGCACGTGGCACAGGGAGTAATCCCAAGATTACAACCCTAGAGGTCCTGTCTTTTAACTTTCTACCTAGCTCCCTAAACTCCCCCTGCAGGACCTCGTCACTCTTCCTGCCTATGTCCTTGGTGTACCACAGCCTCTGGCTGTTCACCCTCCGTCTTCAGAATGCCCCCTGTCCGTTCAGAGACATCCTTGAACCTGGCACCAGGGAGGCAACATACCATCCTGGAGTCTCTTTCACGTCCACAGAAGCGCCTATATGTCTATCCTTGTTATACGATTTCGGAACATTTTGTGTTAATATTCCCGACCTAGATTATTTTATACCCTGAGAAACGTTCCGAAATGCTTGTCCCAAATATTTGTTTATTGGATCACAAAGCTTTATTTTTTGAGAACTAATCCTCACTAGAGTTCTAGATTATAACTTGTAAATGGTTCAGCTTGATTTTAAATCAGTTCGCAATTTTAAAAAGGTCCTATGCCTTTTAATTAATTACACAATTCTATGTTTAGCATTTTTAGGTAAGTATTTCCCAATCAATAATAATCAACTGTACGGAATGTCAATTTTGCAGAGATCAGATGTGCAATAGGTGTCAATTAATGGGAATTTATTGCTTCCTCCAGATAATATGGAATTGCCTGTTAACCTATGTTCTTTTAAGCCAACAAAAGATCAATTGTCACTGAACTGAGACAGCAGAGAGATGCTGGATTATATGTAGGGTATCCATTTGCAGAGCCCTTTATGGAGAATATTGAGCAGGAAACAATGCCAGACACTGTTACTGAAGTTAGAACAGCTTCGATGCAATCATTGGAACATAGACTGCTTACAGCACAGAGAAGACCTCTCGGCCCATCGTGTCCGTGCTGGCTCCCTGCAAGAGTAACTCACCTCGCACTCTCCCGCCTTTTCCCTATCGTCCTGGAATTTATTTTCTCTTCAGATAATTTTCCAATTATTTTTCTCGACAGGTAATTGTCCAATTATTAATCACAGCTCCTTCAATAGTCATTATTTTCTCCGTCTGGAAATTCACAATTGGTCCGTCAATTACTGAAAATAAATTTAGTTGAATTAATCTTCTTTAAGGGCGTTTGATTCTGCTGTCTGAAGCCACTGAATACGCAAAAACATGGGTATTCAACATCCCAATAAGCCAAATATAGCAACCCATTCAAAATGCGGTATCTAAGAGATGCAGTCATTCTTTCGTGTGTTTATACGTTTTTAAAAAAAAGATTGTTCAACGTCTTAAAGCCAAATAAATTTCTGTGGACATTTGCGACTCCGATTTTGTGACTCAAACGGAGCTCGTGCCCCATTAAATAGACCAATACAGATAGCCAGCAGAGGAATTGCCTCTCATTCTACTTTCAGAATGACATTGTTGCTTTGAATTTAAACATTCGCGTTGCAACAATCTGGGGGAGTGCGCACCAACTCCCACAGTGTGTATGCAGTTCTAGCTATTGAGATGTAATCTAATCTTTAGCTGGAGGAAAGTAGCACCAGATAATTTACACCGATACCCAACAACGAGCAATGGGGTGCAGATTTAATACAATTCTTCTTTTGGCACCGGAAGCAGCAAGTAAAGCTGAGGTGATACCAGAATGTGCACAGACTGATTTCAGCTGGCTTACATAATCAACGAAGTTTATTTTCTTATCAAAGAAGATTAAAACAGAAGTTTTCAGACATTTGGCCCTTCGAGACTGTGCCAGTAAAACGGTGGCTTTGTCCCAGCTAGGCAAATAACGGGCAGTGCTCCAAGCTATAACCTGTGTACACGAACAACCTCGGAGAGAACCTACCTGTTGAATCTTAACAAGTCTCATTTAAGTTAAGTAGCTCGAGGGTGGTGGTGCGAGAGACAGTATGAACGTCCTGACAGGTGACTTTACACTCCATGAGTACACATTTGTGAGGCATTTTATTTGAAATGTTTTACCATAATGATGGTTTTCCTCATATGTAGGCTTCCATCGAACAAAGTCATGTTTTGTTAAAGGACCCATAATGTGTTACAATTATTATGATGCCCGTTATTCCTTCATTTGTTGTTGATCATGTGGTGGCAATAAAATTATTCTCAATATAAAGGACGTATTATGAGAGAGGGAGAGATAGTAAAATGTAGGTATTTCGTAGTAAGCATTGTCATCTCTGAAAAAGCCAATAGTTAAAAATGTTTGGTTGTGTTCGTAATTCGACGTCGTACCTCTGCCATTTTTTTTTTTACTTCAGTCGATTGACAGTGAACTGAAAAAAGTAACTTCAAGTTTCATGCATTTATCCCTGGCAACAGACAAGCATGTAATGATTCCTGCAAGGTGATGTCTGGTATATGACAGTTGGAGTTATAATACCAGCAAGTCCATAGTTCTTCTAATGCTGTAAACACGTAACAATTTGATTCACTGGATATGTCACCATTTTCTTTAGCTCATCTCTGAATTTAGTCTGGGTCACTGCATAAATAAATGTGTTCGTGCAGCAGCTTAAAAGCAGGAGCATATATCCAGTTTCTTGAAGGATGTAAACCGGATTATTGTTAACTGCATAAGAATAAGCATTAGTAATTCTATAATACAAGTAATGGATCGTGTATGTCAGCCACAGCAGTATAAAATTGCCAGATATACTGAACAGTAAAATTATGGATTTTCGCCTGCTCTCCATCTCAGGATCAGAATTATTTTCTGAGCTGGTTTTGTTCCTCAGTGCCCTGCGGGCTCTGCTGGCAACGATTATATGTCTTACGGTTAGAGAATTGAGCAGCAAAATAATGAAAAATGGCAGGAAACTCGTCGCAATGCGGTTAAAATAAGAAAATACTAACCAAACAGGTAAAATATAATAGCTTGATCTTATCCGACAATACCATGGCATTCCATTAAATATATATAGAGGTTCATATACAAAGTACCAAGCGATGTTTTTTAAACAGCCCAGAGCTAGCACTGTGCCTATAATGGCAGCTGCCGTTTCCTTGGTGCAATATATGATTTTCAGCTTCTGATAGCAAATGGCTATGCATCTATCAACGGTGAAAGCGACTGTCAACCAGACAGAAATGTCTCTGGCGGCATAAGCAAGGGCGGTTTTGGTCTGACATACAGGAGTCAGGGACAGATAATTTCCCGGAAAGTACATGTCAATGATCCGATTGAGTACAACACCAGTGATGACAACCAGGAGATCAGCCACTGCCATGGCCACCAGGTAATAAGTGATACATCTGGAGAGGCCACACTTTCCCCGACACAGGACCACAATCGCCACCATGTTAACTGTAGGGAAGGGGAAAAAATGCAAGTCAATAAATATTGGCAGATTGATAGACTATTCTAATATAATAAGACACTATAAGTTTGCAGGCAAAATGCATTCATTTCAGAACTTTGTTACTGCATTCCATGTGGAAATAATTTAGAATTAGAATTAGAATTAGAATTAGAATATTACAGCGCAGTACAGGCCCTTCGGCCCTCGATGTTGCGCCGATCATCTGACCTTCACTATTCCATTTACATCCATATGTCTATCCAATGACCACTTAAATGCCCTTAAAGTTGGCGAGTCTACTACTGTTGCAGGCAGGGCGTTCCACGCCCCTACTACTCTCTGCGTAAAGAAACTACCTCTGACATCTGTCCTATATCTTTCACCCCTCAACTTAAAGCTATGTCCCCTCGTGTTTGCCATCCTCATCCGAGGAAAAAGACTCTCACTATCCACCCTATCTAACCCTCTGATTATCTTGTATGTCTCTATTAAGTCACCTCTCCTCCTCCTTCTCTCTAACGAAAACAACCCCAAGTCCCTCAGCCTTTCCTCGTAAGACCTTCCTTCCATACCAGGCAACATCCTAGTAAATCTCCTCTGCACCCTTTCCAAAGCTTCGACATCCTTCCTATAATGCGGTGACCAGAATTGCACGCAATACTCCAGGTGCGGCCTCACCAGAGTTTTGTACAGCTGCATCATGACCCCGTGGCTCCGAAACTCGATCCCCCTACTAATAAAGGCTAACACACCATATGCCTTCTTAACAGCCCTATTAACCTGGGTAGCAACTTTCAGGGATTTATGTACCTGGATACCAAGATCTCTCTGCTCATCTACACTACCAAGAATCTTCCCATTAGCCCAGTACTCTGCATTGCTGTTACTCCTTCCAAAGTGAATCACCTCACACTTCTCCGCATTAAACTCCATTTGCCATCTCTCAGCCCAGCTCTGCAGCCTATCTATGTCCCTCTGTACCCTACAACACCCTTCGACACTATCCACAACTCCACCGACCTTCGTGTCATCCGCAAATTTACTAACCCACCCTTCTACACCCTCATCCAGGTCATTTATAAAAATGACAAACAGCAGTGGCCCCAAAACAGAACCTTGCGGTACACCACTAGTAACTAAACTCCAGGATGAACATTTGCCATCAACCACCACCCTCTGTCTTCTTTCAGCTAGCCAATTTCTGATCCAAAGCTCTAAATCACCTTCAACCCCATACTTCCGTATTTTCTGCAATAGCCTACCGTGGGGAACCTTATCAAACGCCTTACTGAAATCCATATACACCACATCCACGGCTTTACCCTCATCCACCTGTTTGGTCACCTTCTCGAAAAACTCAATAAGGTTTGTGAGGCACGACCTACCTTTCACAAAACCGTGCTGACTATCGCAAATGAACTTATTCTTTTCAAGATGATTATAAATCCTGTCTCTTATAACCTTTTCCAACATTTTACCCACAACCGAAGTAAGGCTCACAGGTCTATAATTACCAGGGCTGTCTCTACTCCCCTTCTTGAACAAGGGGACAACATTTGCTATCCTCCAGTCCTCCGGCACTACTCCTGTCGACAATGACGACTTAAAGATCAACAACAACGGCTCTGCAATCTCCTCCCTGGCTTCCCAGAGAATCCTAGGATAAATCCCATCTGGCCCAGGGGACTTATCTATTTTCACTCTTTCCAAAATTGCTAACACCTCCTCCTTGTGAATCTCAATCCCATCTAGCCTAGTAGGCTGTATCTCAGTAATCTCCTCGGCAACATTTTCTTTTTCTACTGTAAATACTGACGAAAAATATTCATTTACCGCTTCCCCTATCTCCTCTGATTCCGCACACAACTTCCCACTACTATCCTTGATTGGCCCTGTTCTAACTCTTATCATTCGTTTATTCCTGATATACCTATAGAAAGCCTTAGGGTTTTCTTTGATCCTATCCGCCAATGACTTCTCGTGTCCTCTCCTTGCTCTTCTTAGCCCTCCCTTTAGATCCTTCCTGGCTAGCTTGTAACTCTCAAGCGCCCTAACTGAGCCTTCACGTCTCATCCTAACATAAGCCGCCCTCTTCCTCTTGACAAGCGCTTCAACTTCTTGAGTAAACCACGGCTCCCTCGCTCGACAACTTCCTCCCTGCCTGACAGGTACATACTTATCAAGGACACGCATTAGCTGCTCCTTGAATAAGCTCCACATTTCGTTTGTGCCCATCCCCTGCAGTTTCCTTCCCCATCCTACACATCCTAAATCTTGCCTAATCGCGTCATAATTTCCTTTCCCCCAGCTATAATTCTTGCCCTGCGGTATATACCTGCCCATCGCTAAGGTAAACCTAACCGAATTGTGATCACTATCGCCAAAGTGCTCACCTACATCTAAATCGAACACCTGGCCGGGTTCATTACCCAGTACCAAATCCAATGTGGCATCGCCCCTGGTTGGCCTGTCCACATACTGTGTCAGAAAACCCTCCTGCACACACTGGACAAAAACAGACCCATCTAAAGTACTCGAACTATAGTATTTCCAGTCAATATTTGGAAAGTTAAAGTCCCCCATAACCACTACCCTGTTACTCTCGCTCCTGTCGAGAATCATCTTCGCTATCCTTTCCTCTACATCTCTGGAACTATTCGGAGGTCTATAGAAAACTCCCAACAGGGTGACCTCTCCTCTCCTGTTTCTAACCTCGGCCCATACTACCTCAGTAGACGAGTCCTCAAACGTCCTTTCTGCCGCTGTAATACTTTCCTTGATTAACAATGCCACACCCCCCCCTCTTTTACACTCTTCTCTGTTCTTTCCGAAACATCTAAATCCCGGAACCTGCAACATCCATTCCTGCCCCTGCTCTACCCATGTCTCTGAAATGGCCACAACATCAGGATCCCAGGTACCAACCCATGCTGCAAGCTCACCCACCTTATTCCGGATGCTCCTGGCGTTGAAGTAGACACACTTTAAACCAAGTTCTTGCTTGCCAGTGCCCTCTTGCGTCCCTGTAACCTTATCCCCTACCTCACTACTCTCAACAGCCTGTACACTGGAACTACAATTTAGGTTCCCATTCCCCTGCTGATTTAGTTTAAACCCCCCCGAAGAGCACTAACAAATCTCCCCCCCAGGATATTGGTACCCCTCTGGTTCAGGTGAAGACCATCCTGTTTGTAGAGGTCCCACCTACCCCAGAAAGAGCCCCAATTATCCAGGAAACCAAAACCCTCCCTCCTACACCATCCCTGCAGCCACGTGTTCAACTCCTCTCTCTCCCTATTCCTCTCTTCGCTAGCACGTGGCACAGGCAACAACCCAGAGATAACAACTCTGGTTGTTCTCGCTCTAAGCTTCCACCCTAGCTCCCTGAATTTCTGCCTTAAATCCCCATCTCTCTTCCTACCTATGTCGTTGGTGCCTATGTGGACCACGACTTGGGGGTGCTCCCCCTCCCCCTTAAGGATCCCAAAAACACGATCGGAGACATCACGTACCCTGGCACCTGGGAGGCAACACACCAACCGTGAGTCTCTCTCGTTCCCACAGAACCTCCTATCTGTTCCCCTAACTATGGAGTCCCCAATGACTAATGCTCTGCTCCTCTTCCCTTTTCCCTTCTGAGCAACAGGGACAGACTCTGTGCCAGAGACCTGCACCCCATTGCTTACCCCTGGTAAGTCGTCCCCCCCAACAGTATCCAAAATGGTATACCTGTTGTTGAGCTAGCATTGCCGAGTAAATGTAGGTTGCAAATTAAAACGATTTCAGCCGAGGTTCAATGTGTAAAACTCTTGCTTCTGAGTCGGAAGCATTTGGTTTAATGTCGCGCTTCATAGATTTGAGTAAAGATTTGTCCGTAACGCTGGTTTATCAAAGATGAGACAGTGGAGGACCGGTTGAAGGGAGGGAATTCGGTCTGTGAATGTACATCAGGCTGGAAGGTTTGGACATGTGGAAAGCGTGTCTGAATGACAACTTGTGGTCTCTGGATTCAAGGGAATTTGTGACATCACTGACTATTCCAAGTGACAAATCGTTTATCCTGTATAACCCGTTGCCTTTTTCCAACCACTTCTTAGATGGTGGTGATATAAAAACGTTTACATGCACTCAGCTGCTCTGTGCAATTAATAGATGAAAGCAAATGTCGCTCTATGCTCTCCACGCAGATTGTACTGTAAATTCGAGTAATGTCCCTGGGCGTTATTGATATGTCAGTGGGTAAGGTTTTACGTTATTCTGAGTTACACATTTATGAAATATTAGGATTCTTCTTTGTCTGATCCGCCCGCTGATCTCGGGATCTGTGATGCAGTTTGGCAAACTCAGAGATGCCAGCAGAGGCAGGAATGCTAACAAATACTCTTGATATGAGCAGCACGTGTGGAAATCACCTGAGTGTGAGAGATGAGAGAAGACATGATTAATCTTGTCACTAAAATGATCTCCATGGACAACGGGCTGTTTAATCTGCCTATTAGGGGAGGTGCATGAAGAACAGGGGAGGTATCTGAATGCTGACAGCGCCAATCAGACCTAATAATCGAACAGAAGTTGAAAGGAATTGCGTATTACCTTTGATCAACTGTGTGCTGGCACCATCGGCAATGTCTTACAGATTACAATTACTAATTAGCGCTTTCAATTGGCTGCACAACCCAATACTGGCCAAAGGTTTTGCATGATAAAGTACCTATTGGACTGTCGTGATTGTTACTTGTACAGCAGTCGATTTGTGTCTCTGACGTATTGATCAGATTAAGAATCAGCTTGCCTGTTTTGTCCGTGGTGTTGGATGAGCAACGTTACTGCAGCATTGACTTGATACCCACCGGAACTAAATCAGCAACTCTCGCTTGGAAAGAAATATTGTTATATCACAAAGTGGTGTTTGATTCACATTGCCATCTGTTTAAAATACATAGCATCCGATGCAAGAACAAAGAACAAAGAACAGTTCAGCACAGGAACAAGTCATTCGGCCCTCGAAGCCTGCGCCGATCTTGATGCCTGCATAAACAAACACCTTCTGCACTTCTGGGGCCCATATCCCTCTATTCCCTTCCTATTCATGTATTTGTCAAGATGTCTCTTAAACGTCGCTATCGTATCTGCTTCCACCACCTCCCCTGGCAGCAAGTTCCAGGCACTCACCACCCTCTGCGTAAAAACCTTGCCTCGCACATGCCCTCTAAACTTTGCCCCTCGCACCTTAAACTATGTCCCCGAGTAACTGACTGTTTCACCCTTGGAAAAAGCTTCTGATTATCCACTCTGTCCATGCCGCTCATAACTTTGTAAACCTCTATCACGTCGCCCCTCCACCTCCGTCGTTCCAGTAAAAACAATCCGAGTTTTTCCAACCTCTCCTCTTAGCTAATGCCCTCCAGACGAGGCAACATCCTGGTAAACCTCCTCTGTACCCTCTCCAAAGCCTCCACGTCCTTCTGGTAGTGTGGCGACCAGAATTGAACGCAATATTCTAAGTGTGGCCCAACTAAGGTTCTGTAAATCTGCAACATGACTTGCCAATTTTTATACTCTATGCCCCGACCGATGAAGGCAAGTATGCCGTATGCCTTCTTGACTACCTTATCCACCTGCGTTGTCACTTTCAGTGACCTGTGGACCTGTACGCCCAGATCTCTCTGCCTGTCAATACTCCCAAGGGTTCTGCCATTTATGGTATACCTCCCACCTGCATTAGTCCTTCCAAAATGCATTACCACACATTTGTCCGGATGTAAGTCCATCTGCCATTTCTCCACCCAAGACTCCAACCGATCTATATCCTGCTGTATCCTTTGACAATCCTCATCATTGTTGGGGAGGGTTTAAACTAATGTGGCAGGGGGATGGGAACCAAATGAGGTCAGTAAAGAGTAAGGATGTAGTAACTAAAGCCTGTAAGGAACTAGATAATGAAGTCAGCGTGACTAAGGGAAAGAGTAGGCAGGGAGCAGATGATGAAAGCAAAGGGACTGGTGGTCTGAGGTGTATCTGTTTTAATGCAAGAAGTGTAGTAGGTAAGGCAGATGAACTTAGTGATTGGATTAGCACCTGGGAATATGATGTTATTGCTATTACTGAGACTTGGTTAAGGGAAGGACATGATTGGCAACTAAATATCCCAGGATACCGATGCTTCAGGCGGGATAGAGAGGGAGGTAAAAGGGGTGGAGGAGTTGCATTACTGGTCAAAGAGGATATCACAGCTGTGCTGAAGGAAGGGACTATGAAGGACACGAGCTGTGAGGCAATATGGGCAGAACTCAGAAATAGGAAGGGTGCGGTAACAATGTTGGGGCTGTACTACAGGCCTCCCAACAGCGAGCGTGAGATAGAGGTACAAATATGTAAACAGATTATGGAAAGCTGTAGGAGCAACAGGGTGGTGATGATAGGAGATTTTAATTTTCCCAACATTGACTGGGATTCACTTAATGTTAGAGGTCTCGATGGAGCAGAATTTGTAAGGAGCATCCAGGAGGGTTTTCTAGAGCAGTATGTAAATAGTCCAACTCGGGAAGGGGCGATACTGGACCTGGTGTTGGGAAATGAGCTGGGCCAGGTGGTTGACGTTTCAGTAGGGGACGACTTTGGGAATAGTGATCACAATTCCGTACGTTTTAGAATACTCATGGACAAAGATGAGAGTGGTCCAAAAGGAAGAGTGCTAAATTGGGGGAAGGCCGACTGTACCAAAATTCGGCAGGAGCTGGGGAATGTAGATTGGGAGCAGCTGTTTGAAGGTAAATCCATATTTGATATGTGGGAGGCTTTTAAAGAGAGGTTGATTAGCGTGCAGGAGAGACATGTTCCTGTGAAAATGAGGGGTAGAAATGGCAAGATTAGGGAACCATCGATGACAGGTGAAATTGTGAGACTAGCTAAGAGGAAAAAGGAAGCATACACAAGGTCTAGGCGGCTGAAGAAAGACGAAGCTTTGAAAGACTATCGGGATTGTAGGCACAATCTGAAACGAGGAATTAAGAGGGCTAAAAGGGGTCATGAAATATCTTTAGCAAACAGGGTTAAGGAAAATCCCAAAGCCTTTTATTCATATATAAGGAGCAAGAGGGTAACTAGAGAAAGGATTGGCCCACTCAAGGACAAAGGAGGAAAGTTATGCATGGAGTCAGAGAAAATGGGTGAGATTCTAAACGAGTACTTTGCATCGGTATTCACCGAGGAGAGGGACATGACGGATGTTGAGTTTAGGGACAGATGTTTGATTACTCTAGGTCAAGTCGGCATAAGGAGGGAGGAAGTGTTGGGTATTCTAAAAGGCATTAAGGTGGACAAGTCCCCAGGTCCGGATGGAATCTATCCCAGGTTACTGTGGGAAGCGAGAGAGGAAATAGTTGGGGTCTGAACAGATATCTTTGCAACATCCTTAAACACGGGTGAGGTCGCGGAGGACTGGAGAATTGCTAATGTTGTCCCCTTGTTTAAGAAGGGTAGCAGGGATAATCCAGGTAATTATAGACTGGTGAGCCTGACGTCAGTGGTAGGGAAGCTGCTGGAGAAGATACTGAGGGATAGGATCTATTCCCATTTGGAAGAAAATGGGCTCACCAGTGATAGGCAACATGGTTTTGTGCAGGGAAGGTCATGTCTTACCAACTTAATAGAATTCTTTGAGGAAGTGACAAAGTTGATTGATGAGGGAAGGGCTGTAGATGTCATATGCATGGACTTCAGTAAGGCGTTTGATAAGGTTCCCCATGGTAGGCTGATGGAGAAAGTGAAGGCGCATGGGGTCCAAGGTGTACTAGCAAGATGGATAAAGAACTGGCTGGGCAACAGGAGAGAGAGAGTAGCAGTGGAAGGGAGTTTCTCAAAATGGAGACGTGTGACCAGTGGTGTTCCACAGGGATCCGTGCTGGGACCACTGTTGTTTGTGATATACATAAATGATTTGGAGGAAAGTGTAGGTGGTCTGATTAGCAAGTTTGCAGACGACACTAAGATTGGTGGAGTAGCAGATACTGAAGGGGACTGTCAGAGAATACAGCAGAATATAGATAGACTGGAGAGTTGGGCAGAGAAATGGCAGATGGAGTTCAATCAGGGCAAATGCGAGGTGATGCATTTTGGAAGATCCAATTCAAGAGTGAATTATACAGTAAATGGAAAAGTCCTGGGGAAAATTGATGTACAGAGAGATTTGGGTGTTCAGGTCCATTGTTCCCTGAAGGTGGCAACGCAGGTCAATAGAGTGGTCAAGAAGGCATACGGCATGCTTTCCTTCATCGGACGGGATATTGAGTACAAGAGTTGGCAGGTCATGTTACAGTTGTATAGGACTTTGGTTCGGCCACATTTGGAATACTGCGTGCAGTTCTGGTCACCACATTACCAAAAGGATGTGGATGCTTTGGAGAGGGTGCAGAGGAGATTCACCAGGATGTTGCCTGGTATGGAGGGCGCTAGCTATGAAGAGAGTTTGAGTAGATTAGGATTATTTTCATTAGAAAGACGGAGGTTGAGGGGGGACCTGATTGAGGTGTACAAAATCATGAGAGATATAGACAGGGTGGATAGCAAGAAGCTTTTTCCCAGAATGGGGGATTCAATTACAAGGGGACACGAGTTCAAAGTGAAAGGGGAAACGTTTAGGGGGGATATGCGTGGAAAGTTCTTTACGCAGAGGGTGGTGGGTGCATGGAACGCTTTGCCAGCGGAGGTGGTAGACGCGGGCATGATAGCGTCTTTTAAGTTGTATCGAGACAGATACATGAATGGGCAGGAAGTAAAGAGATACAGATGCTTAGAAAATAGGCGACAGGTTTAGATAGAGGATTTGGATCGGCGTAGGCTTGGAGGGCCGAAGGGCCTGTTCCTGTGCTGTAATTTTCTTTGTTTCTTTGTTTCTTATTATCCGCAACTCCACCAACCTTTGTGTCATCCACAAAGTTACTAATCAGACCAGTTACATATTCCTCCAAATCATTTATATGTACTACAAACAGCAAAAGTCCCAGCACTGATCCCTGCGGAACATCACTAGTCACATCCTTCCATTCAGAAAAACAACCATCCACTGATACCCACTGTCTTCTATGACCGAGCCAGTTCTGTATCCATCTTGCCAGCTCACCTCTGATCACGTGTGACTTCACCATTTGTACCAGTCTGCCATGCGGGACCTTGTCAAAGGCTTTACTGAAGTCCATATAGATAACATCCACTGCCCTTCCTTCATCAATCATCTTCGTCACGTCCTCACAAAACTCAATCAAGTAAGTAAGACAAGACCTCCCCTTCACAAAATCATGCTGTCTCTCGCTAATAAGTTCGTTTGTTTCCAAATGGGAGTAAATCCTGTCCCGAATAATCCTCTCTAATAGTTTCCCTACCACTGATGTAAGGCTCACACGCCTATAATTTCCTGGATTATCCTTGCCACCCTTCTTAAACAAAGGAACAACATTTGCTGTTCTCCAGTCCTCTGGGACCTCATTTGTAGCCAATGAGGATTCAAAGATTTCTGTCAAGGCCCCAACAATTTCCTCCCTTGCCTGCCTCAGTATTCTTGGGTAGATCCCATCAGGCCCTGGGGACGTATCTCCCTTAATGCTTTGCAAGACACCCAACACCTCCTCCTTTTTGATCATGAGATGACTGAGACTATCTGCACTCCCTTCCCTCGGCTCATCATCCACCAAGTCCTTCTCTTTGGTGAATACTGATGCAAAGTACTCATTTAGCATCTCGCCCATTTCCTCTGGCTCCACAAATAGATTCCCCTCTCTGTAATTGGGTGGGCCAACCGTTTCCCTGGTTACCCTCTTGCTCTTTACATACGTATAAAAAGCCTTGGGATTTTCCTTAATCCTGTTTGCCAATGACTTTTCATGAATCCTTTTCGCCCTCCTAACACCTTGCTTAAGTTCCTTCCTACTGTCTTTGTATTCCTCAAGTGCTTCGTCTGTTCCTAGCCTTCCAGCCCTTACAAATGCTTCCTTTTTCTTTTTGACGAGGCTCCCAATATCCAGTGTTATCCAAGCTTTCTGAAACTTGCCAAACTTGTCTTCCTTCCTCACAGGAACATGCGGGTCCTGGATTCTAACTAGCTGACATTTGAAAGACTCCCACATGTCATATGTTGATTTACCCTCAAGTAGCCACCCCCAATCTAAATTCTTCAGTTCCTGCCTAATATTGTTATAATTGGACTTCCCCCAATTTCGCACCTTCACCCGAGGACTACTCTTATCCTTATCCACAAGTACCTTAAGACTTATGGAATTATGGTGACTGCTCCCGAAATGCTCCCCCACTGAAACTTCGACCACCTTGCCGGGCTCATTCTCCAATACCAGGTCCAGAATGGCCCCATCCCTAGTTGGACTATCTACATACTGTTTCAAGAAGCCCTCCTGGATGCTCCTCACAAATTCTGCCCCATCCAAGCCCCTAGCACTAAGTGAGTCCCAGTCAATATAGGGGAAGCTAAAATCACCCACCAGCACAACCCTGTTACCTTTACATCTTTCCAAAATCTGTCTACATATCTGCTCCTCTACCTCCCGCTGGCTGTTGGGAGGCCTGTAGTAAACCCCCAACTTCGTGACTGCACCCTTCCTATTCCTGAGCTCCACCCATATTGCCTCGCTGCATGACCCCTCCGAGGTGTCCTCCCGCAGCTCAGCTGTGATGTTCTAATAAACCAGGAATGCAACTCTCCCACCCCTTTTACATCCCCCTCTGTTCCGCCTGAAGCTTCTAAAGCCTGGAACATTTAGCTGCCAATCCTGCCCTTCCCTCAACCAAGTCTCTGTAAAAGCAACAACATCATATTTCCAAGTAATAATCCAAGCTCTACGTTTATCTGCCTCCTTACCTGTTATACTTCTCACATTGAAACAAATGCACTTCAGACCACCAGTCCCGCTGTGCTCAGCAACATCTCCCTGCCTGCTCTTCCTCGTGGTCCTACTGGCCTTATTTATTATGTCCTCCTCATTTATTTCACTAGCTGTCCTACTGCTCTGGTTCCCACCTCCCTGCCACACTAGTTTAAACCCTCCCGCGTGACGCTAGCAAACCTTGCAGCCAGGATATTAGTGCCGCTCCAGTTTAGATGCAACCCGAAAGAGTAACACAAGAAAAGAAATTACGAGAGACAGAAGAAGAAAGGGCGATGAGAAATCCAATACACCAGAGCAAGTTGAGGAGAACGTAGATATGGCAGTTGTAGTCAAATCAATGTATTTACCGTATTATTTCAAAATAATTGAAGTAATGATTAACGTTTAAAAGTGAAGCTTGGATACGTTTTTACTAAAGATATAAAGTCAATAAAAAACGCATTTTTCTGAAGTATGTTAATTTTATTCTTCTTTGGCCTCCTGGTCTCGAGAGACAACGGGTAAGCGCGTGGGGTGGTCATTGGTTTGTGAAGCAGCGTCTGCAGTGGCTATAAAGGCCAATTCTACAGTGACAAACTCTTCCACAGGTGCTGCAGATAAAGTTGGTTGTTGGGGCTGTTTCACAGTTGGCTCTCCCCTTGTGCTTCTGTCTTTTTTCCTGCCAACTGCGAAGTCTCTTCGACTCACCACACTTTAGTCCCGCCTTTATGGCTGCCCACCAGCTCTGGCGATCACTGGCAACTGACTCCCATGACTTGTGATCAATGTCACAAGACTTCATGTCGCGTTTGCAGACGTCTTTAAAGCGGAGACATGGACGGCCGGTTGGTCTGATACCAGTAACGAGATCGCTGGACAATGTGTCCTTGGGGATCCTGCCATATTCCAAGCGACTCACATGGCCAAGCCATCTCAGGCGTCGCTGGCTCAGTAGGGTGTATATGCTGGGGATGTTGGCCACCTAGAAGACTTCTGTGTTGGAGATGCGGTCCTGCCACCTGATGCCAAGGATTCTCCGGAGGCAGCGAAGATGGAATGAATTGAGACGTCGCTCTTGGCTGACGTACGTTGTCCAGGCCTAGCTGCCATCGAGCAAGGTACTGAGGGCACAGGCTTGATACACTCGGACTTTTGTGTTCCGTGTCAGTGCACCATTTTCCCACACTCTCTTGGCCAGTCTGGACATAGCAGTGGAAGCCTTTCCCATGTGCTTGTTGATTTCTGCATCGAGAAATCACTGTCTACGTTGAAGAAAAATAAGTATAATTTCAATGGAGTATTATATTGAGTAAATAATGTAAAATTGGGATAGTTCAGCCATTTAGCGGTGACCACAGAATCGGTAGCTATTTCTCATATTTGTCCACCCAAGCAGATTGAATGTGCAGAACAAAAAAAAGACAATTTAACACAGCTTTGCGCAATTGCTGAGCTTACCACTTACCTGGGACACCAAGAGCGGCGAGAAATGGATAGAAAATAGCATACACCTGACCGGTTACTGGCTCATGCATTTTCTGTTAGAAGCGATTAGGTCTCAACAACCTTAGTATATGGTTGGCAGTAGAGTCAATATATAGATGACTGGATCCCCCAGTGATACAATTAGGCAACATCATTACTGATGTCAATTCCACACCTTCGGGAAAATCTTTCTTTTTTTTTCTGATCTTTTAATAGAAATGGTAAGGAGATACTGGTTTCCCCAGTGTCATCAAACTAAAAGCAAAGAAAAGAGCTCTGGCCTAACCAATCAAAGCCATGTCATAAAGAATGAAATGAAACTTGGCAAATTAAATATTATTATATCCTAACTCTACCACGTGCTCCAGACCCCGTGGTGTTCCTGCTGAGAGAAGGCCTCAAGCGTACTGTGAGATGCAGTGACTTCTTCTCCAGGCCCGCCAGAGAACCGAGCAAGCCATGGAAGAGTTTGTGCTCATCCCAACTTTTTCAATGACAACTTAACTACACACGAGGTTGCCTTGTTGTCACCATCCCAATATATCTAAATTTAGTCCGCCAATTTTAGAGGGACATAAATAATAAATACCCAAATCATAAGAATAACAAAGGGAACCATTAATTTAAACAGTATTACTGTTTCTTTTTCCAACACTTGCTGCAATTACTGAGATGTCCATCAGTTATGGAAGGCTTCAATTGTATTGGTGGACACTGCGTGTTCCACTCAGAAGCGGACATTGCTGTCATGTTGTAAGCGTGATGATTGTCTTCTGCCAACTCAACAAATGAAATCCAAGAAGATTATTCGGCTTGTCACTTTGACTGGTGGCATGTGGTTGGACTCCTACCCTTGTGGCCTAGATCTTCTTTTGGAATAAGGAGATCGAGTGTGGGAGGCTTTAATAGTTATTTTGTGTATAAGCATTTGCCCGGGTAATGCTCAGAGGCCTAGTCTGTGAGAATCCAGAAGATCCAGAACATTGAAGCATCTCCTAGAATATTGCCTTCTCTTGCTCAATTGATAAGGTACAGGTTGGAAGCTCTCAGTAAAGGCCACTAAAAAGGCGAAATCCAGACAAAGATTTATTTTGGAGCAATAAAATCAGTTTTAGATGCACAATGAATTTTAAATTTGGCATGTCGAAGAGTGGGGAAGCACTTTTTCAAAATGATCACCATCTTCCTAGAATCTCAAGTCTGGAATAGAGCATAATTTGATAATAACAGGAATGTTAGTATTATATAGCCCGGTAGGCAGCTATTTGACACGCCACATCTGTGTTAGTTCTCTGAAAGACTTATTCCCATTCACTTGCACGTCCCCTATGATTTCCCTCCTTTCCACAATACGTATTAATTTGCTTTTCAAATTTCATATCGAGCCTACGTCCACTACGTGTCTGTTAACTTCTCTGTGTCTGAGGATATTTTCGTGCAATACGCAAAATAATCTAACCCATTCACTTTTTCTGTTTGCTGATGGTGATGAAGCATTGTGATACAGTTGTGCATACGTCAACTTGTGAAAATAGTTCCCCTCATATTTCCTCTGAAAATTTCTTGTAGGTAAGCTGAGATAACTGGATATCAAAGCGATCATGCTTTACTTGCCTTAGCCCAGCACCAGATTTGAAATGAAAACGTGTTAATAATGGTCCGAATGTAATAAATAGATGACGTCAGCGATCATGAGACACGGAACTGACCTGGGCGAGCAAAAGTGTACTAGCAGCTCTTGCAATTCGGCAGATCAAATCATAATACAGCAATATGGGGTAAAATCAGTCTCCATTGGCTTTGCTAAGTAGCAAGAACATAAGAAAGGGTTTCTTGAACACTTAAAGTGTAGAGGTATTCAGCCAGGGGCTTGAGACAATCCGGCAAATGAACCCACGTGGAAGGACTGCTGACAGAGGGACCACATGAATATGTGTTGCGTTCATTGATATTGGTGCCTCATAGTCACGTGAACAGCGTGCTTTCTACCCGGGGTGTAACTGCACTGTTGTTGCGCTTTGATACCATTGTTCAAACATGAGCATGTGCCAATCTGGCTTATTCTGAATAAAATACAACCACTGCCAGATATAAGGGTATCACCATCAATCATTCTGGAACTTCGAGTGAAGCTAGTGTTAATTGGTGCTGACTCCCCAAATTCAAACAAAACTTCCAGCTTTTGCATTTTAACTCCCTCTATAATTCTTAAAATGCTTGCAGGACCTCAACTCTTTTCCTTCCAGTGACATCGGTTCCCACATGGATCAATTCTGATAGCTTTACTTCCAACTTCAACATATTCTTCATCCTCTCAGTGATGTCATTTATCCTGGCACCATGGAGGGAATAAAAATAGCGAGACTCCAGTCGGTGGTAGCTGAAATGCTGGTGTATCCCCAGAATCTTCTTTGATCAATGCATTTCTTAACAACCCACAACCCCACGTTGCCTTTCGAGTCATCTGTCCAGCATTGCTGAAGATGTGGTTCAGAATGCACTTCTCCAAGATGTCGTCACCAGCAATGATATTCAGCGTTGAAACCGCTTTGAGAGTGCCACAGTCCCATATCCCTCCAGCACTGCCTGTCTCTTACTCGCCTGCCAGAGGTCAATGGACTAACGATACTCCTGAACTCTATGTAGCTGCGGGGAGACAAGCTCCTTGAACGTGCACTCTTTGTAGGTGATGGAAAAACTTTCGAGAGTTAAGAGAAGAGTCACTCCCTACAGAATACCCATCCACGGACCAGCTCCTATCGCCACAGCATGTGTCTTGTCCAGTTAAGCTACTGTTCAATGGAATCGACCACGATGCTGCAGGTAAGGGATTTGACGCTGCTTGCGCCAGTAAATTTCAAAGGGGACGTGGTTAGACGATCTCTTGGTGGAGATGATGACTTCCTGGATGAAGTATCGGCAAACGAACAGGAAACAGAGTCGGGCAAATGGTGCATTTTCTTGTTGGTAAACTTTAACTAGTGAAGTGCCACAGGGTTCAGTGCTGGTGCCTCCAATATTTCTGATCTATATTAATAACTTGCATGAAGGGATTGAGAACATTGCAACTAAATTTGCGGATGATACAAAGAACGGTAGGAAAGCACGTTGTGAGGAGGACACAAAGAGTCTGCCAAGAGATATGGAAGACGGAAGCGAGTGGGCAAAAATTTGGCAGATGGAGTATCATGTCGGAAAATGTGAACTTGTCCACTTCAGCAGGAAGAAGAGAAAAACAGAATATTATTTACATGGAGCGAGGCTGCAGAATCTCTGGGGAAGGATCTGTTTTTCCTCATTCATGAATCACAAAAAGTTAGCATGCAGGTACAGCAAGTAATTAGGAAGGCAAATGGAATGTTGACATTTATTGCAAGGGGGCTGGAGTATAAAAGTCAGGAAGTCTTGCTCCAACTGTACAGGGCATTGCTGAGACCACACCAAGAACACTGCGTGTAGATTTCGTCTCCTGACTTAAGAAGGGATGTCCTTGCATTGGAAGCAGTTCAGGAAAGTAATCAAGTATCTTAATCTGTTTCATTTAACAATTTGCGACCTCCTGATGTTAATGGACAGGAGAATTTGGTGATGTGGACAATCTGTGGCTGCTCTGATATCGTCCATTTTATGCTACTAACAAATATTAAAATTTCCCCGCACACTCGATGAAAGAATCAACGAATCACTGGTATGATAAATAAAATCAAATGCTGCGAATGCTGGAAATCTGAAATAAAAACAAAAAGTGGTGGAAATGCTCAGCAGGTCTGGGAGCATCTGTGAAGAGAGAGAAGCAGAGTTAACGTCCCTGATATAAATTTTGAAGTAAATCTCCAGTGAGGCAACTTAGGTAACATAATTAGAGCTGTTAATCAATAATGTACGGAACAAAATTAGAAAGGTGGTTTTAATTGTTATTAATTTCAATTCACTTATAGAGGCTTCAATGATTAAATACCAATAGATTGAAAGAGAGTGGAGATCAATCATTGCTAGTGAAGCACTAGCAACTAAAAGACACTGGGCTCATTAACATCAGGTGAATAACTGTGTGGCACCGAGCAGGTTTTTCACTGCAACTGCAGGGTTTGAGTTCTCTCAAAAACAGACTGTTCCAGTTGCAATCAGATTATGACCAGAGTGTGTGATAACGTAGGTTTGGGAACTCGGTGTGGCAGCAGCCCTGGTTATTGCTGTGGGCAATCCATTCTGCCCCGTCTGGTGCAAACAAATAATTTACAACTTACATGTACTGGGACTCCTGGGTTAATTGCTGCTGGAACTGG
This sequence comes from Heterodontus francisci, assembly GCF_036365525.1. Classification (NCBI taxonomy): domain Eukaryota; kingdom Metazoa; phylum Chordata; class Chondrichthyes; order Heterodontiformes; family Heterodontidae; genus Heterodontus; species Heterodontus francisci. The sequence continues at coordinate 185,803 of NW_027141237.1, forward strand.
TTGCAATGTACGCCTGTCAGGTACTGATCACTTGTGACCTAAATGTGAGCCGCAAAACTAAGATCATGATTTGTAGATTAACACAGGTTTTCTGCCTGACACGGCGTCCGGCCTCAGGTTACTGAAAAAAAAACTCGCCAAACTCCTCATTGCTGTGCATCGGAGTTAAAGTGTGATGTAAAGGACTGGATGAAGACTATTGGATGTAACCTAAAAGCTGCTGCTGATTCACTATCGTCCTTTCAAAGACCTGTACAGAAAAATGAAAGACATGAAAGCAGCAATATAATAATTCGTTTTAAACAAATCGGGTGAAGTTGGCCTAACATGAAAAGACAGAAGGGCAAGAGCTCACCGGCAGATTACCTTACAATTTGAAGATAATTCAAATGAAAAGAGAACGGGGTGCAGTGGAAATCGGCCTATCGATTTGCTTCATCCGTTTTTGGTTCTTACAGAAATCCAATTTCACCCTCAGGAGCGTTTATTACCATCTCTACATGCCCTTGAGAAGGTGATGATGAGCCGAATGATCGATCTGCTGCAATCCATGTGGTGTACGTACACCCACACTGCTGTTCGGAAGGGAGTTCAAAGTTTTTCACCCAGTGACAGTGAAGGAATGGCGATAAAGTTCCAAGTCAGGTTGATCTGTGCCTTGGTGGTGTTTTCAAGACTTTCTTTGCCCATCCAGGTTGCACAAATTGCATGCTTGGAATGTGCTGTTGAAGAAGTCTTGGTGAGTTGGTGCGTTGCATCTTGCAGATGGCATAAATTGCTGCCACTTGGCGCTGATGATGGAGGGAGTAAATGATTAAGGTTCTGCATGAGGTGCTGACCATGCGGGTTGCTTTGCCCTGATAATGTCGAGCGTATTGTGTGTTGTTGGCACTGAACTCAACCAAGCAAGTGGAGAATATTCCATCACACTCCTGACTTGTGCCTTACACATTGTAGTTAGGATTGGGGAGCCTTGATGGTCCTGCAGGTAATGCAGATCACGAAGCACTTTTGCAATGGGTAAACCGAACATGGTATAAGTTAGAATAGGGCAGCAGAGTTTTTACTGTGTTCAAATTTATGGAAGATGCAAGAATGGAAGGCTTGCAAAGGCCACTGGAACAGTCACATAACATAATTATATTCAACAATGCAACGAAAAACAACTTGCAGCCTTTGGGAAAATAAACTGGGGACACGATTTCAGAGCGTGACAATTTTGACTAACCTCATATGTCTGGTTATCCAATTGCAATAATCACTCGTAAGGTTATTTCTGTCACAATCTTAGATACATAATCAACCAAGTCTTCACTTGGGCTCTATGCAAGTAATAAACTTCATGCAGAACTAAATAAGTAGGGAATGATGAAAGAAGGAAGCATGGAGAACGGAAAGCAAATCTGCAGTGAATTTTGTGTACTGTCCAATCTATTTTCTAATCATGCATGTGCCATTGTTATCACAGTTTAAATGTTTCAACAATTCATGTTAATGGATATATCAAAATGTACTTCCTCTCTGAATTGAGCCTGTCTCACTGCGTAACTGCAAGTGTTTAGTTAACAACTCACAATGAAAAGCCTATATTTGCCTTCTTGAAAGATAAAACTGGGTTTGATACGCTGAAAAAAACGAATGCTAGTCATTTTGAGCAAAGGTAAAATGTGCGACAAACGTCAACCACCTGGTATTAAATTGCCAGATATATGAAGAAGCAAAATATTGATTTGTCCTTTGTTTTCCATCTCAGGATCATTGTCATTTTCAGTTCTTATCTTGCCTTTGAGAGCCCTTCATTGTTTTGGTAAGGTTAAACATCACAAAGCCTATTCATGATGTTGTTGTATCGCAGTTACACTTGAAGGTGTAGCACCAGGGTTATTGGTTGGCATCCTTCCATCTACAAAAGATGATGAACACACTGCAAACAGCCCATTTAGGTGAGGTGTCTTCTCTTAGTATACCTTTTCTGGTGGCTGTAAAGGCCAATCATTGAGAGGCAGGTTCTGCCGCAAGTGCCCCACGCGAAGCTGCCGAGTAATATTATGAGTTGTTCTTTCTGACGTTAGCGCCTATTGCGAAGCTGTTGTTGTCACTCGTCGTCGTGGTAGTACACACTAGTTCACGGGGTGTGTCTCCATTTCCCTCTTTTGCCAGCTCGTGACTTCCAGGTGTGATAGTTGACATTCAGGACCTTCATGTCACATCTACAAGCATCCTTGAAGTGGAGCTTTGGGCGCCCCACTGGTCGCCTGGCCCGGGCTATCTCACCATACAGAAGGTCTTTTGGTTTGTGACTATCTTCCATTCTGCAAACGTGTCCATCCATCGATGCCAACTCTGTTTGATTAGTGTCACCACATTTGGGAGCTCTGCCTTTGAGAGGACTGCCACATTTCTGATTTCGTCCGGCGCTGCAGGATACATTGTTAATAACATTTTTCTTCTTTCTTATCTTCTTTGGCCTCCTTGTCTCGAGAGACAATGGGTAAGCACGGGGAGGTGGTCAGTGGTTTGTGAAGCAGCACCTAGAGTGGCTATAAAGGCCAAGTCCAGAGTGACAGACTCTAAAATACAGAAAATACAGGATTTTAAATACTCAGTCCCATGGATGCTTCTTAAACAGGTCACTACACATACCAAACCTTTAACAGCAACCACAATTCTTTTGGTGCAGTATTTGATTTTCGGCTTCTGGCAACGTACTCAATGATCAAAGGTAAAAGCGACAGTTAAACAGACCTAACTGCCTTGGGGGGTAGGCAGTAGCACAGTCTTGAGGCGATACACTGGCGTAACAGACAGAAATCTGGCTGGAAAATGAACGCTAATTATTGGATTCAATATGAGTGGCGCGTATATGGCAAAATGGTTTATCCCGCACAAGAGTTGGTAACCAGACGACACAGATCACAAATTAAAAAAAAAAACAAGGGGCAGATTTTTTTTTTTAATATGCAGCGATTTGTTATGTTCTGAAGTGCAATGCAGAAAAGTGCATGAATGCAGAAAATCCACAGCAAATTTCAAAAAGAAATTGCATCCACACCTGGAAAGGAGACATGTGCAGGGCATTGAAGAAAGAGTAGGAGAGTGGAACGAATTAAAAGCTCTTCCAAATTCGGCGCAGGCATTAATGGCCTCCTACTATGCAAAACATTCCATGATTCAATGACTGTAAATCTGTTGCTGAAGTCATTCCGTTCATGAACCACTCAGAAGGATCTGAGCTGTTTCCGTAGGTCGGGAACAATTTCAAACTTCTCAGTGCTGGTGAGTGAACGTGCCCGGTTCCAGTACTGATGCCACAGATCATCAAATGTCCATTGTACATGGGGTCATTGACTGAGGAAGTCTGTTACACAGGCTTCAGCTCTGGGTCTGCACGACATTTACATAAATACATATGTTCTGGTCGAATTGATCTGATTGGGATAATCCCTCCATTAGTTCCTTTAACTTCCAGTGAAGCAATGTGAGAACAGCTTCGGCCAGGCCGAGGAGGGGTGTGGAGGAGGGGGACTCGTTGGGCCTCCGTTCAAGAAAGAGGCAGAGATCTCTCAGACCGTCCTGGTGAAGGATGGAGGTGTAGAGGGATTGGACATCCATGTTGAAAGGGAGACGGTTAGAGGCCACCATACTGGAAATTATTAAAGTGATGACGGGAATCAGTGACTCACGGAAGTAGGTGGCAAGGGATTGGAATCGTGAGAAGAAAAAATCTGCTCAGTGGGGCAGGAACAGGCTAAAATGAAGGATCGACCAAGGCAATCCTGTTTGTGAATTATGGAAAGGAGGTAAGGGTTGGGCAATTATAAGGTTGGAGGCCTTGAAGGGATGATCTCCAGAGAAGATGAAGTCAGTGACAGTCCTGGATACAATAGCTTGACGTGCGATGGTTGGTCATTGTCCACGAGGAGGTATGAGGAAGTGTCAGGGTGCTTCCCCTCTGCAAGGTAGAAGTCGGTAGGTCAGACAGCAGCACCACCCTTGTCAGCACGTTTGGTGACAATGTTAAGGTTGGACAAATGAGAAATGAGTACTGTAAGTTCAGAGGGAGATAGGTCAAATTGAGTGAGGGGAGCAGAGAAATTGAGGTACCGATTTCATGCCAGCAGTTCTCAAAGAACAGAACTAGCGAGGATCAAAATGTAACATTCCAGATGGAAGGTTCCAGGTGGAGGGAGAATACCGGAGACAGGTAAATGGGCCTTTTGTGTGGAGGGAAGAGCGCTGCCCAAGGAATTAGTTACGTACGTGAAGATGATGAAAGAAGAGCATCGTGCAAATATTGAATTTCATTGAGGTGGAATTATAACATGAAGCTTTGGCCATTGCTAAGAACATATCGTTCAGGGTCAGACAGCGGAAGATGGGAGTTTGTCATGGATAAACAGAGAAAGGTAAGATGGGAAGAAGGTATGGGGTCAATGAGAAGTAATGGGGAAGAAGGGTCCATCGGGGTGTTTGTGCTCATATTTAGTGAAGCTTGCAATCCTTCACTGCTGAAAAAAATGTTTTCTTAAAGATGGATTAAGGATGGAATGAAACTGCCGACCAGGACAGCTTTGAGATAAAGTGAGTTGATGCGTGTTGTGGGATATGGCATTGAGTGTGAATCTCAATATGTGTCAAGAACAGCAATTCAACGAATGATGACTGTTTAAGTGATATCTGTAATTGTGGGTGAATCTGAAACAAGAAGAGTGGAATTTCACGAAGAATCCACGTGGAATAAGTCAGAGGCGCAGACAGTTGCAAAGGAAGAATTCATGGCTATGAAAGGGCGTTCTTTGTAGATACCTGATCAAACACGAGAAGGGAAGTAGAAAACAATGAAGGTGAACAGTGTAGAAAATCAAACAGAAAAACCTTCAGTGTGAAGAAGAGAATTTCTTGAAATGGGTATTCTTGGAAGAGAAAAGGCAGTGAATTAAACAGTAATAAAGCGCATTCTGGTGAATTAACGCTGCACCTCTACAAGGCTAATATATCTTACCTCGGGTGTGGTGTTCAAAATGAAACGCATTACTCCAGATGTGGTCGAACCATATCTTTGTATGAACAGAGCTGTGCACATTCGTACCATAAATTCTACTTCTTTGTCGCCCAGACACTTTGAGAGCATTTACATTCACACCATTTACAAACGACTCTGATCCATCTAAAGCCCAAGTGAATAGCATCACGGTTCCCCACATTAAAGTCCATCTAGTCTGACCACGATCAATCAGATGCACTTCCTGTAAGTCCGGTCATACAGCACGATCATGAAGTTCCCACATGGAGGCAACGGGTTTGAGTTGTCCATCCATTCTATTTAGAGTGCACTTACAAATTTGCTCCTCTAACCTTTTATGTTTTATCTTAGTAACCTTTTAGCCCTTATACATTATTTATTAATGTTTATGTATATAAGTTCCTTTTGAATACAATTTCGGACCATTTTGTGTTAATATTCCCGACTTAGTTTGTTTTGTATCCTTAGATACGCTCCTAAATGCTTCACCCAAATATGTGTTTATTAGTTCACAAAGCTTTATTTTTAGAATTAATTGTCACTCGAGGTCTACATTATAAATCAGTCAGCAATTAAAAAAACTATGCTTTTTACATAATTATCAAATTATATGTTTATCATGTTAAGGTAAGTATTTCCCAATCAATAATAATCAACTATAAGGAATGTTATTTTTGTAGCGATAAGATGTGAAACAGGTGTCATTTGTTGGGAAATTATTACTTCCTCGAAAAAACATGGAAATACCTGTTAAGATATGTTCTTTGACGCAAACAAAAGCTGAATTGTCACTGATCTGGATTGTATGTCGGGTGTCCTTTAGCAGAATCCTTTATAGAGAATATTTAGCGAGAAACAATGGCTGATGCTGTTACTGCAGTTAGAACATCTTCGAAGCAATCATAGAAACATAGAATGTTCACAGCACAGAGGTGGCCACTCGGCCCGTCGTGTTCGTGCTGGCTATCTGCAAGAATAACACACCTGTCACTCTTCCGCCTTTTCCCCATCACCCTGGAATTTATTTGACCTTCAGATAATTTTCCAATTATTAATCGCAGCTCCATCAAAAGGTATTATTCCCTACTTCTGGCAATTCACAATTGATCTGTCAATTACTGCAAATACATTTCGTTGAATTCATCTTCTATAAGGGCATTTACTTCTGCTGTCTGAAGTCACTGATTACACAAAAACTTGGGTTTTCGATATCCCTAGAAAACAAAAATAACAACCCGTTCAAATTGCGGTGTCCAAGAGATTCAGTCACTCTATATCGTGTTAAGAAATAATAAAAAAAAGCTCAATGTCCTCAAGCCAAATAAATATCTGTGGACAATTGCAAGCACGATTTTGTGACTCAAATGGAGTTACTGCCCTATTAAATAGACCAAGACTGATAGCCAACAGAGGAATTTCCGCTCATTCTATTTTCAGAATGACATTGCTGCTTTGAATTTAAACATTCATGTTGCAACAATCTGGGGTTGCGTGCACCAGTCTCCATGGTATGTACACATTTCGAGCAATTTGGATGCAATCTAATCTTCCTTTCTGGAGGAAATTGTTGTAGGGTATTCCCAAGCGCAGAGGCACATGCAGTAATATGTAGCTTAAATGTTATTTGAGTAAGTAGATACGTATAATCTTAGTGAACATTGAGGAGGTTGTCAGCCATCATGGGGCTTAGTTAATTTGACCACATTCCACATAAGAGCTGACTAATACAAACTTAAACAAAGGCTCATTAAATGGAAAGCAGATGGCCTTGTGGAATGCTGACAAAGGTACCAGCCTGTAACGAGGTCAAGATAAGATGGTATGCATACATGAGAACCAAGGATAATGGATAAGAGGGAATGGAAAACATCATGAGTAATCCCCTATCTGTCTATGGGCCGGTTGTGCAGTCCCTCCATGCCTAGTAACCACTTCTATAGGCTCTAATAATCAATGTAGATGATCTATAATCGTTGTGATTAGACCATGTCCAGCCAGGATGGGCTGAGTAACTGTTTGAAAATGTATAAGTGTTGATGATTTTCCTTTGTTCGGTGGAGAGGCATCTGGACAGCCGGGTGACCTGCTCCCCGCTGGCATAACTCAATAAACTGTTTGACATTGGAGCAGACCTGAGTGTCGAGTGATTCTTCTAGATTCATTCCCGCTAACAATTGGTGTACTCGGCAGGATCAGGTGTAAGTCAGCTCTTCTGTAACCCCGATATGCCAATCACCCAGCCTGAGCCTGAATTAAGAGGACCTAGTCCCATGTGACGGCCAGGATCAAGTGGGCGAAGGGAACAAAGGGGCCAAGGGGGAGTTGGCTGGAGCCTGATCCCGAACTTGAGAACAGGATTCGGCGGTCATTTGATGCCATCAGGAATACTTGGTTAGTATCTTTAAAACTTATCGGGGGGCCGGGTGGAGTTCCGCGACCGAGGAATGCCAAATTTTTGAACAGGATCTGATCAATGGTCAAACGGTGGTAGGTAGTTCGTTAAGATACGTGGGGAACTGTCGAGGAGGGTTTGGGATATATGCATATATATCTATATCATAAGCTTGCTGTGTGAAATACTGACAGACCTGTGACCCGACAGTTAGCCAGGAGACGGTCTACTACAAGTTGCGCTAGATTGAAAGCGGACCTCTGAGAGTAGATTTCTAACGGTTCTAATCCTACCCAAGCATGGCCAGTGAAAAGATTGAGCTCGAGTGGGGACCGGAAGGATCCCTTACCTGCCACCTGGCAGAGAAACACAAAAACTTAATAGAAAAGATGATTGACTCAGGTTGGAAACCGCACGACCCGCCGGCTGAACAGCGGGAGTGGTGGAAGAAGGAAAAGAAAGATAAGGATGACAAAACTCTGGTTCTGATTATTCGTGCCCATGTAAAATTAACAGAGTGAGTGAATCAGTATATAAAGGACAAAAAGCAGCAGGTAACCGTTCTGTCCGGACAAACGATCCTGCCAGCACTAACTGCCCACCCTAGCGCGGGATGCCTAGTGAGAATGATATTGATTGGGGATCGAGAGCAGAAGAGGGGCATAATTATAATCAGGAAGGAGACGATACCCCGCCCCCTTAGGCTCCGGCGAATGCAGCAAAAACAGCTCCTGTGAAGGTGGAGCATGTCCCTGGAGCGCCAGCACAACGTGGGGTGGTGGGAAAGGCTGGCCACCCGGGACAACCAGCCCGACCAGCACAACTAAGAATGACATACATCTCCTTGTCCCCCGGGGACACCATGAAATTGCTGGACAAACTGTAACTTTTAAAACCTCGTCATAGCAATGCAATAATCTGGCAGAAAATCAAAGAGATGCAAATCTGTCACAACCTCCATAATCGGGATGTTGCAGGGTTAGTTCGGACCAAGATGCCTGAGAACTATTGGGAACAATTGCAGGCTGCCCACCAGGACTGTGCCTGGTGTGCAGACCTGGCTGCCGACCCGCAACAGCAGGAACTAGACCTGATTGCCTTTAAGGTGGACGTAACAGCCACCTTAGTTCAAATCCCCGTAAATTGGAATTCGATCGTCGGAGTGACACAGAACAAAGGGGAGGGAGCGCAGGAATATGGAACTAGAAAGTTCGAAGCTTTCCTAGTGAACAGTGGCATAGCAAACGCAGATCGACAAAATCCGGCTTTTCTCCAGTTATATAAAGACGGGTTAAGCCCCGCTCATCAGGCAATACTGAAAACGGGTTTGGTAAATTATAATAATTATGACGATTTGGAAAATTGGCCTACCGCAGTAGATAATCAGCAGAAATCTAAAATAGCTACCCTCCTGACTGAGGCGTGCAAAACAGCCTCCATAAGAACAGAGACCTGCTTTAACTGTAATAAACCAGGTCATCATCACGCCGAGTGTAGGGCCCCAAAGCGCACTGGCCGTAAAGGATGCACAAACTGTAACAAAATGGGGCATGACATAAAGGACTGCTGGGCAAGGGGGGCGGGGGTGGGGCGGACAGGAAGGAAAGGGGCCCTGGCAGGGACAAGGGGCAGGAAACATAACGAACGAGACAGTCACGGATGCCAATAAAATGAACAATAAACAGTTGTTGGACATCATACAGCAATTGACCCGACAACCAACCTTTCCCCAATGAGTGGCAGCAGCTCCCGGGCAAGGAACTGATCCTCGTATGTGGATTGAGGCGTCGTTAGGGGGCCGGCGATGCGAAATGTTAATAGATACGGGGCATCAGTATCCTTGACCAACCTCGACTTGCCCACTACCCGACATTCTATTACATACAGGAGTAGGGGGCAGTAAGATCACAACCTACAAAAGTGAAACGCAGATATTAGAGGTTGAGGGAAGAATGTTACCAAACCAGTTATTTGTGTGTTCGATCCCAGAGGGTACAATACTGGGTATGGGCCTACTCAGAGAACTAGGCACGATAGTACACGCACAGAAAATACAAATATCTTGGATCACTAGAAAGGGATACAAAGACAAGATCACCCGCGAATGAGTCCCATTGAGAAATGTAGCAACAATAGGCAGCATTAATACCTTGGCCAGGGATTGGGCTAAAGATGGGATATTGGCAACGATATGTCAGGCCATACCAGGAGTCTGGGCTGAGAGCAAGCAAGATTGTGGACTTATCAAAACAACACCGGAACAGATTTCTGGACCGACACACCTACCTCACAAACAATACCCTGTTCGACCCGACGCTATGCAGGCAACCGAGGGTATAATAATGGCTCTGGTAGAACGGGGTATTCTACGGCCAATGGTATCAATCATAAATTCCCCCATGTGGCTGGTTAAAAAACCTGATGGGATTTACCGGTTAACTATAGAGTATACTGCCCTTAATAAGGTAACGCCTAAAGAGCATCCTATCGTAGCCAGTCCAGCCACCATCTTCAATGGTTTAAATCTGGTACATCGTATTTTTACAGTCCTGGATACGCAAACGGATTCTGGTGAATCCCATTGGACCCCGAGTCCCAGGAATAATTTGCCTTCACGTCAAAGGGCAAACAGTATACATGGACCAGACTTCCACAGGGATTTCACAATAGCCCAAATAGTTTTCACCGGGTCATGAGCAAGACTCTGGAAAAATGTGACCTAAAACCATACAATATTACGATCTTACAGTATGTAGATGACATCCTGACAGCCTCGATGACTAAGGGCAGCACAGTGGCGCACTGGTTAGCACCGCAGCCTCACAGCTCCAGCGACCCGGGTTCAATTCTGGGTACTGCCTGTGTGGAGTTTGCAAGTTCTCCCTGTGTCTGCGTGGGTTTTCTCCGGGTGCTCCGGTTTCCTCCCACAAGCCGAAAGACTTGCAGGTTGGTAGTTAAATTGGCCATTATAAATTGCCCCCAGTATAGCTAGGGACAGGTGGGGATGTGGTCGGAATGTGGGATTAGTGTAAATGGGTGGATGATGGTCGGCACAGACTCGGTGGGCTGAAGGGCCTGTTTCAGTGCTGTATCTCTTTAAAAAAAAAACGGGAACACTTGGGGGCCCTGACTACTGTATTGAGGACGCTGGAGGAGTCGGGCTTTAAAATTAACCCAAGAAAGGCACAGATCGGCCAGACCCGAGTACGATACTTAGGACATGACATAAGTCAGGGAACTAAAACCCTCCCTGCCGACCGTAAGACAGCAATTGCTAACATGCCCCGACCTGTAACAGTGCAGGGGGTGCGGCGAGTGATGGGCTTAATTAATTACTGTCGAAATTTCATTTCCCAATTCGCTACCCTGGTGGAACCTATCCAACGCTGAGTGAAAGGGGGAAAACCAGGGACGGAACTAATGGAATGGGGAGAGGAACAGGAGGAAGCATACAGTAAATTAAAGGCAGAGCTGCTGGCAGCCCAAACCCTCCGGCTGCCAGACATGACAGAGCCATTTCACATCTATTACGATCTCGATGGGGGATTCTATAGCGCTGTTGTGACCCAGGAAAGGGGAGGAAAGATGAGACCAGTGGCATACTACTCCACACAAGAATCTCCAGTAGTTAGGGGGCTCCACCAATGCGTAGCTGCCCTTGACTGCGCAGCATGGGCCACAAAAGTAGGCGAGCCCGTCACTATGTCCAGACAACTATTAATACACACCAAACATACTACAGTAGAATTGTTAAATACCGGGAGATTGAAAACAGTGTCCGATGCTCGACAGGCTACATGGGAGGTGGTACTGCGACCTAAAGATCAATCAATACAAATCATTAGGGATACAGGACTCAACCCGGCCGAGGGGATGATAGCCGAGGGTGAGCCACACGGGTGTCAGGTAGAAATAGATCAGGAGGTAGAGGGAGAAATAGTAGACGAACCCCTCACCAATCCCGATGTGACCCTCTACGTTGATGGATCCTGATGATAAAAAATGGACAGTTCCGTACGGGGTGGGCCATGGTAGACCAAAGTGGCACAGTTATCTTACACGGAGGGATGGAAGGAACAATATCTACCCAAGTCGCTGAATTAGTGGCCTTAACAGAAGCCTTCAAGTTAGCGGAAGGGGAACGCGTGAAAGTGTTTACCGACAGTAGATACGCATTTGGGTTAGTACACGATGATAAGACCGCATGGAGTAGACGAGGGTATATAACATCGGGAGGGGGACACATTAAACACGTGGTTCGAGAATTAGTGGCTAAGCGCCCAGCCGCCGCAGCCGCAATAAAAATTAAAGCACACCAGAAGTTCGAAAGTAAAGAACAACAGGGGAACATGCTGGCGGACCAGGCAGCCCGGAATGCCGCAGAAGTGGCTGTGCCACAGGTTATTCAAGTAGCTGCGTTAGGATCAGCAGAATTAAATGTTAGAAGAGTACAGGAAGAGGCTGACTCAGAGGACCGATCCCGATGGGAACGTCAAGGGGCAGTCATTGGGAGAGATGGGGTATGGCGAAAGGAATTGCGAATGGTCTTCCCATCTTCCATACAGACCAAATTATTCAAATTATATCATGAACCATACCATACCGGACGTGATAGAATGCTGAGTCACTTGACTAAAGACTGGTGCTGGGCTGGTATAGGGAGAGACGTAGCGAAGTATTGCCAACGTTGTATAATATGCGCACATATAACCCGGGAAGACCCATAAAGTGAAAGATGGCACATCAACCCCGACCTAAGGGCCCATGGGAGAACTTGCAAATTGACTTTACAGGACCTTTACCCAACAGTAGGGGGAAAAGGTATTGTCTGGTTATCATTGATCAATTTACTCGGTGGGTTGAAGCATTCCCTACCCGGGATTGCGGGGCCTCTACCGTAGCACGAGTTCTTGCATTCAACATAATATCGTGCTGGGGGGTGCCCCTCCATTCTGATTCAGATCAGGACACCCATTTTACAGGACAGGTCATGAAACAATCCTGTGGTTATTGGGAATCCAGCAGAGCTTTCATATCCCCTACCACCCACAGAGTTCAGGAGTGGTAGAACGAATGAACCGCACTCGAAAAACAGCTATAGCAAAGGCCATCTCCGAGACTGGGAAGGGGTGGGTAGATGTCTTACCCTGTATACTAATGAGACTCAGAGCCACGTCAAATCGAACAAAAGGCTTGACCCCCTTCGAACTCATGACGGGAAGGGCTATGCAACTTCCTGAAAATATCATAGTGGGTGGGGAGGGTATGGGACCCATACAGGACCGAATCAGGCAGCACGTAAGGCAGTTGGACTCACAGTTAAAGGAATTACGACAAGAAGTAAGGGATCAGCAGACTATACGGGACTTAGAGATACAGAACAGGGATAAAGCCAACACCCCAAGTCGGGGAACGAGTTTTGGTACGGGTTACCCCGAACAGGCGGGATTCGCCCCAAAGTGGACCAGACCGTACGATATTATCATGACTAGTGATACCTGTGCATGTGTCGATATGAAAGGAAGGGGCTGGTGGAAACACTGGTCCCAACTGAAAAGATATAATCAAGGGGACGATGGCTGAGCTTGAGATAGTGCCCATCATGGAGACCATTTGGTATGCTGAGCGATACCAGACGTGGTGGAATACATTAGAGGATGGAATTTTCGGGGGACTGGGGGTAATAGTGATATTAATAGGACTCCGAATGATATTCGATGGACCACCACACAGGCCCGGGCACAACGTGCACTAATACAAATCCAACGACAATACAGACCCGAACTGGACGAAATAGAGATGGTGCAGTTATAAAATTTAAGGGCAGCACAGTGGCGCAGTGGTTAGCACCGCAGCCTCACAGCTCCAGGGACTCGGGGTTAATTCTGGGTACAGCCTGTGCAGAGTTTGCAAGTTCTCCTTGTGACCATGTGGGTTTTATCCGGGTGCTACGGTTTCCTCCCACACCCAAAGACTTGCAGGTGATAGGTAAATTGGCCATTGTAAATTGCTCCTAGTGTAAGTAGGTTGTAGGGAAAATGGAATTACTATAGTGGTAGTATAAATGGGTGGTTCGTGGTCGGCACAGACTCAGTGGGCCGAAGGGCCTGTTTCAGTGCTGTATCCCGAAATAAATAAATTAACCATAGATGTTTTCGACCCATACAGATGAGGAAACGAGTAGACCTAGAACTAACGCCTGGTGACGATCACGTCATTCTGTTTGAACCCCCGGATTAAGAATCCAAAGCGATGAAACAATGATGGATTTTTCAGCTCTGGGGCTCGTGATACTAGTAACCCTGAGATTAACACAAGCACAAGAAAATGCTGATGCACCACTGGAGCGACACAAAACACAAGAGGAACGTAACTACATGAACTATGGGGATTTGTATAATTTCACTGACGGTATATGTATCCCAGCAGCCAGAGACTGGAGGAAAGATAGAACCTATTTTAATGCATGGCTGCAAGTTCGCTCGGGAAGCGATAAAGTATGCATACAATGTTCAACTGATGCAACAAGAGTCAGCTGCATCCGATGAAGAGAAGCAAAGGAACCTATAGGTGTGCATTCAGAATATTATGCGCCCCACCCATCGGACCTCAGCCCATAATTGCCTATAGGAAGGGGATGGATGTATGTGGGTACTATGAGGAGGTGGGAGCCACAGCATTATCTTTGTATGTATGTTTTCCCCCCACTCCGAAACGCCACCCCGTAAGAACCATTATACCACCTGAGGAATTGCCATGCCCCACTTCTACCCAAGGTCCAGAGAATGGAATTGTGCTTTTTAAAGAAGGTGAAATATTATATGATAACGTAAAACGTGGAATTGTGCCTGTCCTGATCAATATCTCCGGAATACAAATGCCGGGATATTGTACAGAACAGGCAAGAAATATGTATAGTGTATTAAGTAAGGTTGTAATGCAGCAGGCTGCCGATGTCATGGGTGCCACTAGATTTCGAGTCCAGGATCCGCTTTATGGAACAAAAAGGGGGGTAGTTAGCGATGTTGCTACCGGAGTCAATACTGGTACTTCCGTCATAAACGCACTGGATGTACACGGTCTAAATGAAAAGGTAGAACGACCTAAAGGAGTAATGAAGGAACTCTTAGAGAGAGCCGAGGAAAATCAGGTGGATCAGACCAATCTAGGAGAAGAGGGCATGGGAATACAATAAGATGGAAATACAATATTAGAAGCCCATGCCAAGACCATCAATCTCCTTATAGATAGAGAAAAGGAAATGCCGGAAAGCTAAGGCAGAGACAACTCTGCCACGCTTATGGCTCATGGATTATGGGACAGATACGACACAATCACGATCTGATCCAAAGGAGGGAGGTGCCCGATTGGATAGACAGTCCACATTTAGCTCGATCAGCAGAGAGGAAAGGGACACTGGGCAATTGTACACTGAAAGGACTCACCAGAGTATATCCAGTGATCCCAGACTGCGAATTGGGCAAAAATACCAGAGTGGGGGTAGTCCTGATGATTCCCACAGTAACATGGGACTCAGGGCCATTTCCCCACTACCAATTGGAAAATATTGGGGTCGTACGGGGTAACACCTCCCTCATTACTATTTAACTGAAACCTCTGCCATACTCAGGAACAATGCACTAATATGGAATTTCCCTTACGGGATGCAAGCAGAGGGGAGACATTACAGTAGGTCCACACCCAGTGGGACAGGGAGAATTGGATGAATGTGGGTGTATTCGAACAGACGGTTATGTCGCTGAAATCATACCTACCCCCATGCATTTTGCAAGAACATGATACGGAGGTAAAGGGAAATATTGCGTTTCCACTACAGAAAGTTCCTACCGCTACAATAATCTGCAATGCCCTATCCCGTTTCCTAATTTTTGCTTTATGCCCTTACTATAGGGCACGCCCGAATTATCCAGGTTCGGCGTCGAGGTACCAAGACCATCAAATTCTCTGAATACCTCCATGGCCACCTACAGGATTACGAGGAGCCAGAACCAGTCCCCATCGCACACCTGGCCGAGGTACGAAGGGAATTAAGGCTCAGGGTGGGCCAATCTGGAAAACTCTACCATCAACTGCAGACAAAAATCAAAAAGCGAGAGAAAGATACGGACACAGAAATGCAGAACCAGAGCTGGTGTAAGAATGTTTGGGATTGGGGAATGAATGTAAATTTCCACCCCTGGATTCGTATAATTTCTCATGTGCTAGTTGGAGCAAAGTTGATACTGGCCATAACATGGGGCATACTGGCCTGCCGATCATGCAGGCGATATGTACAGCGAAGGAGGATAAAACCTAAAGCAAAGGCAAGGGAGAAAATTCGTCTATCTAGGGGAATAAGCCATTTGGATCACATTAATATGATATAATACGACCGGAATTCCTGAAACCACGTGTCTGGCCAGCACGGATGAGGCAGGGAATACTGGGCGAGTTTAAAGGGTTACAAAAAAACAACAATAAATGGTGTCGGTTAAGGAGACTGGGGTTAGTCTCCCTACCGAAAGGGGGGATTGTTGTAGGGTATTCCCAAGCACAGAGGTACCTGCAGTAATTTATAATTCAAATGTTATTTGAGTAAGTAGATACATATAATCTTCGTGAACATTGAGGATGTTGCAAGGCATCCTGGGGCTTAGTCAACTTGACCACATTCCACACAAGAGATGACTAATCCAAACTTAAACAAAGGCTCATTAAATGGAAAGCAGATGTCCTTGTGGAATGCTGACAAAGGTCTGTAACGAGATCAAGATAAGATGGTATCTGTACATGAGAACCAAGGTTAATGGATAAGGGGGAAATGGAAAACATCTGTCCATGGGCCGGTTGTGCAGTCCCTCTATGCCTAGTAACCACTTCTATTGTCTCTAATAATCAATGTATATGATCTATAATCGTTGTGATTGGACAATGTCCAGCCAGGATAGGCTAAGCAACTGTTTGAAAATGTAGAAGTATTGATGATTTTCCTTTGTTCGGTGGAGAGGCATCTGGACAGTCCAGTGACCTGCTCCCCGCTGGCGTAACTCAATAAACTGTTTGACATTGGAGCAGATCTGAGTGTCGAGTGATTCTTCTAGATTCATTCCCGCTAACAATAACAGTACCAAATAATTTGCACAGATACCCATCAACGGACAATGGGCTGCAGCTTTAAGACAAATCTTCTTTTGGCACCAGAAGCAGCAAGTCAAGCAAACGTGACACCAGAATGTGCACAAACTGATTTCAGTTGGCTTATATAATCAACGAAGTTTATTTTCTTATCAAAGAATGTTAAAACAGAAGTTTTAAGTCATTTGGCCCTTAGAGTCTGTGCCATTAAAACGTCAAACAGCTGGTAGTGCTCCAAGCTATGCCACGTGTACACGAGCAACCTCGGAGGGAGCCTCACCGTTGAATCTTACCAAGTCTCATTTACGTTAAGTAACTCGAGGGTGTTGTTGCGAGAGATAGTCTGAACGTCATGACAGGCGAATTTAAACTCCATGAGTACACATTTGTTAGCTATTTTATTTGGAAATCTTTGACCACAATGATGGTTTCACTCCTATGTAGGCTTCCGTCGAACAAAATCATGTTTTTTTTAATGGGAGCCCAGATTGTGTTACAATTATTATAATGCACGTTATTCCTTCATTGTTCTTGATCATTTGGCGGCAATACAATTATTATTAATGTCATAGCCGTATTATGAGAGAGAGAGTAAATGGAGCTATTTCGTATTAAGCATTATAATCTTGGAAAAAGCCAATAGTTAAAAATGCCCGGTTGTGTTATGAATTTGACCTCGCACCTCTGTCATTTTTTTTTTACTTCAGTCGATTTACAGTGAACTGAAAAAAATCACTTCAAGTTTCATGCATATACACCTGGAAACAGATAAGTATGTAATTATTCCTGCAACGTAATGTCTGGTACGTGACAGTTGGAGTTATAATACCAGCAAGTCTATAGTTGTCCTAATGATGTAAAAAGGTAACAATTTGATTCACTGGACATGTCACCATTTTCTTCAGCTCATCTCTGAATTTAGTCTGGGTCACTGCATAAATAAATGTGTTCGTGCAGCAGCTTAAAAGCAGGAGCATATATCCAGTTTCTTGAAGGATGTAAACCGGATCATTGTAACCTGTGTAAGAATAAGCATTAGTAATTCTATAATACAAGTAATGGATCGTGTATGTCAGCCACAGCAGTATAAAATTGCCGGATATACTGAATAGTAAAATTATGGATTTTCGCCTGCTCTCCATCTCAGGATCGGGATAATTTTCTGAGCTGGTGTTGTTCCTCAGTGCCCTGCGGGATCTGCTGGCAAGTATTATATGTCTTACAGTCAGAGCATTGAGCAGTAAAATAATGAAAAATGGCAGAAAAGGAGTCGCAATGCGGTCAAAATAAGAAAATACTAACCAGAGGGGTAAAATATAATAGCTTGATCTTATCCGGCAATACCACGGCTCTCCGTTAAATATATATAGAGGTTCAAATACAAAGTACCAAGGGATGTTTTTTAAACAACCCAGAGCTAGCACTGTGCCGATAATGGCAGCTGCCGTTTTCTTGGTGCAATATATGATTTTCAGCTTCTGACAGCAAATGGCTATAAATCGATCAAAGGTGAAAGCGACCGTTAACCAAACAGACATGTCTCTGGTTGCATAAGCAAGGGCGGTTTTGGTCCGACAGACAGGAGTCAGGGACAGATAATTTCCTGGAAAGTACATGTCAATGATCCGATTGAGTACAACACCAGTGAATACAACCACGAGATCTGCCGCTGCCATGGCCACCAGGTAATAAGTGATACATCTGGAGAGGCCACACTTTCCCCGGGACAGGACCACAATCGCCACCATGTTAACTGTAGGGAAGGGGAAACAAGCAAGTCAATAAATATTGGCAGACTAATGGAATAGTCTAATATAATAAGACACTATAAGTTTGCTGGCAAAGTGCATTCATTTTGGAACTTTGTTACTGCATTCCATGTGGAAATAATGAGCTAGCATTACCGAGTAAATGTAGGTTGCATTTTAAAACGATTTCAGCCGAAGATCAATGGGCAAAACTATTGGTTCTGAGTCGCAAGTATTTGGTTTAATGGGGCTCTTCAATGATTTGAGCGAAGATTCGTCCGTGACGCTGGCGTATCAAAGATGAGACAGTGGACGATCAGCTGAAGGGAAGGAATTCGGTCTGTGAATGTACATCAGGCTGGAAGGTTTGGTAATGTGGAAAGCGTGGCTGAATGACCACTTGTGGTCTCCAGATTCAAGGAAATTTGTGAAATCTCTGATTATTCCAAGTGACAAACCGTTCATCCCGTATAACCCGTTACCATTTTCCAACCTCTTATTAGATGGTGGTGATATAAAAACATTTGCATGTGCTCAGCTGCTCTGTGCAATTAATAGATGGAAATGAATGTCGCTCTATGCTCTCCATGCATATTGTAGTGTAAATAAGATTCATGTTCCAGAGTGTTTTGGGCAGGTTTCAAGTCTTACGTAATACTGAGTTACACATTTATGGAATATTAGGATTATTTTTTGTCTGATACGCCCGCTGACCTCAAGGGCTGTGATGCAGGTAGGCAAACGCAGAGATGCCAGTAGAAGCAGTTACACGAACAAATGCCGTTGAGATGAGTAGCACGATTAATCTTGTAACTAAAATGTTCTCCATGGACAACGGGCTGTTTTATCTGCGTATTAGGGTCAGTACATGAAGAACAGGCAGGTATCGGTAATCGACAGCACCTATCAGACCTAATAATAGAGCGGAAGTTGAAAAGAATTGTTTATTAGTTTTGATCAACTATATTTTGGTACCATCGGCAATGTCATGCAGATTATAATTACTAATTCACGCTTGCAATTGGATACATAGCCCAATACTGACTAAAGGATGTGAAAAATGAAGTACCATTTGGACTGTAGTGATTGATACTTGTACAGCAGCCTTTTTGTTTCCCTGACATAATGATCAGATTATGAAGCAACTTGCCTCTTTTGTCCATGGTGTTAGGTCAACAACGTTGCTGCAGTATTCACGATGCATATCCAAAATAACGAAATCAGCAACTCTCGGTTGGAATGAAATATGTTTATATCACAAAACGGTGTTTGATTCACATTACGATCTAATTACAAATACATCGCATTCTATGCAAGAAAAAACAGTATAAAGAAAGAACGTTTGATAGAAATTACGAGAGACAGAGAAAGAAAGGGAGATGAGAAACCCAAAACACCAGAGGAAAGCAAGGAGAAAGTAGATATGGCAGCTGTATTCAAATCAATGTATTTTACCATATTATTTCAAAAGCATTCGAAATAATGTTTAACATATAAAAATGAAGCTTGAATACGTTTTACTTCAGATGTAAAGTAAATAAAACAGCATTTTTCCTGATTATTTTAACAGCTTACATAATTAACAGGGAGAGGATGGAATCGGCCACAGCGATGCTCTTGATTGCGTGAAACATTCCAAAGTTCAATATTCCTCGTCCCCCCCACCCCCACTCTGCTGTCGATAGCAGACTGCACCGTTTGAAAGTTTAAAGCGTTACGCAGCAATCAGTAATTCACATTTAGTTTAGTTTAGTTTAGAGATACAGCACTGAAACAGGCCCTTCGGCCCACCGAGTCTGTGCCGACCATCAACCACCCATTTATACTAATCCTACACTAATCCCATATTCCTATCACATCCCCACCTGTCCCTATATATTTCCCTACCACCTACCTATACTAGGGGCAATTTATAATGGCCAATTAACCTATCAACCTGCAAGTCTTTGGCATGTGGGAGGAAACCGGAGCACCCGGAGGAAACCCACGCAGACACAGGGAGAACTTGCAAACTCCACACAGGCAGTACCCAGAATTGAACCCGGGTCCCTGGAGCTGTGAGGCTGCGGTGCTAACCACTGCGCCACTGTGCCGTTGCCATAGTTCCTTCTGTATATGAGGTAACAAGTCTTCTAAAGAATGCGATTTGAAAAAAAAACTGGCTTTGTTGGAGAGGAAATAAGTATAATTTCAATAGAGTATTATCCTGAGTAAATAATGTAAAATTGGGATAGTTTAGCCATTTAGCGGTGACGACAGAATATGTCCCTACTTCTCAGACATTTCTGCCCAGGCAGATTAAATGTGCAGCAAGAACAAAAAAACAATTTAACACATTTTAGTGCAATTTCTATGATTACCACTTACCTGGGACACCAAGAGCGGCGAGAATTGGATAGAAAATAGCATACACCTGACCAGTCACTGGCTCGTGCATTTTCTGTCAGAAGCGATTAGGTCTCCACAACCTCAACATATGGTTTGCAGTCGAGTCAATATATAGATGACGGGATCCTCCAGTAATACAATTAGGAAACATCATTACTGAAGTCAATTCCACTCCTTTGGGAAAATCATCTGGGCGTCTTTCCTTTTTCTAAACGTTTAATTGAACGGTAAGGAGATACTGGGTTGTCCCAGTGTCATCAAACTAAAAGCAAAGAGCTCCCGCTGAACCAATCAAATACATGTCATAAAAATGAAATGAAACTTAGCAAATTAAATATTACCATATCCCATCTCTACCACCTGCTCCAGGCCCCGTGGCGTTCATGCTTAGAGAAGGCCTCAAGCGTACTGTGAGACACAGTGACCTCGTCTCCACCCCACCAAAGAACCGACCAAGCCGTGGAAGAGTTTGTGTCATCCCAACGTTTACAATGACAACTTAACGACACATTAGGTTGCCACATTGTCACCACACCAATATATCTAAATTTAGTCTGCCGAATTTAGAGGGACATAAACAATAAATACCCAAATCTTAAGAATAATAAAGGGAATCTGATAATTTGAACAATATTACTGATTCGGTTTCTAACACTTGCAGCAATTATTGAGATGTCCATCAGTTATGGAAGGCTTCAATAGTATTGGTGGGCACTGCGTGTTCCACTCAGAAGCAGACATTGCTGACATGTTGTAAGCGTGATGACTGCCTTCTGCCAAGTCAACAACTGAAATCCAAGAAGATTATTCGGCTTGTTACGCTTTGACTGCTGGCATATGATTGGACTCCTACCCTTGTGGCCTAGATCCTCTTTTGGAATAGGGAGATTGAGTGTGGGAGGCTTTAATAGCTATTTTGCGTGGAAACATTTGCCCAGGTAATGCTCAGAGTTCTGATCTGTAACAATCCAGACGAGCACATTGAAGCATCTCCTAGAAAATTGCCTTCTCTTGCTCAATTAGTAAGGTACTGATTGGCAGCTCTAAAAATCACAATAAATGCCACTAAAAAGGAATAGACTGAAACTGGCGAAATCCAGACCAAGATTTATTTCGGAGCAATGAAATCAGTTTTAGATGCACAATGAATATTAAAATTGGTTTGTCGAAGCGTGGGGAAGCACTTTTTCAAAATGCTCACAATCTTCCGAGAATCGCAAGTCTGGAATTGAGCATAATTTGACAATAACAGGAATGTTCATATTGTATAGCCTTGCTGCAATTGTACAGAGCTTTGGTGAGACCGCTTATTGAGTATTCCATACAGTTTTGGTCTCCGTATCTAAGGAAGGATATACTTTCCATAGAGGGAGTGCAATGGAGTTCCACCAGACTGAATTCTGGGATGGCGGGCTTGTCCTATGAGGAGAGATTGAGAAGACCGGGCCTATAGTCTCCAGATTTTACAAGAATAAGAGGTGATCTAATTGAAGCCAACAGAATTCCTACAGGGCTCTACAGAATTGGTGCAGGAAAGATGTTTCCCCTGGTTGGGGCGGGGGGGGGGGGGGGGGGTGTGGGGTGGGGGGGGGGGGGTGTGGGGGGGGGTATCCAGAACTAACGTAAACAGTCGCAGAATAAGAGTTAAACCATTTAGAACTGAGATAAGGTGGAATTTCTTTACACAGAGGGTGGTAAGTCTATGGCATTCTCTACCCGAGAGGGCTGTGGAGGCTGAGTCATTGAGTATATTCAAGACAGAGATCGATAGATTTCTACATATTAAATATATAAGGGAAATGAGGATTGTGTGGGAAAATGGTGTTGAGATAGAAGATCACTCTTGATCTAGTTGAATGATGGAACATGCTGGAGCTGCCGAATGGTCTGCTCCTGCTCATATTTCCTATGTTCCTACATAGAACATAGAACATTACAGCACAGTACAGGCCCTTCGGCCCACGATGTTGTGCCGAACCTTTAACCTACTCTAAGATCAAACTACCTACCTACCCTTCATTCTACTATCATCCATGTACCTATCCAAGAGTCGCTTAAATGCCCCTAATGTATCTGCTTCTACTACCACCGCTGGCAGCGCATTCCACGCACCCACCACTCTCTGTGTAAAGAATCTACCTCTGAAATCTCCCCGAAACCTTCCTCCAATCACCTTAAAATTATGCCCCCTGGTGATAGCCCTTTCCACCCTGGCAAAAAGTCTCTGGCTATCCACTCTATCTATGCCTCTCATCATCTTGTACCCCTTTATCAAGTCACCTCTCATCCTTCTTCTCTCCAATGCGAGAAGCCCGAGCTCCCTCAATCTTTCTTCGTAGGACATGCCCTCCAGTCCAGGCAGCATCCTGGTAAATCTCCTCTGCACCCTCTCTAAAGCTTCCACATCCTTCCTAGAATGAGAGGACCAGAACTGAACACAATATTCCAAGTGTGGTCGAACCAGGGCCTTATAGAGCTGCAGCATAACCTCGCAGCTCTTAAACTCAATCCCCCTGTTAATGAAAGCCAACACACCATACGCCTTCTTAACAACCCTATGAACTTGGGTGGAAACTTTAAGCGATCTATGGACGTGGACCCCAAGATCCCTCTGTTCCTCCACACTACCAAGAATCATGTCTTTATGCCTGTATTCCGCATTCATATTCGACCTTCCAAAATGAATCACTTCACACTTTTTCAGGTTGAACTCCATCTGCCACTTCTCAGCCCAGCTCTGCATCCTTTCAATGTCCCGTTGCAACCTGCAACAGCCTTCCACACTATCCACAACTCCAGCAACCTTCGTGTCATCGGCAAACTTACTAACCCAGCCTTCCACTTCCTCATCCAAGTCATTTATAAAAATCACAAAGAGCAGTATATATATCATAAACACAGTTTGTATCCTCGATATCAGATCGGGTAGCTAACAGTGTTGTACCGATACTGGAAAAGCTTTTCCATGGGCGTGGCTAGTTCTAAAGCAGAAATCTTCACCGCAACAGCTGGGATATTGCAAAGGTCACTCGCCTTTGACATGCGCAATACATTCCGTTGTTTCTTGACATCAGGTGAAGTGAAGTGAATTAACAGATGACTGACATTTCTGATGAATGGAAACCTCAGCATGAGACCGAGAAGAATCATATATTTCCAGATGAATATAGTTGCAACGGGACAACCTTGACTTTTGCATACAGGCATCATTGAGGATGGGGATCAGCATGAAGCTTTCATCTCCAAATAATTTATAAATTGTCCATGACATTTCATTCACGGATATAATAGGAAATCAGGATTTGGAGCTAATCGCTGTTGCTGGATTTAAATGCTTGCAGCCCATGTTTAATATCTATGTATCCATGATGAGGCTGGCCCTTTAATGTCATGCGTTTTAATTTTGCTAACAGGTCTGTTAGCTGATATTGTGTCAAACTCCTTTTAAAAATTCATATACGCAGCATTAACCGTATGATCCTGGTCAATATTCTCTGCTACTTCATCAAAGAAGTCAATAAAGTTAGTCAAACACAACTTGATGTTAACAAATTAGAAATGGTTCATTTGTTCTCTGACATATTTCCAAATACCAATTTTGTTCCAGGTTATTATTGCTAAAAGCTGCCCGCATCAAAGATGAGTGACTGACTGGCCTGTATTTCTTTGGTTTATCTCTCGCCATCTTTTTAAACAGGATATAGCATTTGCAATTCTCGCGTCCTCTGCATCATATCTATATTCAGGTCGGACTGGAAGGCAATGACCAGAGGCTTCGCAACTCCCCACTCCACTCCCCGACACCACCCCCCGCACTTGCTTGACACAGCAGCCTAGGATGCATCCCATCCAGAGCAGGATGTTTTGCACTCTGTTTTCTATTTTGAGGAGTGCCAACTTGTCCAGTTTTCCCTCTTTACATATTTCACGCCGATCCAATATCACTCCTGCCTTCTCGTTTGCTACTGCATTGGCATCCTCTCCCTCGCTGGCGAAGACAGGTGCGAAGTACTCATTTAATACCTCAGCCAAAGAGATAAATAATTAGACAGTCAGACAGACAGTAAAATAGACAGGTAGACAGACAGAAAGAGAGCCTGACAGACAATCAGTCAGTCAGACAAACAGACAGCCAGATAGACAGATAGTAGACAGACAGACAGATAGATAGAGAAACAACAGGGATGTAGACAGACTAATGAATAAAATATCACAATATCAATGTCATAACCAATAATAGTCACACCTGGTGGAATACCTCTGAAGACGAGGAAAACCCTTAGATCATTGCTCGCGATGTTCTTGGCAAAATACAACATAGGACAAGGAAGCAATCTTCCATTTGTTAAGTTACTATTCTGGAGTATAACTGTGATACCATGCCCCCAATCACATTAAAACACTATTTCTCAGTGGCAGTAAACAAAGGAAACTCGCACTTTGCTATAAAGCTGCAGTTTACTGAACTGAAAATAGAACACAGGCTTACAGAGAAAAATGGGCCAGCGTGGAGTGGGGGGGGGGGGGGGGGAGGGGGGGGGGGGGTTGGGGGCTGTGGTGGGGTGCTGAGTGAAGGTTAAATCATCAACAATTGAACAGCCCTGAAGGACAGACGGTCTCTGGAGGGATTAAACGTTGTTCACAACAAAACCCATTCGCTAGTTTCAGCCAGTGATGGCCGAATGAGAACCAATAGAGAGGAATTGACCCTCATGATCAGCCTGTCTTCTCTTGCTGCTATTACATCACTGAAAGAAAAATAGTCTGATCTAATCGTCCCTTCCATTCCAGTGAACTTGTACAAATGTGTTCGACAATATAATCTCGTGGTGTGATTATCTTGGTGATATTGACTCTGAAAACATATCCCTATTGCATCATTATATTCTACTCTTATTGATGTTAAAATACCTGTCCGTGTAGTCAAATAGAGAAGTTAAATTTCACCCTGAATGGGGCGGTATTGGTATCTGTGCTTTTTATTGGGCCACAATACGCTTTTGGAAGGATGTGAAGGCCTTGGAGAGGGTGCAGAGATTTACTAGAGGTACCAGGGTTAAGGATTTTCAGTCATGCGGACAGGCCAGAGAAAAAGGAAAGATTTGCATTTATAATAGCGCCTTTCACAGCTACTGGACATCTCAAAGAGATTCAAGGCTAATGAGGTATTTTTGAAGTATAGTCGCTGTTGTTAATGCAAGAAATACCGACTTTGCAACAGTGACAACACTTCCAAAGTGCTGGAAAGCCTCTTGGGACTTCCTGAGGTTGCAGAAGATCATATGTATGCAGGTCATTTGTTTTGAAAAGCCTACTCTTTCGTAACAGATGACGAAAGCAGGAACCACAAGAGAAACTAACACAGTTGCACAAACGATCAAAGGACTCACTTTCTTTACTGAATGCTTTGCTCTCAACAATATTGATTCTTCCGAAGCAGAAAATGGAATTGACAGATGACAGCCGATTGTCTGTCATACACTGTCTGTCACAGTTCATATAGAATTTATAGGTTACTTGTGACCATTATTGCTGAGCAGGGAAATCGGAGCAATAAAGGATTAGGTGGAATTATTACCTTCAGCAGCATTTAAACAAAGCCAAAATGGACGATCCTAAATTGTTTTATTGTTTCCACATTTTAAGCACTTGTTCTGCAAGTTCCATTGCTGTGTTTTCCAGTTGCCATTTTAAGTTTGTCGTTCTAAGTTTTCAAAGTTGTATATAATTACAGCAAAAGAGAGAAAGATTTTGAAATCAGAAGTAAAGGACCTGATCGGCTTATTTTAGTTCCGATTAAACTCACTACAAGAGGGGGACACATGTCAGAACTGTTCAGCTACCCTATTGGAAGCTGCCCTAGTTCATTAATATGCAATAACTGATTTTTTGAATGTCCTTAAAGCTCGCATCAAATCAGATATATTGCAAAGGGCTTTGTAAAGATATTCCAAAGCGCTTTACAGCAAGCACGTTGTTTTTGAAGTCCAGGTACAGTTGCGATATAATATTGGTAGCCTCGTGGTTCTGTTACTGGACCAGTTCCCAGAGGACTGCACTAATAACCCAGAATTTGTTGGTAGTCTGATAATATAAATTCTTTAAAAAAAAAACATTTGGGAATTAAAAAGCTGGCCTCAGCAAAAGTTGCCACGAAACCGCTGAATTGTTGTAAAAACCCCAACTCGTTCAATACTGCCCCTTAGGAAAGGTGGTTTGGGCCTGTGGGTGACTTCAGACTGACACCAACGTGGGTGACACTGAACCTCCCTCTGAAGAAGGCCAGTGAGCCAATTAGTTGTATCAAACCATGGCTTGTGTTTTATCCATCTTATCGGGGCAACTAGTGATGGGCGATAAACTCCGACTATGCCAGGGAAGTTTACATCCTGAGAACGAATTAAGATAATGACGGAGTCAAAGTTGCATAAACAGGAAATTACAAAGTACAGCAAATTATTGCCAGCACAGGAAAAGGCCTTTTGGAACGACAGCTCCATGTTGGTGTTAATGCTTCTAACATCTCATCATTCCACCATCTCCTCATCTCACCACGTCAACATACCCTTCTATTCCTGTCTCCCTCATGTGTTTATCCAGCTTCCCATTAAATGTGTCTCTGCTCAACCACTCCCGAGGTCTGCATTCTCGCCAGTCTCTGGGTAAAGAGATTTCTCATGAATTCCCTATTGGATTCATCAGCGACTATTTTATGATTATGACCCCTAGTTCTGATCTTGCCACCAACAAGTGGAAAAATCTTCTCTATGTCTACCCGAGCAAACCGTTTTATAATCTCTCTAGTCACCACTCAGCCTGCCCCAAAATGGGATGCTGATTGGTTAGCCTGCATTTGAAGGGATGTACTTGGTGTAACAGTGCTAACTTTGCTAACCTTCTTTCAATAATGCCACAGAATCCTTCAGGCCGGCTGGAGAGGGCAACAGGTCTTCACTGTAACGCCTCATCTGAGCCATGCCGTTCTGGCCATGAAGCACACAGCACTGCAGGATCATCCGGCTTAAATGCTGAAGGAAGTATTCGGGGGGGATTTTGAATGCAGAAAAGGGGGAATTCCAGAAGGAGACGTTAGGAGGATATTCCCGAAATAAGAGTAGAAATCTGTTTTTTTTAAAAATGAGCCTGCAATAAGGAGACGAGTAAGGATGAGATGTAACATGAAGAAAGGAGAATGCGAATTTTACAGTAAAGAGCATCAAAGATGCCTTCGAATCTATCACTTTCTTACATTTGCAATACACGCTGCATTCCAAAATATTTGTAAGAAATGTGCATACTAGATAAACGTACGTCATCAGGCTTAATTGCAATTGAACTTGCTGTCCGAGATGAGTTTTGTAAATCATGTCCCGGGTTCCACATGATGTTTCACGCTGCCATCCTGTAAGTCTGCTCTTTTAATCGTTCTCCGGAAAAGCAGCGCCACTGAAGAAAAACAGAAAATGCTGGACATCCTCAGCAGGTCAGGTAGCAAGTGTGAAGAGAGAAACAGAGTTAATGATTCAGCTCGATGCCCCTTCATCAAATTTCCAGTATCTGCCTGTCAGGTTAAAACTGATGACTCCTAGATTCTTATCAACCACCCAATAATCATTAATAGTTGGACAAAACCCCTGTATAATGGAAACCCCACCACCACACCACTAGACCCCCTCCCCTCCCCCGTTCAGTCCAGTTTCCATTCCAGATGCTGCAATGACGTGACTGCTTTGTGTCTTGGGACCTCATGAGGTATTGTAGCAACACTTTGTGGCATCGGTCAGAATGGGCAAGACTTTGCCCACTGAGCCTCTTTCAAACAAAGGAAAGAGGAAGCAGTAACTGGAATTCAGCTTCTGGTCAGGCTTAACAAACGCTGAGATTGTTTACAACTGGAGAGTGAGATCACAGCTTCACCTTACCATATAGAAATAAAGTTAGAAAAGATGCATGTGGCACCCATACTGGCTGTTGCCCAACAGACTAAATGGCAATTTCTATACAGGATATAAAGGAATCACTCTGTGTGTTTAGATCAGATTAATGAACGAAGACGGAAGGTGAAAGTGTATTGAGCCAACTGGATCACAGGAAATGCCGATAATGCTGAGTTTACACGGTGTCTTGACTTAACCAATTTTGTTGCTGTGGGTAGGTTTTACAGATTTGATTATTTTGCTCTGAAGCGAATCGGTTAAAGTTCTATTCTAATAGTCGTCTGTTCACTTACTATTCAATCACCATTTGAACTCGTACAGAGATGTAATTCTGCTGCACTGATAGAATGGTTTGCAGAAAAGTGTTATTGTGTAATGTATATTTGTTAAACTAACACACACACACACACACACACACAAACACACACACACACACACACAGAAGCACCTTCAGACTGCAATTTCTCCTGAGATTATTTATGCAATAATAATTAAGTATAACCCTTTGACTGAGGCTGAGCACATGCCGCTGGGATCAGAGACACCGGCCATCATATGTAGGCCAGACCAGGTAAGGACAACAGATTTCCTTTCCAGAAAGATATTAGTGAATCAGATAGGCTTTTATGATAATCCAGTAGTTCCATGATTGTTATTAAATAGTCAATCATTTTATTCCAGACATGTTATTGAAGCTTTTCGTCTTGCACACATCAGGACAATATGCACAAATAACCAATGTTTGGGAACAACAACAGCTTATACTGCATGACAAAAGAGTGCTGATTGGTTGGCAAGTGAACTCGGATTCGTAGAGGCTTTGCCATGAAGAATGCACCATTTTACGGGGACTGACAGTTAACTGCCGTTCTTTGTTATGAAATTCAAACCAGGCAGCTTAACTCTGATTGGTCAAGGCATTTCCCTGAGGAACGGGCCAGCGAATGGCTGCCCTTATTTTTTTCAGCTGAACTAGCAGAAGACTTCAGGAGGATGGAGGCAGTCTGGTGAAATGGAACACACAAGAACAAAGAATTAGGAGCAGGTGTGTGCATTCCGGCCACTCAAAACTGCTCCGCTATTCAATGTCTGATCTGATTGTGACCTCAACTGCACTTTCCTGTCACCCCACCACCCACCCACTCGCCCCCCCCATAATCCTTGACTGCCTTGCTGATCAAAAATATATCTAACTCTGCCTTGAATATATTCAATGATCCAGTCTCGACTGCTTTCTGGAGAGGAGAATTCCACAGAATAATGACCGTCTGAGAGAAAAACATTTCTCCTCATCTCAGTTTTAAATGGGACACAGCTAATTTTTAAACTGTGTCC
This sequence comes from Heterodontus francisci, assembly GCF_036365525.1. Taxonomy (NCBI): domain Eukaryota; kingdom Metazoa; phylum Chordata; class Chondrichthyes; order Heterodontiformes; family Heterodontidae; genus Heterodontus; species Heterodontus francisci. The sequence continues at coordinate 215,761 of NW_027141237.1, forward strand.
ACTGGTTCTAGTCTCCCCAACAAGTGTAAACATCCTCTCAGCATTCAATATGATCACCTCTCATTCTTCAAAACTCCAATGTGTGTCGGCCCAACCTGTTCTTTTCTCATATGATAACCCCTTCATGCCAGGAATCAGTCGAGTGAACATTCCCTGAACTGCTTCTATTGCACTTATATCGTTGCTTAAGGAAGGCGACCAAAACTGTCTACAGTACTCCAGATGTGGTCTAACTATGGTTCTGAACAGCTGTAACAACGCTTAATTACTTGGATATCCTATGCCCCTTGCAATAATCAACAACATTCCATTTGCCTTCCTAATCATTTGCTTTCCCTGCATTTTTACAATCTGTGAATCATGTACCAGGACACCCAGATTTTAATTTGAAGGCCTGAGCTGATGATTGAAAAAACACTGCTGTCACTGATCTACCATTATGGAGGGAGTGAATGTTGTGGATGGGGTGCCAATCAAGCAGACTGCCTTGTCCTGGATGTTGTCATATTTCTTGAGTGTTATTGTAGCTGCACCCATCCAGGAAAGTGGAGATATTTCCATACAACTCCTGACTTGTGCCTTGTAGATGGTGGACAGGCTTTGGGGAGTCAGGAGGTGAGTTACTCGCCGCAGGATTCCTAGCCTCTGACCTGCTTTTGTAACCACTGCATTTATATGGCTACTCCAGTTCAGTTTCTGGTCAATGGTAACCTTCAGGATGTTGATGGTGGGGCATTCAGCGATTGTAATTCCATTGGATGTCAAGGGGAGATGGTTAGATTTTCTCTTGTTGGAGATGATCATTGCCTGGCATTTGTGTGGCGCGAATGTTGCCTGCCCATGCCAGCCCAAGCCTGGATATTGTTCAGGTCTTGCTGAATTTCTACATGGACTGCTTCAGTATCTGAGAAGTTGCGATTGGTGCATCCTAATTGCTAATAGCACAGCAGTCACTGCTGAAGCAAGATAAATTCGGGATATGAAAGCGGTCATAATTTTAGATGTGCAGAGGTCTCGAAGCGTTGCAACGATGGAGGAGGTGACAGTTAGAGAGAGGCATGTGGCCATGGAGTGATCAGAACATGATGAGAAAGCTGTTATGGAGGCGTTGTTGGACAGCTATCCAATGTAGTAGCACAATAACAGCCACATACGGTTCACTGCCAGGCAGACAGGAAGAGAAGAGTTGCGGAAACAGGTCCTTCCTGTCAATTCTAAATCGGCCCCTCATAATTTTGTACACTCAATTAAGTCACCCCTCAGCCTCTTCTGTTCCAAGGAAAACAACCCCAGCCTGTACAATCTTTCTTCATAGCTGCAACTTTCGTGCCCTGGCAACATTCTTGCAAATCCCTTCTGTACTCCCTCCAGAGCAATTATGTCCCTTTCTGTAATGTGGTGACCAGAATTGTACTCAATACTCCAACTGTGGCCTAACCAGTGTTATACAGTTCCAGCATTACATCCCTGCTTTTAAATTCTATACCTCAGCCTATGAAGGGAAGCATTCCATATGCCTTCTTCACCGCTCTGTCTACCTGTCCTGCCACCTTCAGGGACCTGTGGACATGCACTCCAAGGTCTCTCACGCCTTCTACCCCTCTCAATATCCTCACGTTTATTGTGTATTCTCTCACTTTATTTGCCCTTCCAAAATGCATTCCCTAACACTTATCTGGACTGAATTCCATTTGCCACTTTTCCACCCACTCAACCAAACCATTGATATCATTCAGGAGTGCACAGCTATTTTCCTCAATATCAACGGCACGACAAATTTTTGTGACATCAGCAAATTTCCCCATCATGCCTCCCACATTTAAATCCAAATCATTAATACATACCACAAACAACAAGGTACCCAAAACTGAGCCCTGTGGAACGCTACTGGAAACAGCTTTCCATTCACAAAAATATACATCGACTACCCTTTGTTTCCTGCCCCGAGTCAATTCTGGATCCAACCTGCCAAATTGCACTGCATCCCATGGGCTTTCATTTTGCTGACAGTCTGCCATGTGGGACCTTGTCAAATGCCTTACTAAAGCCCATGTAGACAATATCCACGACCCTCATCAATCCTTCTTGTAACTTCCTCAAAATACTCAATTCAGTTAGTAAGACATGACGTCCCCTTAATAAATCCATGCTGACGATCCCTGATCCATCAATGTCTTTCTAAGAGGCTGCTTATTCTATCACTCAGAATAGAATCTAATAATTTACCCACCACCGCGGTGAGAATGACAGACCTGTAATTATTTGGCCCATCCCTCGCACCCTTTTTAAACAATAGTACTACGTCCACAGACCTCCAATTGTCTGGTACCTCTGCTGTATCTAGTGAGGATTTGAAGATATAGTTCCAAGTCAGGATGATGTGTAGCTTGGGGGGTTCTTGCAAGTGCAGATATTCCCATGCATCTGCTGCCCATGTCCTTCGAGGTGGTAGAGGTCGCGGGTTTGGAAGGTGAGTTATTTGCCACAGCATTCCGAGCTTCTGTGCTGCTTTTGTAGCCACAGTATTCGTATGGCTACTCCAGTTTAGCTTCTGCACAATGGTATCCGCCAGGATATTGATAGTGGGGGATTCAGCGATCTTAATGCCATTGAATGTCAAGGGAAATGGTTAGATTCCCTCTTGTTGGAGATGGTCATTGCCTGGCACTTGTGTGGTATGAATTTTACTTGCCACTTATCAGCCCAAGGCTGGATATTGTTCAAAACTTGCTGCATTTCTACACGGACTGCTTCTATCTCTGAGGAGTTGTGAATGGTGCTAAACCTTGTGCAATCGTCAGCGAAGGTCCCCACTTCCAACCTTATGATTGAAGGAAGGTCATTGATGAAGAAGCTGAAGATTGCTGGGCCTAGGACCTTACCCTAAGGAACTCCTGCAGAGCTGAGATGATTGACCTCCAACAATCACAAACATCTTCCATTGCGTTAGGTGTGATTCCAACATGTGGAGGGTTTCCCCTCTTCTTCCCACTGGCTCTAATTTTGCTCGGGATTTGTGATGGCATACTCGGTCAAATACTGCCTTGATGTCAAGGGCAGTCACTCTCACCTCACTGTTCGAGTTCAGTTTCTTGGTCAATGTTTGAACCAAGGCTGCAATGAGGACAGGTACTTATTGGTCCTGTTGAAACCCAAACTGAACGTCACTGAGCTGGTTATTGCTCATCTAGTCTTGCTTAAAAGGTCTGTCAATGACCGCTTTCATCACTTTACTGATGATGGAGAATAACTGATGGGGTGGTAATTGGCCAGGTCGGACTTGCCCTGCTTTTTGAACTTGCCATTTCAATACTGTGGCTACAAGCGCAGGTCAGCTGGAGATTCTGCAGCGAGAACTACACCTCCTATCTCGTCATTTACAAAGCACAAGCCCGAGTGTTGTGAAATACTCTCCATTACCTGGATGAGTGAAGCTCCACGTCACACAAGCAGCTCGACACCAACCAAGACAAAGCAACCCCCTAAATTGGCACACCATCCACTACCTTAAACGTTCATTCTCCCCACCATTGGCGTGCAGAGGCAGTGGTGAGTGCGACATACAAGATGAACTGCAGGAACTCGCCAAGTCTCCTTCGAAAGATCATCCCAAACCTGTGACCTTAACCACATATAAGGGCACGGGCAGCAGACGCATAGGATCATCACCGCCTGCAAGTTCCCTTCTAAGCCACACACCACCCTGACTTGCAATTTTACCGCCGTTCATTCAATACTAGTGAGTCAAAAACATGTAACTGTACTGTGGATGGACAGCAGCGACTCACCAGCTTCTCAATGGCAATTGTGGATGAGCAGCAAATGCTGACATTTCCAGTGATGCTCAAATCTAATTAATGAAAGAGAGATATATGTTTCAACGCTCAAGGGAAAGAAGTAATAAATGGCATTGAACAGCTCACAACTACAAATGCGGATAAATGATTTAACAAAATTTGCATTTAATCTCAAACAGAACGTTTTATGTACAAAGGATAGGACTATAAGACACAACTGCCGATTTTAAAGGAGATGAACAAATTCCATTCTGTCTCCCCAAAAGGATTGTTTTGTACAGTTAGTCCTACCGGCAATGATAATATAACCAATCGACACATTGTTTTTTCTTATTTATTCGAATTTTAATTCATAAGGATGTAATTCATCATTTTCGGAAACTTTCCACATAAGTAGCTAAAGAGTACGTTCGTGGTGCAGTCCATTCATGCAGCAATTTTGGAAACTTTGGGCTGTCACCGATAAAGTTTTGAAAATTGGTTATATACATAAAAAAATTTCAACTTATTTCCTCGCATCCATTTAATCTGAGATTTACTTTATGAAATACCTACACATTCGCTTAGGAATGTCATATCTATGAATGTAATTGCACCATGGAAGATTTATTTTGCATTTAGTTGATTGCAACAAGCGTACTTTGTCCAAAGAGTGCAATCCACCACAATTAAACGCAGAAAGAGGTAAACAAGAACACCATAGAATTGGCGAATTGAGAAAAAATATCGCACATATTGTGTTTTTTCTTTTGTAAACTGCTTCATTAAATTCATTTGTATCCATGGAGGCTGTTGTTGCAGGTAATTTTACCAGTAAGGCGCAACTGTGCACAACCAAGACCTGTTTCTTTATATTCTACCAAGTAGTTACAAATGTAGGATCCGATCTGCAGGACAGTTTCAATATTTTAATCAAAATTTTGCGAAATGGCAGAGCTATATGTAAATGCATCATGCTGTATTTGAGTTTATCTAAGCTTCAACACTCATTGTTTTCCACAAAGTATTGACTTGTTTTTGATAAACATCAGAATATTATCAAATGTCACAGCATTATAGAAAGGTGGAGGAGAAAGTGTCAATTTGATCAATTTCATTATTCTTTATTAACTCAATGTAGGCACGTTGAAATTTGCAAGGTTCTGACGGAGGAGCAATATTTTTCGTTCAGACCAATGTTACAGCTGTCTTGAGAATTCAGGAATGTAATAAGAGAAAGGAAAAAAACAATAAATCGGTATACTAGTGGTTTCTTTCTCTTAACAAGAAAAATGGTAGGCGAATTAACAATGCGAAAAATCTTGGAAAATTTGGACAGTGCATATTTATTTTTCAATATCTGTTCAGAATAAGCAACTTTGAAGTGAGTACGTTTAGGCTCAACCAAGTTTCCTGTGGCCAACTTACAAAGGAAATATTAACCTTATAAATTATAATCATGCAAAAAAATGCAACTTTTTCGTGAGCAGTGACCTTCCAGTTGGAGCAGTAGGGACCGATTGCACTGTGGAAGTATCAAAGCGGACAAAACAAAATCCAGAAATGTACAGATAACATAATCTGTTAAAGAAATGTTTATGAATATATGTGCAATACAGTTATACAGAGTAATAAATGTTGCAGCTGCTAATATCACACAGTACTGTGTGGGTGGCTTCATGGTGTGCTCTTTATCTCTCCTATTTTGGCTGGAGATAGTGTCACATAAGAGGATAGGGGAATATTCAGATTGAAGGCAGAGCTGTGGACAGAAAATCTTTTGTGGCTTTATCCCAAATCGGGCAGATTTGGAATACGCGCCCATTATACATACCATGCGTTATTCAATGACATTGATTACAATAAAACTCAATATCAGACGAGATATAAGCAAACAGCAGAAGATGTGATTCTGCTCGTTTGTTTGCTGTAACCAGAATGAATTTGCAACTTTTCGTCTTCACAAAGATTGTGCAGTGGTCACTGCTGCAAATACTGTCAGGGTCAGACACACGTAGTCAATGAATATTGATGAGTATATGGTCACGTAGATCCTTCCCCTGTGATGCTTGACTCACTACCTGCCCCAAGACCAGTCTAGGAGTTATGCAGATATGTCCTTCCGGCTTTGGTCAACTCTGCCAGTGATGCTGCTGCCCAAGAACACTAAGTGATGGACAATGAACACAGAATACGTTTTGTGCCTTTTCTAACATTACTGCTTCCACCAAGTGGTGTTCAACATGGAGGAGTGCTGAGTCATCATATGATGAGGTGCTCTTGCGGGTGATCAGAAGGGGATTACCTCGCCAGTTTATGTACTCTGAGAACAAGACTTGATGGAGACAGGAGTCCATGTTGAATAATGTAGATGTGTTTTAGGGGAAGCTGGTTTAGTACATGATGGAGAAAGGAATAGAAGGCTATGCTTACATGGCAGGAGGAAGTAGGACGGGAGAAGGCTCACATGCAACATACACACCAGCGTGGATTAGTTGCCTATTTCTGTGCAGTATATAATAAAAAAATAAGATCAGAACTTCAACTCTGCTTGATTATATAGAAGGAATATATTTTGATTTTTGCAGCGTGGAACAGAAAGAAACTGTTCGTTTTAAGAGGTTCCACATCCAATAATGAAGCTGAGTGCAGGCTTACCAAGTAAAACACATATTTCACGAATGCATGTTATATAATTTCGAACAGATATAACTGGAATCGCAAGCTTTGTTATGTGGTAACGATGTCTTGTATCCTACAGATACCACAAGAACATGTTTAAATGCCTCGCAATTTATTTACAGCATCATAACATGATAGAGCAACTCTCTGCCTTGTTTTGTTAAAACAAATCATTATGTTATAGTTGTTGTTCATCTACTTGAGAAGGTTGAAGACTTAACTCAAGGTATATCAAATACATTTGATTTGAGCAAGGGACAAACAATTTCAGCAACTGGTACTATACAGAAACAGAGGTCTCTCAATGCATACAAAATCAGCTGTACAAACTATTGGGGGAGAAGAATCGGGTTTAAAAAGGAGCTTCACATTCCGAAACGCCAAAAGCCTTTTTTCTCCCAATACCACAAATACAACAACAGCAATACCTGAAGTACTGAACGAAGAAAAGGGAACATTACCATTTAAAAAGTGTAAGAAAAAATCTAAACGGATATTTCAATGACTGCTTGAACTCCTCTCTAAACTTGTTCTGGATCACTGCATAAATACACGTGTTTGTGCTGCAGCTCAAAAGGAGAAGCAAATGCCCCGCTTCTTGAAGGACATAGATAGGATCATTGTATCCAGTGTAACTGTAAGTGTTGGAAATTCTGCTGTATAAATAATGTACAGCAAAGGTCATCCACAAGAGGCCGAAAGTTCCTGATATAGTTAGAAGTAAAACGATAGATTTTCTTCGATTTTCCATCTCGGGATCATTTTCTTCTTCACTATATTTCTTGACACGGAATCTGTTACGGACTCGATTGGCCACTGGCATAGATCTCACGGTAAGTGCATTCAGCAGGAAAATTAATATCAAGGGTAAGAGTGGGGTTAACATTAGATTCAGGTACCAAAATGCTATCCATGGAATCTCAGTGTAAAAACTAGATTTGTGGTTGCAGTACCAGGGCATATTGTCAAAGATGTGCAGAGGTTCTAGTGCAAAGTACCAAGGAATGCTCTGTGAACAGCTCAATGCAAACACTGTTCCCACAACGACACGTGCCATTTGTTTGCTGCAATATTTGTTTTTCATCTTCTGACAGCAAATCGCCACATATCGATCAAAGGTGAAGCGACCGTTAACCAAACTGAACTGTCTTTGGCGGCGATAATCACTGAAGTTTTCAGAGCGCACACTGGGGTAATGGACAGAAAACTCTCTGGGAAATAAAGAATGATTATTCGATTCAGCAAAACACTGGTGATAATGACCAGTAGATCCGCTACAGCCATCGCCACCAGGTAGCAAGTGATGCATTTCGAGAGGCCACACTTCCCACGGGATAGAATCACAATCGCCATTATGTTACCTGTCATAAGAAAGAAAAAAGTATAAATGAGTAGCCAGACTCACAAGGAAAAAAAAGCTGTTTATTGGGATTTTGCGTGAATTTAAGAGGCTGTAATTTGCTTCGAATAGCGCAACACAGGCGGTGCTACATGGGCCGTCTGTTATACACCCTGGTATTCAGTTCAGCAGGGAACGCACTCTGCCAGGGATCAGCGATAGATGGTCTACACTGGCGCAGTATGTTGCCTGCAGTCATCAATAAATATTCATCACATTGCTCTCACTAATAATTACCACTGACATCCAGCTGCGAAACATAATGGCAAAGTTAACAGTGGGGAGAATTCTGAGGCGATTGATGAATATGAAGTAACATACAAAATTAAACCTAATGCAGGTAGATAAAAACTGAAATCAATTAAGTAGATGCGGAATAACGGCAAAGCATAACGGCTGTCAATCTAAGAACTGTTTTAAATCCTTGTGTGATGCAGTCATTCCAACAAATTCAAAACGAAGAATATTGAATTAGAAACATGTATAATCGGCAAGGAATAGCGAATTTGAGATCAGTAAATTGAATCAAATCAAATATGTTATGGAATAGCGACACACTTAGCGAATAGTAGCAGGAGATGTAAATATGCATGAGCAAAAGAATGAGTAACTGACGCCGAGCCACGGGGTAGACTGATTAGCGAGTCAAACTACAATTTCATATTTTGATGGAGAAAGAATGTCGCAGCTTGGAAGTAGCCAGAAAGATATTGTCGTGAGGAAGGAAACAAACATTTTTTTTTTCAATACTGCAATGGTCTACTGCGTATCAGATAATTGCAAGCGGAATAGGTTGAGATGGGATTTGGATTTAGAAACTTAAAATAAGAACACTGTATGGTGAGTTAGCCTGGGCCAGATGATCAGTCGGGTACTCAAAGCTCCGCTTCGAGGATGCTTGCAAGAGTGACATGAAGGCCCAAAATGTCGATTATCGCACTTGAATGTTACTAGCTGGCAAAAGAGGAAAATGGCGACACATCCTGTGGACTGGTGTGCACGAGCACGATGGCCAGCAGATATGTAACAGGCGCCAACGTCATAAACAAAAACTCACAGTGTTACTTGGCAGCTTCACGTGCAGCACTTGCGGCTGAACCTGCCTGTGAAGGATAGGCCATCACAGCCATTAGCAAAGGGGTGCCAAGAGAAGGCACACCACCGAAATGGATTATTTGCTGCTTCGTAGATGGAAAGATACCAAGCAGAAGCCTGAACGTAGAATTAGAAAATTAAATATAAATACACTTCAATGGAAACAAGGCAGTAAACATTGTAAAACAGATAGGTTCGCATGAACGGTACGTAGCAAGACTGTTTAATGACAAAAATTGTTACTATAATTACATACCGGGTATACCGATCACTGCCAGAACAGGATAGCAAATAGCATACAGCAGACCTTTTGCAGGCTCATGCATTTTCTGTAGATTCCGATGTCCCCTCGACATGTTGGACGCAGAGGCTAGCAAACTGCATCATGAAGTATTTGGAGATTCTCTGATATAACCTTGAGCGCAGCCTCATTGACACAATTAGGAAGTCAACAGGGATATTAGTTACAGTTATTTGAACAAACAAACCATGCTAGGCGTTGTCAAGTTTTTATTCAGCAGCGTATCCTGATATATATATTTATATAAGTATTAGCATTTAAATATCCATGTATGCATCTATCACTATAAATATGCATATGTTTGTGAATATGTGTCTGTGTGCGTGTGCGAGAGGGAGAAAGAGAGTATGTCAGACAGCTTCGAGTGCCCAGTAAAAAGCTGTTCGGACATGAGCATGATGCATCCGAATGAGGTGGTCCAATTCTGAGACAAAGCTGAGCTGAATATTAAGCAGGACGTCCAAGGTTACACACATTTAGCTTTAGCTTAAGAACGATTGTAATGGAGTCATGGTAAAATACAGCCATTTGAGCTTCGATTTATTTTACAAATTCGTATACACTCGATGAGAACAAAACATAACTATGACTTTAATTGTAGCATGATCGTGTGATGCAATTGTTATTTTACTTTAATTTGATTACGGCAATGTGTATAGTAGCCCAAGGGTTCATTATGCGACTATATTATGCAGAAAGAGTTAAGCAAGTATAACATAGATTTTGGAGAATTAAATAGTGGCAACGTTTCATATGTTCGTTTTAATAAATTCTAACCTTGACAAAACACTGCTTCTTTAAATGTATTTGCATGGATTGAGTGTGAAATGGCTGTTGCGGTGGATGACTCCATCCCAAATGTTTGTTGTATGTTTGCACAAACAATACCTCTTTCTTTCATTTCAACCAAGTCAATAAAATATAAGGTAACATCTGCAGGTGTACTTGAATGCTTACTGCTCAAAAGTGTCGGAGTAGCTGTGCTGTGTGTCAGGAAATTGTGTTTTATTGCAGTTTCTCTCAGTTTCAGGACTGTTTGCTTGGTGCTATTTATTGACTTGCTTTCGACAGAGAAATATCATCAAATGTCACAACAATGTGGCAAGGCGGAGTGGAGAGCATAGCATCTGCAAATTCCAACTGGAACCAATTCTTTGTCCTTTATTACCTCAATGCAGACAGTGCAAGTTCCAAGACTCTAATCGAGGAGCAATATTCCTGGTTCAATCCAGTGCAGCAACTGACTCGTGAGTGAAAGGATTTAATAACAGAAAAGACAAAAAAAAACCTGGCATCTGGTATTGTACAACTTACCAACAGCAGAAACAACTACAACTTGAATTTATGTAGCGCGTTTAATGTTGTAAGAAGTCCTGAGGCAGGTCACAGCGGCTTTATAAAAACGAAAGTGACACCTGGCCACCGAGGGAAGCAATAGGGCAGAAGGCCAAAGCTTGGTCAAAGAGGTAGGGTTAAAGCCGTGTCTTAAAGGGCAAATGAGAGGTCGAGAGGAGGAGAGATTTAAGAAGCATATCCCAGGGCTTATGGCGTAGGCATCTGAAGGCACAGCCACCAATGGTAGCCAGAATTAGAGGACAGCGCATATCTCAGAGGGTTGCAGGGCTGGAGTTGATTACAAATCCTGGGGAAGGCGAGGCCGTGTGGCGAATTAAAGACAGGACGAAAATTTTAAAAAAGAGTCATTGCTGTACTGGGAACCTGTGTCTGTTAGCGAGAACTGAAATGATGTGTTAACGGCGTTTGGCCCAAATTAAAACATGTGCCACATATTTTGGATGGCCTCAATTTCACAGAGGGTAGAATGTGGCAGGCTTGTCTGGAATGCTTTAGACAAGTTAAAACTGATAGTTACAAAGGCCTAGGTAAAGTTTTTAACAGCAGAAGAGCTGCTGCAGGCACGGATCCAGGCGATGTTGTGGAGGCTGGAATAGGTGGTCTTAGTAACGCTATGTTGTTGAAAGGTCATCCTGGTGTCGAATATAACACCAAAGTTCTAAGCAGTCTGGTTCAGCCTCAGACAGTTGACAGGGAGAGGGGTGGAATTCGTGTCGAGCGAATGGAGTTTGTGGTGGGAAACTGAAGAAAGGGCTTCACTCTTCCCAATATTTAATTGGAGGAAATTATTTTCATATAGTACTGGATTCTGGTTAAGCAGTCTGATAATGAAGGAACAGTGGAGGGTCGAAAGAGGTGGTGTTGAGGTAGAGCCTGGTCTCCTCAATGTACATGTGGAAACTGACATTGTGTTTCCAGGTGATGTTGCTAAGTGGCAGAATGTACATGAGAAATAGGAGGGGTCGAAGGACAGATCCTTGGGAGACACCAGAGGTTTCTCTGCGGAAATGCGAAGAGAAGCAATTGATGGCGATTCTCTCGCTACGATTATATCGATAAGAATGAAATTACCCAGCTAGATGGCAGTCGAGAGAGGTTGGAGGAAGATGGTGTGATCAACTGTGATCACACTGTGATCAACTGTGCAGACAGTTCCAGAAGGTTGAGGAGGGTATAGTTTACTTTTATTACAGTCACAAAGTTTTGCATGTGGGTCTCATGGTCAACATGGCTCAAGGTGAGAGAAACAAGAGAAGGAAACACGTTCAGGGCGATGCTTGTGTAAGCCTGAGATGATGTGCGTCCCAATGGGCTATGCAAAAGGAAGGCAGTGACAGAGTCAACTGACCCAAGGGTCTCATTCTTGGTGAAAAAGTAATCCATGAGCTCCTCGCCCTTGTTGTTGGAGGTGAGAGTGGAGGAGACTGGAAGCAGGCATTTAAAAAGACAGTTTCCAGGAGAGAAAAGAACCTGGATAATATTTGTGTTCCAGGATAATCCTGCAATAGTGAGCAGTTTTCGCAGATGAAAGCAGAACACATATACTTTTATGTGGCACAGCCACACCTGGTGTTGATTAGCTAAACCAGTTGTCCACCATTACCATTCAAGTCTTCGTCCCTTAAATATAAGGAAGAGGACAGAAAGGCCATATGAAGCGGAAATGGCCAGTGTGAGAGAGAGTAGTGTGTTTTGAGGAGGATTATGGCTTCAAAACTAGAGGTGATGATGCGGTGGAACAGATTGTTAGCTGCAGAAATATCATGGTGAGATTACGGACAACAGGAAGACAATTGGGAATCTGAGAGTGCAGTTCTAACCGAATTGGGGAGAGTTTTATCTGGGGGCAAATATGGAAGGAAGTAGGGTTTGGAGAGGGAAGCATAATGTTGTTGGAGAGTAAAACAAATAAGATCAGGATGAATGTACAAATGGAGGCAAATGTAATGTTGCCATTCATTGCAAGCGGATTGAATATAAAAGTAGTGATGCTTTGCAGCAGTTGCACAGGGCTTTGGGGAGACCATACCTAGAGTATTATGTATAGTTTTGTTCTCCTTAATAAATAACATAATTGCGTAGGAAGCATTTCAGAGAAGCTTCACTCGATTGATTTCTGGGATGAGAGGGTTATTTTATGAGGAAAGGCTGGACCTGAATTCATTGGAGTTTAGTAGATTGAGCAGTGACCTTATTGAAAAATGTAAGATCGTGAGGGGACTTGACAGTGGGGCGGGGGTGTTGAAAGGATGTTTCTCCTTTTTGAGAGACTGGCACTAGGTGACATACTTTAAAAAATGAGGTGCTGTGAGTCTGTGGAACTCATTTTCCTGGAGCCTGGTGGAGGCTGAGTCATTGAATGTGTTTCAGGCAGAGGTAGACAGATTTTTGACAAATGAGGGAGTCAAAAGTTAACAGGGGTAGGGAAGAAAGTGGAGTTGAGTCCATAAACAGATCAGCCATGAGCTTATATAATGACGGAGCAGGCTCGAGGAGCCCAATAGCCTATTGCTGCTCCTAGTTCATCTGTGCATAAGCTCGATACAAGGAAGTGATCAGAGCTGGTCTTATCTTGTGAATGATGTAATGTAGGTAGCAAGGCCATGTGAGATGCGAAAGTTAGGCCCATGTCCGTGAATGTTTTGGGAGTCTACATGGCGGGTGAGAGAGGGAGGATAGAAGTTCAGTGAACTGAATGGAGCGAGAACATGATGAATCAAGATAGATGTTAAAATCACCGAAAATAAGAAGCTGCACAGGCTGAGGGTGAAAAGCAGTAATGATAGCTGATGGAGAAACTTGGCAAGGTATTTGACGGGCAGTAGAGAAGAGATGAAAGGGGTGGAAAAAGGTAAAGTTCTCAAAGGAGGAGAATAGGCCAAAGGAGTAAGGGGACAGATCAGGGTGAAATTTTGTTATCTGAGTCGCATCACTACCTTGAAGCTCTGAATGAAGAAAGCGGTGAAAGGTATCAACAGACGGGGGGCTTCAGTTAATGGGAAGGTACTGTTACCTTTCAGTCAGGTTTCCATTAAGACATTGATGTCAATGCAATCATCTGCAGTAAACTCCTGAATTCCAAGGGCTTTGTTCATGAGTGAAACAGCATTCTGGAGCAAAATAAAGAGAGGGGATGTGATGATTGGACAACTGCGGAGTCCACAGGATCAGCATCAGGAAGCATGAGTTAAAAGGGGAGGAAACGAGCAAGATCAGCCCCAGGCCGGCTCACTGGGTGTGAATGTAAGCGAGAGAATAGGGTCGGGAATTTAACGTTGCTGCTGGTGAGGAGGGAGTGTGGAGTGTATTGATGGGTCCTTCAGTGAATGCCAGGAGAGGCACAGAGGGAGGCTGTAAGCTTATCTAGGAGTGAATCAACCCTGGGATGCCGGCTGAAGAGTAGGAAAGTCCAGGAGTACTAAAGGGTTGGGGTAAGGATTTGGGAATACAGAAACCACAGGAGATAAAATGGAATGTAGAAAATAATAAAGTGGAAATGGAAGAGATGGGCTGAGCCGGAGCAGCAGCCAAAGTGTCCATGCAAATAGACACGGGGAGTACTTAAGTTTCATAGCCTGAAGGGAAAGTGATGTGGCTATTATCGATGCCAGTGGCAGTAGATGTTTTAGGCAGAGCGTTTATAAGGTTCATTATCAATAAGAAATAAATTGCTTTGAAGTGAATACACTGAGGGACAACCCAGTTTTTTGCAGCAAATTCATAATGGGCAAAGCCACAGTTTAAGGTATATTTTTTCAAACAGGTGTAACTTCTTAAGGAGCACTGTTCTTCCTGTTGGAGCAGTGCGGACAAATTACACTGTGAAGGTAACAAAGTCTAAAATCCAAGGGCGTACAGATGGCATATGCTGACACAAAATTGTATACGTATATATATATGAGCACCAGCGCAAAACATGATTTCAAACCTTGCAGCTGGTTAAATGTCAAAGTAACTGATGGATGTCCTGCGTTGAGCTGCCTGATGCCTTCTTAATATTTTGCACCTTGCATGCAGCTCCTGTTGTATGAGAGGATGTAGGGAATACTCAACGTGAAGACAGACCTTCGTGGTGGAAAATCACCTTGATCTTTAGCCCGTCAGGCAGTATGGTGAGGACGATGCTAAGAAGCTCATTCCCTCCTGGTTGGTTATAGAATATATGTTGAGCTTTAGCTAACATCAGCACTTCCACCAAGTGATGGTGAGATTGGAGAAGTACTGAATCATCTGATAGTGAAGTGGCATAGCTGGTAATCAGAAGGTGGTCTGATCATCCACTTCAATGCCTTTTACCCACACTATCCTCATATCCATTATGTTATTTGTATTTAGAAATCGGCCAATCTCTGCTTTAAACATACTCAATGACTGAGCTTCCACAGCCCTCTGGGGTAGAGAATTCCAAAGATTTACAACCCTCTGAGTAAATAAATTTCTCCTTATCTCTTTCCGAAGTGGCTTCCCCCTTATTTTGAAATTGTGTCCCCTGGTTCTACACTCCCCAAGCAGGGGGAACATCTTACCCTATCTACCCCTTTAAGTATTTTGTAGGTTACAATGAAATCACCTCTCATTCTTCGAAACTCTGAGAATACAGGCCCAGTTTCCCCAATGTTTCTTCACAGGACAGTCCCGCCACCCCGCAAACAAGTCTGGTGAACCTTCTTTGCGCTCCCTCGGTGATAATAATATCCTTCCTAATGTAAAGGGACCAAAACGGCTCACAGTACTCCAGGTGCAGTCTAATCAATGTCCTATACAATTGAAGCAAGATTTCACTACTCCTGTGCTCATATCCTCTTGCGGTAAAGTTGTTATTATTATTTATTCACGGGATGTGGGCGTCATTGGCTATTCCAGCATTTATTGCCCATCCCTAATTGGCCCTGAGAACGTGGTCTGGTGAGGGTAGCGGCGCGCTGATGGTCACGTCTCTGGTGGGTTTACGGGGTGGAGGAGAGGTGAGAGAGGAAGAGAGGGGTGAGGGAGAGAGGGAGGGAGGGGAGGAGGGAGAAGGGGAGGGGAGGAGGGTAGGAGGGTAGGAGGGGAGGGGAGGAGGAGGAGGGGAGGGGGAGCAGGAGTGGAGAGGAGGAGGACGAGTGATGGAAGAGAGGGGAGGGCAGGGGGATGGGAAGTGGAGGGGATGAGGAGGGAAGGGAGGGAGGGAAGGAGTGGGTGGAGGGAGGGGATGTGGAGGGATGATGGGATGGTTAGGGAGGGGAGGGGAAGGGGAGGGCAGCGGAGGGTCGAGAGGGGGATGGATGATGGAGAGGGGGAGCCGCAGGGCGTGGGGTAAAGGGGGCAGAAGGGAGCAGAGGGCGCCTGGGAGATGGGGAGGAGGGGAAGAGAGGGGAGGGTGAAGGGTAGGGGCGGCGGAGGGGGCGGGGAGGGGAGGGGAAGAGGTGGGGGAGGCAAGGGGAGGTGAGGGTAGGTGATGGGAGGGGAGGGGCAAGGCGATGAGGGGGAGGAGTGGGTGGAGGGGAGGGGGAGGGGCCAGGAGGGTGAAGGGGAGTGGGGGGAAGAGTGTAGCGGATGGGGAGGAGAGGGGAGGAGTTGGTGAAGGGGAGCGGAAGGGGAGGGGAGGGAGGGAGGGTGGGAGATGGAGAGAGAAGGGGTGAAGAAGGGGAGGGGAGGGTAAGGAGGGGAGCGGGAGTGGAGGGGAGGGGAGGGAGATGGGGAGGGGAGGTGAGGGGGAGGGGGAATGGCGGGGAGGGGGAGGAGGGGAGGAGGCATGGATGGTAAGAGGAGGAATGGAGGTTGAGGGGGAGCGGAGGTGAGTGGGCTGGGCGTGCTGCTCATTGTGGGAGTCCTCGAGGGGCCACTCTCGCACAATGGGGAAGATTCCACACATTGTGATTTTGTACTTCAACTGAGTATCATTACCTGATATTAGTTCATCCTTTGCACTTTGTGTTGGCTTTGAGCAAGTCAAATCTTGCCAGTAACTGGCAGGGGAGTGCATGTTAACTTTGGGCGGTGTCAAATTGGTCAGTTCTCATACATCACGTCCCATTTTCCTTCTAATTGAAATCAGTGCAATCCCGGGTTGGGCGTGTCATGGGCAGATAATTTGACATTGTCCATTTTGCAGCCAATGTTAAAATTTCCTTCGCCGCTGGTCACCTTGACTTAAATCAACACGTTACTCCATATTTCCCAGATTTGGTGATGACTACATGCCACAATTCTGCTTTCACCTGACCATATAACCAAGAGATGGTGCAATGTCACCTGATGCTGTTTGAATGCATTCATACGACATCTGCCTCTCCCCTTCTAATTGGATTAATACCCAATTTAAAATGGTGGAAGGCCAATGGTCAATCCACACTTTCAGCATTGAGATTAACATCGCAGTGACCTAA
Organism: Heterodontus francisci; assembly: GCF_036365525.1. Classification (NCBI taxonomy): domain Eukaryota; kingdom Metazoa; phylum Chordata; class Chondrichthyes; order Heterodontiformes; family Heterodontidae; genus Heterodontus; species Heterodontus francisci. Next base: position 232,738 of record NW_027141237.1, read on the forward strand.
AAGGACCTTAATGTATCTTTATGCAACTATTTCTGAATGTTATGGAAGCTCTATCCTTCTTTCATAAAAGCATTCCAATCTATAACTAAAAAGGATAGACAACAGCTCACCCGCTACTTCCAACCTCTCGTGATAAGAGACCACCATCCCACCTTTCAATCTTACACTTAATGTGTACTCTCCAATTTCCTTCTTTTGAAAGCAACTGATGTTGAAAGTTCTCGAATGCAAAGAATGGCGACTGTCCTTCACGATCAATGTGCCATTGTGATTCCACTTAAATTCAATTCTGTTAAAGGTTCCACGAGCGTTGTGTGTGTCCCACGTGATGTTGTTTGCACAGGACAATTCCGATATCTCCGTGGTGAAGCTTAAGGTGCTTCCCAGAGCAGGAGGAATTGCAGGAGTCACAAATACTGCTGCATAGCATGATAATGAAAACAGGGAAATAAAAGGGATTTGAAACTTTATTCTTTGAAATCTTACGTTGCAATGCTAATGGGCTGGCATTTCTGTAATCCCTTTCACAACCTCCGGATGTCCCATAGTGCATTAGGGACATTTGAATACTTTTGAAGGGTAGTCACTGTTGTTCCCTTAGCATTGGCTGCAATTGTAGCAGAATTGGTAGGGTTTTCGCTTAATGACATTCCCTCGAGTGGCTCTCTCTTTCAGTCACAGTGGTGGCAGTGGGAAGGAAGCAAACTCATTTTCATTCATGGGGTGTGCGCGCTGCTGGCCAATATCTATTTCCCTTGTGAAAGTAGTGGTGAGGCACCTTTGGAACATAACTGAGTGGCATGCTGGACCATTTCAGGGGTCTTTTAAGAGTCACCTATATTGTGATGGGTCTAGAGTCAGAGGCCAGACTGGGCAAGAATGGCTGATTTCCTCTCGTGAATGGCATGGGGTGCCGGTGGGCTTTTACAGCAACCCCCTAATTGCATATTCATCATTATTGACACCAAATCGTTAACTGCAGATGTATTTCACTGATTGAAGTTAAATCTGCCAGATGCAATGGCAAGATTTAAACTCCTCTCCCTAGATTACTAAATTTCCTGGATTAATCGTCCGGCGACAGAACTGTTAAATTACTGTAGTCCTGAGAATGCAATGCCACCTTCCCTTTTTACCAACATCCCATCGGTTTGGTTATTTTTCCTTCTTTCATTTTTTTGGTTCTTCCTCTCTCTCATCTTTCTCTCTCCTGCTTTGTTCCTTTCCTTCTTTCTCACTCTGTCTGGTTTACTCCCTGATTATCTCTATGCTACTTTTGACCTTTAAGCCCTGACAAATACAGCAAATGTAACTATAATTTTAACCCATCTGTCACAATATGGCATTGGTTAGAGAGCGGAAATATACACAGGCAGTAAGATAGTCCTGAACAACACTGCGTCTCTAACTGATTGGAGTGATAACTCATGAGAAAAAGATAGATATTTTCAGCGGCCTATCTCTAAAAACTATCAGCTGCATTTTATAACATGCGAGGTCCCTTCACACATATGCATGCTGCAAGTGTAGTGTCCACAACCCTTCAGTTTTGTCGTGACTTAAAGTGAGAAAACTCTGGTCCCAAAACTGACTGCTTCACCAAGGGCGATGTGTGGGTGTGTGGTAGACGTACACAGTGGTTTTGACTCACTAACTGAGCATATTGTCTACCCAGTATTTGTATAAGGAGAATTGAAATACCAGCTCACAGTTTCTGGATCGCAATGCTGGTTGAAGCAAGGCATCAACAGGAGGCAAAATCAGTAGAAACAATGACATTATTGATCTGGTTGGAAGCAGAATCTGCGTAAAACAAGTAAGAGTGACATGGGATTTAAAGGCAGAACACTGTCGACATATCTAACTGAAATCAGTTATTCACCTTGCATTGATTCGGACTATGAGCTTGACTTCATTGGTTGCTGGGTGAGTTTTAAAATCTGTACACCTTGGAAGATTTAGTTATGGCAATCAAATGTGCAGGGAGATAATTAATGCATACTGTATGAACTTTATGGTGGTGCAGTGGTAATGTAACTGAAATAGTAATCTCATAGTCCAGGGTAATGCCCTGGGAAAACGGGTTCAAACCTCCCATGGCAGCTAGCCGGATTTAAATTCAGTTAATCAATACAAATCTAGAATTGGAAGTTTGTCTTAGTAATGGATGTCATAACAAACCGATCTGCTTTACGAATTTCCTTTAGTGAAGGAAATCTGCCATCCTTGCCTGGTCTGGCCTACATGTGACTCCAGACCCACAGCAATGTGGTTGATCTTTGACTGCCCTCTGAAAAGGAATTGTTGTTAAGAGCAATTAGGGATGTACGACAAATGTTGGCTTCGCCAGTGGTTCTCACATACCATCATTTAAAAAAACACAATTACTCAATGATTAAATTGTACGGAGCAATTCAGCAAACTCGGTGTGTTCTCCCTGGAGTTTAGAAGGTTAAGGGGCGATTTCGTCCAAGTTATCAAAATATTAAGGGTAGATAGAGGGAAACTATTTATAATGGTTGGGACCGTTTCAGACCAGGGAAACATGACCTAAAAATAGAGTCATAATTGTCAGACGTGACATTCAGCAACACAAAGGGTGGTAGATGTTTTAAGTCTCTTCCACAAACGGCAATTGACGCTGAATCAATAGTTAAATGAACAACTGAAATTGCAAGATTTCTGTGAGTCAAACGTATTAAGCACTATGGAGCAAAGGCGTATTTGTGGAGCTGGAGGTAGATCGACTGTAATCTCATGGAATGGTGGAAAAGAATCGAGGCGCTAAATGGCCTCCTCCCATTCCCATGTTCCAATATTCAAGTGGATATATATATATGTAACAGGAGATGGATGGTTAGAAATAGCACTGCTTATAAAATGAATGCTGCATGAGGCAGGCCACTGTGATGGGCAATAAGGGATAAAATATCTAAAGCTGAACTAATAGTGCCACAATTGTCGTTACCATGGTGCTTGACAATAATACATTCGCTTTGTTAAACAATAAACTTGGGCTCTGTTTCTGCTCCAACTCCCTTGAGTGGCCACATCTCCACTGCTGGACGTTCCACTCACCAGTGAGATGGCCAGCTGGTATAGGCCGGCTTGCTAACCTGTGAAAAATACCTCCCTCCTATTCTCTGACAGACCTGGCTCCTACACCTACCATTAACTTCAGGACATTTGGGTCAGTTTGGCAGTGCTTTTCTTTTTTATTAATTCCTGGGATGTGGGCGTCGCTGGCAAGGCCAGCATTTATTGCCCATCTCTAATTGCCCTTCAGAAGGTGGTGGTGAGCCTCCTTCCTGAACCGCTGCAGTCCTTGTGGTGTGGGTACACCCACAGTGCTATTAGGAAAACAATTTCTGGATTTTGACCTAGCGACAGTGAAGGAACAGCGACGTAGATTTAAGCCAGGACGGTGTGTGGCTTGGAGGGGGACATCCAGGTGGTGGTGTTCCCATGCATCTGATGCCATTGTCCTTCTCGGTGGTAGACATCGCGGGTTTGGAAGGTGCTGTCGATGGAGGCCTGGCAAGTTGCTGCAGTGCATCTTGTGGATGGTACACTCTGCTTCTCTCCAGCCTCTCCCAGTCCAGTAATTTTAGCTTCCCAACCCAAGATCAGGTGAGGACTTGCGAGTAAACAAATTGAGCTGTTGCCATGCTACAAATTTACCTTCATATCTGGATAAGTACATGTACTGCCATGAGGCATTAAAGAGAAATCGTCAAAGGCAGGAATAGTCAGAGACATTTACCCTAAGAGGTCGTCAGTGTAATTAACAGATACCATTGCGTAAAAAAAGTAAAGAACAGCAAAGTTCTGGATTCCACTGAAGAAAAAGGATACAACGCTACTGCAGAAGGTGCAAAATAGATATAAATGATACCAGAACTGAGAGGTTATAATATCAGGAAAGGCTCATCGGGCTGGTGCTCTTTTCTCGAAAATAGAGGGTCGAGGGGGTGACCTAAGGGAGGCCTTTAAAATTATCAGAAGTTTTGATAAGGTAGAGGTAGAGATGTTTCCATTTGTTGGGGAGTCCAAAAGTAGGGGTCTTAAATATAAGATTGTCACTAATAAATCCTATAGGGAATTCAGGAGAAAGTTATTTGCCCAGAGAATGTTAAGAATATGGAATTCGCCACCAGAGAGATTAGTTGAGGAATCACAAAGATACAATTTAAGGCGGAGCTTGGTATATACATGAGGAGAGAATAATATAAGGATATGTTTGGGGCGGCACAGTGGCGCAGTGGTTAGCACCGCAGCCTCACAGCTCCAGGGACCCGGGTTCGATTCTGGGTACTGCCTGTGTGGAGTTTGCAAGTTCTCCCTGTGTCTGCGTGGGTTTTCTCCGGGTGCTCCGGTTTCCTCCCACAAGCCAAAAGACTTGCAGGTTGGTAGGTAAATTGGCCATTATAAATTGTCACTAACATAGGTAGGTGGTAGGGAAATACAGGGGCAGGTGGGGATGTTTGGTAGGAATATGGGATTAGTGTAGGATTAGTATAAATGGGTGGTTGATGGTCGGCACAGATTCGGTGGGCCGAAGGGCCTGTTTCAGTGCTGTGTCTCTAATCTAATGTTGATAAAGTGTAGGAGGTTCGTGTGGAGCATAAATATCAGTATAGGCCTTTTGTTCTGAATGCTTTCTCTCTGTGCTGTAAATTGTATGAATTTCTATACAATCATCCGAATTGCAATGAGCATAAGGTTGAAGTCAGGTCTCCAGATAAGTACTAATTTTCTTCAACTAATTGTTGAGTACAGCCAGATTGGTATTACTTCATCGTCATCATCCTTTAATATGTGAAGATTTTGTAATAAATTGTCTTGTTAATGTTAGTTACTTTTATGTGAATGTAACACATTATTCAGCACATCTACGACAAACCTACATAAATGCCACTGCATAATCAATTTTGGACCGTGCTTCCAGTGAACGATATGGGAAATGGCAATGTACTTTATACACTGTGAGAATTGTCTATCGTCCCCGTTACAAACATTGTACCCTGACTAATGACTTGAACCCTCCTGCTAGCGAATATCTGAGTTTAGCAAGGCTGTTAAACATCTCACTGACAAATATTACCCTAAGATGAGCTTCCGACCTTATATCTATGCCATCACTAAGACCACCTATTTCTACCTTTGTAACATCATCACGATGGGCCGAAGGGCCTGTTTCTGTGCTGTGCAACTCGATGACTCTATGACTCTACGACACTGCCCATGCCTCAGCTCGCCTGCAGCTGACACACTCATCCAAGCCTCTGTTATCTCTAGAGTTGAGCATTCCAAAGCACGTCTGGTTCGATTGCCACATTTACTCTCTTCAGGTCATCCAAAACTCTGCTGCCTGTGTTTTTTTCACATCAGTTCCCATTCACCCATCGACACCAGCACCCACCCCGACACCAGCACCAACAACGACAGCACCCCCAGTGCCACAACCAACGCACACCAAACACCCCCTCCCCTGCCACATGCTTACTGACCTACTTTAGATCCTAGTAAAGCAACACCTTGAGTTTAAAATTATCATCCTTGTTTTCAAATCCGTCCATAGGGGCACAAAACTACGCTGCAAGGATTCTTACAAGTGTGACATGAAGGCCCTAAATGTCGCCTATTGCCCTCAGGAGTCACTGTCTGGTGAAAGCGGGAAATCGCGACACATCCTGTCGACTGGTGTGCACTGCCATTATGACCAGTTACTGCAGCAGCTTGGCAACAGAGACCAACGTCAAAACAACTCACAGTGTTACTTAAATGAAAGCAAAATACTGCAGATGCTGGAAATCTGAAATAAAAACAAGAAATGCTGGAAATACTCAGCAGATCTGGCAGCATCTATGCAGAGAGAAGCAGAATTAATATTTCAGGTCAGAGACCCTTCTCCAGAACTGGCAAATATTCGTAATGTAAAAGGTTTCAAGCAAGTAAAGCGGGGGTGGGGCAAGAGATAACAAAGGAGGTGCAGATAGGACAAGGTCAGAGAGAATAACTGACCAGAAGGTCATGAAACAAAGGCGAACGGTATGTTAATGATGTCATGAAAGACAAAGCCTCAGTACAGAGAGGGTGTGCATGATTGTAAAGCACAGTGCACTCCAAGAACAAACATAAAAAAGCGCATTAACAAACACAAAACAGTGGGTAAGCACAGTGAAAACAAACGAAACAAACTGAAAAATCTAAAATAAAATAACCAAATAAAAAAGGAAAAGAAAAAGAAGGAAAAATAACCAAGCATAAAAGGGAGACCCGTCATGCTCTGAAATTACTGAACTCAATGTTCTGTCTGGCAGGCTGTAGCGTGCGTTTTCGGTAAATGAAGTGCTGTTCCTTGAGCTTGATTGATGTTCACTGGAACACTGCAGCAATCCCAGGACAGAGATGTGAGCATGACAGCAGGGAGGGGGGGTGGCGGGGTGTGCCAAAATGGCCAGCAACCGGAAGCTTAGGTGCATGCCTACGGACTGAGCAGAGGTGTTCCGCAAAGCGCTCATCCAATCTGCGTTTGGTCTCCCCAGCGTAGCCAAGAGCACTCTGTGAGCAGTGAATACTTTATACTGAATTGAAAGACGGACAAGTAAATCGCTGCTTCACCTGAAAGGAGCTTTTGGGGCCTTGGATAGTGAGGAGAGAGGAGGTAAATGGACAGGTATTACACTTCCTGCGATTGCAGGGGAAGGTGCCGTGGGAAGGGGACGAGGTGTTGTTGGTTACTTGGCAGTTTCAAGTACAGCATTTTGTCAGAACCTGCCTCTCAAAGATTGGCCTTCATATCCATCAGAAAAGATGCACCAAGAGAAGACACCTCACCTATATGGATTGTTTGCTGCGTGTCCATCATCTGCCGTAGATGGATGTATGCCAACCGTTCACCCAACCAACCATGGCCTCGCCCTCCTCCCTATCTCTGTAATCACCTCCAGTCCCACAGTCCCTCCGAGCTCTCTGCAATCATCTAATTCTGGCCTATTGCGCATCCCCGATTTTCATTGCTCCAACATTGGCGACTGTACCTTCAACTGCCTCGGCGATAAGCTCTGGAATTCCCTCCCTAAGCCTCTCAACTCTCTACCTCACATTCCTCCTTGACCGCACACGTCAAAACCTACCTCTTTGACCAAGCTTCTGAACGCCTGCCCAAATATCGTCTTGTGCGGCTGGGTATCAATTTCGACATTATAAAGCTCCTGTGAAGCATCTTGGGATGTTGTATTTCATTAAAGTCGCTATATGAATGCAAATCCTTGTTATGTATCGAAATAAGTAAAAGGAAGCAAAGGTGGAAAGTTTGCTGGCTACTAGCCCTGGCGGAAGAGCAGGTTTAACGGAATTGAATCAAATTTAATCTCAGCTGCATTACAGCCCGGCTATCCTTCCCGTTCCCAAATGCAAGGCTATTGGAGGGGTTTTACTAATGCAACCCTGCTGTCAAAATCACCCCCACCCCCAGAACATTTGTGACGAGAATGGAAATCTGGCACAAGGTCTGACTGATATCTGTTCCTTCTCCACCAATCTTAAAAGCAGAACTTAAATCTGGATGTGAGATGAAATGCAAACTCATTTAAGTTGTTTTTGTGAGCAACTTTTGGTTGGCGAGAGATCGACTGTCTACTGTCGACTTTAGTATACAATTTCAGAAAAGAAAGTGATGCACAGCTAATTGGACAGATGCTGTTAGTTTATCGGTTGTTCGACATATCGACAGAAAGACTAATAGATAGATAGATAGATAGATAGATAGATAGATAGATAGATAGATAGATAGATAGATAGATAGATAGATAGGGAGAGAGAGAGAGAGATCGATAGATAGTTCGGTAGATAGATAGATAGATAGATAGATAGATAGATAGATAGATAGATAGATAGATAGATAGATAGATAGATAGATAGATAAGATAGATAGATGGACAGACAGCAAGAGACAGATAGCTGGCTCGGTAAACAGAAAGACAGATGGATAGTTAACTACACATAGATAGATGGGCACATAGATAGCAAGACAGAGAGATAACGATAGATAGGTAGATAGATACACAGAGACAGATACATTGACAGACAGACAGAAAAACAGGTAGATAGTTAAATTCAGATATGTAGATGGATAGTGAGACAGATACAGATGGACAGATAGATGGATATATTGATAGACAGTTAGAGAACTACATAGATAGATGGACAGATAGACAGACAAACAGGTATATCGATAGCTAATCATAAATATAGATAGATAGACAGATAGATTGATAGGCAGATGGTTACATCAATAGATATATGATAGATCGATAGATTGATAGGTTTAGACTTAAATGGATAGATAAATAGTCGGGACGGTAGATAAATAGATAGATACAAGCAGATAGTGAATTAAACAAAGAGATAAATAGTTAGATAGTCAGACAGACAGTAAGACAGACATAAAAACAAAATTGCTGGAACCACTCAGCAGGTCTGGCAGCATCTGTGGAAATAGAAGCAGAGTTAACGTTTCGGGTCAGTGACCCTTCTTCGGACCTGTCGAAGATAGACAGGTAGACAGACAGATAGATATCCTGACAAACAGTCAGATAGACAGATAGTAGACAGTTAGACAGATAGATAGACAAACAACGGGGAAGTAGACAGACTGATGAATAAAATATCACAATATCAATGTCATAACCAATAATAGTCACATACTGGTGGAATAGCTCTGAAGACAAGTAAAACCCAGAGATCATTGCTGCCGATGTTCTTGTCAAAATGCAACATAGGACAAGGAAGCAATCTTCAGTTTGTTATGTAACTGTGCTGGGGTCTAAATGTGATATCATCCCCCAATTCCATTAAAACATCATTTCTCAGCGGCAGTAGACCAAGGCAACTTGCACTTTGCTATGAAGCTGCAGTTTACTGAACTGAAGTCAGAACACAGGCTTGCAGAGAAAAATGGGCGAGCTTGGAGGGGGGTGGGGTGGGTGGGGGTGAGGTGGTGGGTGAAGGTTTAATTATCAACAATTGAACAGCACTGAAGGACAGACGGTCTTTGGAGGGATTAAACGTTGTTCACAAAAATACCCATTGGCTAGTTTCAGGCAGTGATGGCCCAATGAGAACCAAGAGAGAGGAATTGATCCTGGTGATCAGCCTGTCTTCTCTTGCTGCTATTACCTCACTGTAAGAAAAATAGTCTGATCTAATCATCCCTATCACTTCAGTGAACTTGTTCACATGTGTTCGACAATATAATCTTGTGCTGTGATTATCATGGTGATATTTGACTCTGAAAACATATACCTATTACATCATTATATGCTACTCCGATTAACGTTAAAATACCTGTCCGTGTAGTCAAATAGAGAAGTTACATTTCACCCTGAATGGGGCAGTATTGGGTCTGTTCTTTTTATTGCGCCACAACGCGCTTTTGGAATGATGTGAAGACCTTGAAGAGGGTCCAGAGATTTACTAGAATGGTACCAGGGATGAGGGTTTTCAGTCATGTGAACAGGCCAGAGAAAAAGTAAAGACTTTCATTTATGTAGCGCCTTTCAAAGAACAAAAAGAACAAAGAAAATTACAGCACAGGAACAGGCCCTTCGGCCCTCCAAGCCTGCGCCGATCCAGATCCTATTTTCTAAGGGTCTGTATCTCTTTTCTTACTGCCCATTCATGTATCTGTCCAGAAACATCTTAAAAGACGCCATCGTGCCCGCATCTACCACCTCCACTGGCAACGCGTTCCAGGCACCCACCACCCTCTGCGTAAAGAACTTTCCACGCATATCCCCACTAAACTTTTCCCCTTTCACTTTAAACTCGTGTCCTCTAGTAATTGAATCCCCCACTCTGGGAAAAAGCCTCTTGCTATTCACCCTGTCTATATCTCTCATGATTTTGTACACCTCAATCAGGTCCCCCCTCAACCTCTGTCTTTCTAATGAAAATAATCCTAATCTACTCAACCTCTCTTCATAGCTAGCGCCCTCCATACCAGGCAACAGCCTGGTGAACCTCCTCTGCACCCTCTCCAAAGCATCCACATCTTTTTGGTAATGTGGCGACCAGAACTGCACGCAGTATTCCAAATGTGGCCGAACCAAAGTCCTATACAACTGTAACATGACCTGCCAACTCTTGTACTCAATACCCCGTCCGATGAAGGAAAGCATGCCGTATGCCTTCTTGACCACTCTATTGACCTGCGTTGCCACCTTCAGGGAACAGTGGACCTGAACACCCAAATCTCTCTGGACATCAATTTTCCCCAGGACTTTCCCATTTACTGTATAGTTCACTCTTGAATTGGATCTTTCAAAATGCATCACCTCGCATTTTCCCTGATTGAACTCCATCTGCCATTTCTCTGCCCAACTCTCCAATCTATCTATATTCTGCTGTATTCTCTGACAGTCCCCTTCACTATCTGCTACTCCACCAATCTTAGTGTCGTCTGCAAACTTGCTAATCAGTCCACCTAAACTTTCCTCCAAATCATTACTGTATATCACAAACAACAGTGGTCCCAGCACGGATCCCTGTGGAACACCACTGGTCACACGTCTCCATTTTGAGAAACTCCCTTCCACTACTACTCTCTGTCTCCTGTTGCCCAGCCAGTTCTTTATCCATCTAGCTAGTACACAACCACTGGACGTCTCAAAGAGCTTCAAGGCCAATGAGGTACTTTTTGAAGTATAGTCGCTGCTGTTAATGCAGAAAATACCGACTTTGCAACTGTGACAACACTTCCAAAGTGCTGGAAAGCCTCTTGGTACGCCCTGAGGTTGCAGAAGGTCAGATATATGCAGGTCATCTGTTTTGAAAAGCCTCCGCTTTCGTAACAGATGACGAAAGCAGGAAGTACAAGAGAAAGTAACACAGTTGCAAAAACGAACAAAGGAATCACATTCTTTGCTGAATGCTTTGCCCGCAACAATATTGATTCTTCCGAAGCAGAAAATGGAATTGACAGATGACAGCCGATTGTCTCATCACAGATCAGACTGAATTTATAGGTTACTTGTGACCATTATTGCTGAGCAGAGAAATCGGAGCATTGCAGGATTAGGTAGAATTATTACCTTTGGCAGCATATAAACAAAGCTAAAATGGACGCCCCTAAATTGTTTTATTGTTTCCACATTTTAAGCACTTGTTCTGCAAGTTCCATTGCTGTGATTTTCAGTTGCCATTTTAAGTTTGTCGTCATAAGTTTTCAAAGTAGTATATAATTATAGCAAAAGAAGTAAAGATTTTGAAATCAGAAGTAAAGGTCCTGATGGGCTTATTTTGGTTCGGATTAAACTCACTGCAAGAGGTGGACAATTGTCAGAACTGCTCAGCTCCCCTATTGGAAGCTGCCCTTGTTCATTAATATGCAATAACTGATTTTTGAAAGGCCTTAAAGCTCGCATCAAATCAGATATATTGCAGAGGGCTTTGTAAAGACATCCCAAAGCGCTTTACAGCAAGCACGTTGCTTTTCAAGTCTAGGTACAGTTGAGATATAATGTTGGTAATCTCGTGGTTCTGATACTGGACCGGTTCCCAGAGGACTGCACTAATAATCCAGAATTTGTTGGCAGTCTGATAATATGAATTATTTTTTTAAAAAACATTTGGTAATTGAAAAGCTGTGTTCAGCAAAAGTTGCAATGAAACCGCTGAATTGATGTAAAAACCCCAACTCGTTCAATGATGCCCCTTAGGAAAGGAAAGGTTTGGGCCTGTGGGTGACTTCAGACTGACACCAACGTGGGTAACACTGAAACTCCCTCTGAAGAAGGCCAGTAAGCCAATTAGTTGTATCAAACCGTGGCCTGTGTTTTATCCATCTTCTCGGGGCAACTAGTGATGGGTGATGAACTCCGACTATGCCAGGGAGGTTTACATCCTGAGAACGAATTAAGATAATGAGAGAGTCAAGGTTGCATAAACAGGAAATTACAAAGTACAGCAAAGTATTCCCAGCACAGGATAAGTACTTTGAGCCCGACAGCTTCATGCTGGTGTTACTGATCCCACTATCTCCTCATCCCACCATCTCCTCATCCCACCATCTCCTCATCTCACCACGTCAATATACCCTTCTGTTCCTGTCTTCCTCGTGTGTTTTTCCAGCTTCCACTTAAATGTGTCTCTGCTCAACCACTCCTGAGGTCTGCATTCTCGCCAGTCTCTGGGTTAAGAGAATTCTCATGAACTCCCTATTGGATTCATCAGCGACTATTTTATGATTATGGCCCCTAGTTCTCATCTCGCCACCAACAACAGGAAAAATCTTCTCTACGTCTATCCGAGCAAACCGTTTTATCATCTCTCTGGTCACCACTCAGCCTTCCCCAAAATGGGATGCAGACTGGTTAACATGCTTGTGACGGGATGTATTTGGTGAAGCAGTGCTAGCTCTGCTAACCTTCTTTCAATAATGCCACAGAATCCTTTAGGCCGGCTGGAGAGGGCAACAGGTCTTCATTATGACGTCTCATCTGAGCCATGCCGTTCTGACAATGAAGCAGACTGCACTGAAGAATCATCCAGCTTAGCTGCTGAAGGAAGTTTTCGGGAGGATTATGAATGCAGGAAAGGGGGAATTCGAGAAGGAGACGTTCGAAGGATATTCCAGAGGTAAGAGCAGAAATCTGTCTTAAAAAAACGAGCCTGCAATCAGGAGACGAGTAAAGATGAGAAGTAACCTGAAGAAAGGACGATGCGAATGATAAAGTAAAGAGCATCAACGATGCCTTCGAATCTATCACTGTGTTGCATTTTTGCAATGCACGCTGCATTCCAAAATATTTGCAGGAAATGTGCATACTAGATAAACGTACGTCATCAGGGTTAATTGCAATTGAACTTGCTATCCGAGATGAGTTTTGTAAATCATGTCCTGGGTTCCACATGATGTTTCACGCTGCCATCCTGTAAGTCTGCCCTTTTAATCGTTCTCCGGAAAAGCAGCATCACTGAAGAAAAGCAGAAAATGATGGAAATCCTCAGCAGGTCAGGCAGCAACTGTGAAGAGAGAAACAGAGTTAATGATTCAGCTCGATGACACGTCATCAAATTTCTAGTATCTGCATTATTTCGCTTTTGTACCATGTCTCTGAACCAGTTACAGCGTTCTGGAATTTTAACAGAAAATAACTTCTTTACTCTTCTACACAATATAAAAATGGGATGATGACTGTTCTCAATAAATCCATACATCCCCATTTATAATGATGGAATCAGTATGTTGGGCATTGCCACTAGAAGACCTCATTCCACTATTAACCCATATAACTAATATCTCGGAGACAGATCAGAATCTGAAAACAAACTCGGCCTGTTAGGTTTAGCTGATGACTCCTAGATCCTTATCAACCTCCCTCTCATCATTAATAGTTGGACAAAACTCCTGTATAATGGAAACCCCACCACCACCACACCGCCAGCCCCCAGTTTCCATTCCAGATGCTGCAATGACGTGACAGCTTTGTGTCTTGGGATCTCATGAGGTATTGTAGCAACACTTCGTAGCATTGGTCAGAATGGGGCAAGACATTGCCTACTGAGCCTCTTTCAAACAAAGGAAAGAGGAAGCAGTAACTGGAACGCAGCGGCTGGTCTGGCTTAACAAACGCTGAGATTGTCTACAACAAGAGAGTGAGATCACAGCTTCACCTTACCATATAGAAATAAAGTTATAAAAGATGCAGGGGGCACCTATACTGGCTGTTGCCCAACAAAATAAATGGCAATTTCCATACAGGATGTAAAGGAATCACTCTGTGTGCTCAGATCAGATTGATGAAGGAAGACGGAAGGTGAAAGTGTATTGAGCCAACAGGATCACAGGAAATGCCTACAATGATGACTATACACAGTGTCTTGACTTAACCAATTTTCTTGCTGTGGGTAGGTTTTACAGATTTGATTATTTTGCTCTGAAGCGAATCGGTTAAAGTTCTATTCTAATAGTCGTCTGTTCACTTACTATTCAATCACCACTTGAACTCGTACAGAGATGTAATTTTGCTGCACTGATAGAATGGTTTGCAGAAAAGTGTTATTGTGCAATGTATATTTGTTAAACTAACACACACACACGCAGAAGCATCTTCAGACTGCAGTTTCTCCTGAGATTATCTATGTATTGATTATTAAATATAACCCCTAGACTGACACTGAGCACAAGCCGCTGGGATCGGAGACACCCGCCACTACACCCCACCAAAACCCCCCCCCAACCCCCACCCACGGCCCACTCCCGACCCTGTCTTTGGTTCTCACCCGAAGGCAATGCAACTTTCTTTTCATTATTGGATGTCATCATCACTGGTAAGATCAGCTCAATTGCCCATTCCTAATTGCCCTTCAACTGAGTGGCTTGTTAGGCCATTTCAGAGGGCAGTTAAGAGTCAATCACATTGCTGTGGGTTTCGAGTCATATGTAGGCCAGCTGTAAGGATAACAGATTTCCTTTCCAGAAAGATATTGTGAATCAGATAGGCTTTTATGATAATCCAGTAGCTCCATGATTGTTATTAAAGAGTCAATCATTTTATTCCAGACATGTTGTCGAAGCTTTTTGGCTTGCACGCATCAGGATAATATGCACAAATAACCAATGTATGGGAAAAACAACAGCTTATACTGTATGGCAAGAGAGTGCTTATTGATTGGCAAGTGAACTCTGATTAGTAGAAGCGATGCCATGAAGAATGCACCATCTTACGGTGACTGACAGTTAACTGACAATCTTTGTTTGAAATTCAAACCAGGCAGCTTAACTCTGATTGCTCAAGGCAATCGTCCTGAGGAACGAGCCAGCGAATGGCTGCCCTTAGTTTTTTCAGCTGAACTAGCAGAAGACTTCAGGAGGATAGAGGCAGTCTGGTGAAATGGAACACACAAGAACAAAGAATTAGGAGCAGGAGTGCGCCATTCGGACACTCAAAACCGCCCCGCCATTCAATGTCTGATCCGATCGTGACCTCAACTCCAATTTCCTGTCTCCCCACCACCCTCCCTCCCCCTGCCCCAATAATCCTTGACTGCCTTGCTGATCAAAAATATATCTAATTCTGCCTTGAATATATTCAATGATCCAGTTTCGACTGCTTTCTGGGGAAGAGAATTCCACAGACCAATGACCGTCTGAGAGAAAATCATTTCTCCTAATCTCCATTTTAAATGACCACTTAAATGACTTCTTAAACTGTGTCCCCTAGTTCTAGTCTCCCCAACAAGTGGAAACATCCTCTCAGCATCCACCCTGTCCAGTTCCATCAGGATCTGGGATGTATTAATACGATCACATCTCCAAAACTCCAAAGTGTATCGGCCCAAACTGTTCAATATTTTCTCATATGATAACCCCTTCATGCCAGGAATCAGTCCAGTGAGCGTTCCCTGAACTGCTTCTATTGCACTTATATCGTTGCTGAAGTAAGGAGACCAGAAATGTCTACAGTACACCAGATGTCGTCTAACGATGGTTCTGAACAGCTGTAATAACACTTACTTACTTGTATCTTATATGCCCCTTGCAATAAACAGCAACATTCCATTTGCCTTCCTAATCATTTGTTGTCCCTGCATTTTTACATTCTGTGAATCATGTACCGGGACACCCAGATCCCTCTATACCGTAGAGTTCTGCAGTCTCTCTCCATTTAAATAATATACTGCTATTTATTCTTGCTGCCACATTATACTGCAACTGACAAATTCTTGCCCACTCACTTAATCTATCGAAATCTCTTTGTAGACTCTTTATGTCCCCTTGACAGCTTACTTTCCAACCTGTCATTGGACACACAAATGGCAGGTTAACTTCAATGCTGAGAAATGGGAAGTGATGCATTTTGGAAGGAAGGCTGAGCGATATAAACCAAATAATACAATGTTAGAATGGGCGCCAGGACAGAGAGACCTGTGATTTCATTTCTGTTACTTTTCCTGTATTAAAGCTTCAATTTGGGGCTTGAAATCTGCCAGTTGAAAGGAGTTCCTCATCCTGAAAAGTGTTAGCAAACGTGTTGAGAAATGTGTCAAAAGTTGTTTCCATTCAGACATTCCTTCATTGTGGAAGTGTGAGCCATCTTTGCAGACACAGGAAATAGGGGTGTTTGAACGGACATCCAGGTTTTCGTTGATGGAATAAGACAAGAGTGTGTGTCCCTTGCACATACACAGAATTTAAGGTAATTGCACTACACCACATGAAGGGAACAATGTACAAAACTTCAGACAGTCAGACAATAGCAGTAGGAAAGTGGATATCTTTTTAACAATTTTAATTTGAAGGCCTGAGCTGATGATTGAAAAAACACTGCTGTCACTGATCTACGATTATGGAGGGAGTGAATGTTTGTGGATGGGGTGCCAATCAAGCGGACTGCCTTGTCCTGGATGATGTCATATTTCTTGCTTGTTATTGTAGCTGCACACATCCAGGAAAGTGGAGGTATTTCCAGAAAACTCCTGGCTTGTGCCTTGTAGATGGTGGAAAGGCTTTGGGGAGTCAGGAGGTGAGTTACTCGCCACAGGATTCCTAGCCTCTGAATTGCTTTTGTAACCACGGCATTTAAATGGCTACTCCAGTTCAGTTTCTGGTCAATGGTAACCCTTAGGATGTTGATAGTGGGGCATTCAGCGATTGTAATTCCATTGGATGTCAAGGGGAGATGGGTAGATTTTCTCTTGTTGGAGATTGTCATTGCCTGGCTCTTGTGTGGCGCGAATGTTGCTTGCCACATACAAGCCCAAACCTGGATATTGTTCAGGTCTTGCTGAATTTCTACACGGACTGCTTCAGTATCTGAGAAGTTGCGATTGGTGCTTCCTCATTGCTAATAGCACAGCAGTCAATGCTGAAGCAAGATAAATTGGGGATATGAAAGCGGTCATAATTTTAAAAGTGCAGAGTTCTCGAAGCGTTGTAAGGATGGAGGAGGTGACAAATAGAGAGAGGCAAGGGGCCATGGAGTGATCGGAACATGATGAGAAAGCTGATATCGAGGCGTTGTTGGACAGCTATCCAATGTAGGAGCACAATAACAGCCACATGCGGTTCACTGCCAGGCAGACAGGAAGAGAAGACTCGCGGAAACATGTCCTTCCTGTCAACTCTATCTCGGCCCCTCATAATTTTGTACACTCAATTAAGTCACCCCTCAGCCTCTTCTGCTCCAAGGTAAACAACCCCAGCCTGTACAATCTTTCTTCATAGCTGCAACTTTCGTGCCCTAGCAACATTCTTGTAAATCCCTTCTGTACTCTCTCCAGAGGTATATAGTTCCAGCATTACATCCCTGCTTTTAAATATTATACCATAGACAATAAAGGAAAGCATTCCATATGTCTTCTTCACCACTCTGTCTACCTGTCCTGCCACCTTCAGGGACCTGTGGAAATACACACCAAGGTCTCTCGCATCTTCTACCCCTCTCAATATCCTCCCGTTTATTGTGTATGCTCTCGCTTTATTTTCCCTTGCCAAATGCATTACCTCACACTTATCTGGACTGAATTCCATTTGCCACATTTGCACCCACTCAACCAAACCATTGATATAATTCAGGAGTCCATTGCTATTCTCCTCACTATCAACGGCACGACCAATTTTTGTGACATCAGCAAATTTCCCAATGGTGCCTCCCACATTTAAATCCAAATCATTAATATATACCACAAACAACAAGGGACCCAAAACTGAGCCCTGTGGAACGCCACTGGAAACAGATTTCCATTCACAAAAAGATACATCGACTACTACTACCCTCTGTTTCATGTCCCTGAGCCAATTATGGATCCAACCTGCAACGTTGCACTTTATTCCATGGGCTTTCATTTTGCTGACAGTGTGCCATGAGGGACCTAGTCAAATGCCTTACTAAAGTCCATGTAGACAATATCCACTACCCTCATCAATCCTTCTTGTTACTTCCTCAAAATACTCAATGCAGTTAGTAAGACGCGATGTCCCCTTAATAAATCCATGCTGACAATCCCTGGTTAATCAGTGTCTTCCTAAGAGGCTGTTTATCCTATCACTCAGAATAAATTCTAATAATTTACCCACCACCGAGGTGAGAATGACAAGCCTATAATTATTTGGCCCATCCCTTGCACCCCTTTTAAACAATGGTACAACGTCCACAGACCTCCAATTATCTGGTACCTCTGCTGTATCTAGTGAGGATTTCACGATATAGTTCCAAGTCAGGATGTTGTGTAGCTTGGAGAGGATCTTGCAAGTGCAAATATTCCCATGCATCTGCTGCCCATGTCCTTCCAGGTGGTAGAGGACGCGGGTTTGGAAGGTGCTGTCTAAGGAGCCTTGGTGCTTTCCTACTTGTAGATGGCGCCACTGCTGCAACTGTGAGTCGGTGCTGGAGCGAGTGAATGTTTGTGGACGGGGTTTCAATTAAGCGGACTGCTTTGTCCTGGATGGTTTCGAGCTTCTTGAATGTTGTTAGAGCTGCACCCATCCAGGAAAGTGAAGTGTATTCCATCACACTCCTGACTTGTGCCTTGTAGATGGTGGACACGCTTTGGGGAGTCAGGAAGTGAGTTACTCGCCACAGGATTCCGAGCTGCTCTTGTAGCCACAGTATTCATATAGCTGCTCCAGTTTAGTTTCTGGTCAATGGTATCCGCCATTGAATATGGGAGATGATTAGATTCCATCTTTTTTGGAGATGGTCATTGCCTTGTGTGGTATGAATTTTATTTGCCACTTATCAGCCCAAAGCTTAATGTTGTGCAGGACTTGCTGCATTTCTACACGGACTGCTTCTATCTCTGAGGAGTTGTGAATAGTGCTGAAACTTGTGCAATCGTCAGCGAACGTCCCCACTTCTAACCTTATGACTGAAGGAAGATCATTGATGACGCAGCTGAAGATTGCTGGGCCTAGGACATTACCCGAAGGAACTTCTGCAGTGATGTCCTGGAGCTGAGATGATTGACCTCCAACAATCACAACCATCTTCCATTGTGCTAGGTGTGACTCCAACCAGTGGAGGGTTTTGCCCCTTATTCCCATTGACTCTAATTTTACTCGGGATTTGTGATGGCATACTCGGTCGAATGCTGCCTTGATGTCAAGGGCAGTCACTCTCACCTTACCTTTCGAGTTCAGTTCCTTGGTCAATGTTTGAATCAACGCTGCAATGAGGACAGGAACTTATTGGTCCTGTTGAAACCCAAACTGAACGTCACTGAGCAGGTTATTGCTAATCTAGTCTTGCTTGATAGGTCTGTCAATGACCTCTTTCATCACTTTACTGATGATGGAGAATAACTGATGGGGTGGTAATTGGCTGGGTCGGACTTGCCCTGGTTTTTGAACTGGTCATATTAATACAGTGGCTACAAGTGCAGGTTCGCTGGGGATTCTGCAGCGAGTACCACACCTCCTATCTCACCATTTACAATGCACAAGTCACGAGTGTTATGACATACTCTCCATTACCTGGATGAGTGAAGCTCCACATCACACAAGGAGCTCGACACCAACCAAGACAAAGCAACTCCCTAAAATGGCACACCATCCACTACCTTAAACGTTCATTCTTCCCACCATTGGCGTGCAGAGGCAGTAGTGAGTGCGACATACAAGATGAACTGCAGCAACTCGCCAAGTCTCCTTCAAAAGATCTTCCCAAACCTGTGACAGAACCACATAGAAGGACAAGAGCAGCAGACGCATAGGATCATCACAACCTGCAAGTTCCCTTATA
The DNA here is from genome assembly GCF_036365525.1 of Heterodontus francisci. NCBI lineage: Eukaryota > Metazoa > Chordata > Chondrichthyes > Heterodontiformes > Heterodontidae > Heterodontus > Heterodontus francisci. Next base: position 252,486 of record NW_027141237.1, read on the forward strand.
AGCAACACACCTCCCTGACTTGCAATTTTACCGCCGTTCCTCCAATTCCAGTGAGTCTAAAATATGTAACTGGACTGTGGATGTACCGACATCAGATGGACAGCAGCGACTCACCACCTTCTAAATGACAATTCTGGATGAGCAGCATATTCTGACCTTTCCAGTGATGCTCAAATCCAGATAAAGAAAAAAATATATGTTACAACGCTTAAGAGAAAGTATTAATAAATGGCATTAAACAGCTCCCAATGACAAATGCAGATAAATTATTTAACAAAACTGGCATTCAATCTCAAACAGAACGTCTTATGTCCAAAGGATAGGACTATAAAACACTACTATCGATTATAAAGGAGATGAACAAATTACATTCTGTCTCCCCCCAAAGGATTGTTTTGTACAGTGATTCCTACCGGCAATGACAATATAACCAATCAACATTTTTTTTTCTTTTATAATCGAATTTTAATTCATAAGGATGTAATTAATCATTTTCAGAAAATGTCCTCGCATCCATTTAATCTGAGATTTACTTTACGAAATACCTGTACATTCGCTTAGGAATGTCAGATCTATGAATGTAATTGTACCATGGAAGATTTATTTTGCATGAAGTTGATTGAAACAAGGCGTACTTTGTCCAAAGAGTGCAATCCACCACAATTAAATGCAGAAAGAGGTAAACAAGTACAACATAGAATTGGCGAATTGAAAGAAAATAGCATATAGTGATTTTTTTTCTAATAAATTATGGCCTTTTGTAAACTGCTTCATTCAATTCATTTGTATCCATGGAGGGTGTTTTTTTTTACCAGTAAAGCGCAACTGTGCACAACCAAGACCTCTTTCTTTATATTCTACCAAGTAGTTACAAATGTAAGATCCGATCTGCAGGTCTGTTTCAATATTTTAATCAAAATTTTGCGAAATGGCAGAGCTATATGTAACTACATCATGCTGTATTTGAGTTTATCTAAGCTTCAACACTGATCGTTTTCCACAATGTATTGTGTTGTTTTAGATAAGCATCAGAATAATATTATCAAATGTCACTGCATTGCGAAAAGCTGGAGGAGAAAGTATCAATTTGATCAATTTCATTATTAACTCAATGTAGGCAGGTTGCAATTTGCAAGGTTCTGACGGAGGAGCATTATTCTTCGTTCAGATTAATGTAACAGCTGTCTTGTGAATTCAGGAATGTAATAAGAGAAAGGAAAAAACAATAAATCGTTCTACTAGAGGTTTTTTTCTCTTATCAAGAAAAATGGTAGGTGAATTAACAATGCGAAAAACATTGGAAAATTTAGACACTGCATATTTATTTTTCAATATATGTTTAGAATAACCAACTTTGAAGTGAGTAAGTTTAGGCTCAACCCAGTTCCCTGTGGCCAATTTACAAAGGAAATATTAATATTATAAATTATAATTATGCAAAAAATGCAACTTTTTCATGAGCAGCGTCCTTCCAGTTGGAGCAATATGGACTGATTACACCATGGATTTATCAAAGTGGACAAAACAAAATCCAGGAATGTACAGATAATATAATCAGGTAAAGAAATGTTTCTGAATATATGTGCAATACAGTAATACAGAGTAATAAATGTTGCAGCTGCTCATACCACACAGTACCGTGTGAGTGGCTGGTTTGAGCTTCATGATGTGCTCTTTATCTCTCGCACTTTGGCTGGACATAGTGTCACATGAGAGGATGGGTGAATATTCAGATTGAAGGCAGAGCTGTGGACAGAAAATCTTTCGTGGCTTTCGCCCAAATCGGGCAGATTTGGAATAAGCAACCATTATACTCACCATGCGTTATTCAATGACATTGATTACGATAAAACTCAATATCAGACGAGCTATAAGCAAAAAGCAGAAGATGTGATTCTGCTCGTTTGTTCGCTGTCACCAGAACGAATTTACAACTTTTGCTCTTCACAAAGATTGTGCAGTAGTCACTGCTGCAAATACTGTCAGGGTCAGACACACGTAGTCAATGTATATTGATGAGTATGTGGTCACGGAGGTCCTTCCCCTGTGATGCTTGACTCACCACCTGCCCCAAGACCACTCTCGGAGTTATGCAGATATGTCCTTCCGGCTTTGGTCAACTCTGTCAGTGGTGGTACTGCCCAACCACTCTAAGTGATGGATAATGAACACAGAATACTTTTTGTGCCTTTTCTAACATTACTGCTTCCACCAAGTGGTGTCCAACATGGAGGAGTGCTGAGTCATCAGATGATGACGTGCTCTAGCAGGTGATCAGAAGGAGATTACCTCGCCAGTTTTGAAACTCTGGGAATAAGACTTGATGCAGACAGGAGTCAATGTTGAAGGTATGTAGAACCAATACCACAGGACGGCTTGCTACTCTGCCACAAACTGTGTTGAGTTTTGCTAGCAATCTTTCAATTTCATGGTTGCTCTTATTCATAGTTCAAGAGCGTTTTAAACTAAATTACGTAGTGCACAGTGAGATTTGAATATTTATTTTAGCTCTGTTAGCCCAGTTATCAGAATGTTCACCGAATTCCAAAGTCACTACACTATTGTACTCTGGACCATCCATTTGGCTCATTTAATTACAGCTTCATTTGGACAACTCATATCTGCGACATGATTTTATCATGAGCTTTTCTGTAAATGTCATTGATATCAGATTGACTCCAGCAGTTTTACAAAATACACAGGATGGATTGCAACACCGTAGAATACAGATTGAAGAAGTGGAGTGTTAAGATGGTCAAAATAATGACAACGTTAAAGCTGTAGAATCATGTCATGGTTGATGATTGGTGGTCTGAAAGGTATTTGTAATCAATTTGATGTCGGTATGCTTTGAATTTCCTCATTACCATCAAGTGCTATATGTAACCACTTACCTGTTAAACTACTTGTACTCAGATCAGCTCTGGACTTTTCCTCGGAGATGCTTCTGTGGAGTATAAGCGGTGATGAACATTTATTTCTGTAGGCACCATGATTCTTGGCCATTGCTCCCAGCTATTATTAAGTATTGTAGAAGATGGCACTAATACATCCTCTTCAGTACCCCAGCGAAACATCTTTATCAAGACAATGGTTAGAGTATGGAATTTTCTATCATGTGGCGGTGAATAATGTAGATGTGTTTTAGGGGAAGCCGGTTTAGTACATGATGGAGAAAGGAATAGAAGGCAATGCTTACTTGACAGGAGGAAGTAGGATGGGAGAAGGCTCACATGCAACATGCACACCAGCGTGGATTAGTTGCCTATTTCTGTACTGTATTATAATAAAAAAATAAAATCAGAACTTCAGCTCTGCTTGATTGTAAAGAAAGTAAATATTTTGATTGCTGCAGTGCGGAATGTAAAGAAACTGTGTTTTTTTAGAGGTTGCACATCCAGTAATAAAGCAAAGTGCAGGCTTACCCAGTAAATCATTTATTTCATGAATGTATAGTATATATTTTCGAACTGATATAACCGTAATCGCATGCTTTGTATTATGGTAACGATGTCTTCTATCCTAGAGATACCACAAGAACATGTTTAAATGCCTCGCAAATTATTTACAGCATCATAACATGATAGAGCAATTTTTTGCCTCTCAAGGGAACAGTTTAACCAGTTCTCCGTCCTTTCTCAACCCTATCCCATATTCAGTTCCTCTTTAGTCAATTAAATTGAATGTCCGCCGTGGTGTATCAACCAATGCGATAACTCTCTGCCTCGTCTTGTTAAAACAAATCATTATGCTCTCGTTGTTGTTCATCTACTTGAGAAGGTTGAAGACTTAAGTGAATAGTGTTAATTCGAGGTATATCAAATACTTTTGATTTGAGCAAAAGACAAACAAATTCAGCAACTGGTACTCTTCAGAAACAGAGGTCTCTCAATGCATAAAAGGTCAGCTGTACAAACTATTGGGGGGGGAGGAATCGGGTTTAAAAAGGAGCTTCACATTCGCAAACGTCAAACGCCATTTTCCTCCCAATACCACAAATGCAACAACAGCAATATCTGAAGTACTGAATGAAGAAAAGGGAACATTACTATTTAACAAGTTTAAGAAAGAATCTAAACGGATATTTCAATGACTGCTTGAACTCCTCTCTCAACTTTTTCTGGATCACTGCATAAATACACGTGTTTGTGCAGCAGCTCAAAAGGAGAAGCAAATACCTAGCTTCTTGAAGGATATAGAGAGGATCATTGTATCCAGTGTAACTGTAAGTGTTTGAAATTCTGACATTTAAGTAATGTACAGCATTGGTTATCCACAAGAGGCCGAAAGTTCCTGATATAGTTAGAAGTAAAACGATAGATTTTCTTCGATTTTCCATCTCGGCATCATTTTCCTGTATATCTTCACTATATTTCTTGACACGCAATCTGTTACGGACTCTATTGGCCACTAGTATAGATCTCACGGTAACTGCGTTCAGCAGGAAAATTAATATCAAGGGTAAGAGTGGGGTTAATATTCGGTTCAGGTACGAAAATGCTATCCATGGAAGCTCAGTGTAAAAGCTAGATTTGAGGTTGCAGTGCCAGGGCACATTGTCAATGATATGCAGAGGTTCTAGTGCAAAGTATCAAGGAATGTTTCGTAAACAGCTCAATGCAAACACTATTCCCACAACGACACGTGCCATTCGTTTGCTGCAATATATGTTTTTCAGCTTCTGGCAGCAAATCGCCACGTATCGATCAAAGGTGAAAGTGACCATTAACCAGACAGAACTGTGGTTGGCGGCGATAATCACTGAAGTTTTCAGAGCGCACACTGGGGTAATGGACAGAAAACTCTCTGGGAAATAAAGAATGATTATCCGATTCAGCAAAACACTGGTGATAATGACCAGTAGATCCGCTACAGCCATCGCCAACAGGTAGCAAGTGATGCATTTGGAGAGACCACACTTCCCGCGGGATAGAATCACAATCGCCATTATGTTACCTGTCATAAGAAAGAAAAAAGTATAAATGAGTAGCCAGACTCACTGGAAAAAAACACCAGTTTACTGGTGCTACATGGACCATCTGTTATACATCCTGGTATTCAGTTCAGTAGGAAACACACTCTGCCAGGAAACAGCGATAGATGGTTCACACTGGCACAGTGTGTTGCCTGCATTCATCAATAAATATTCATCACATTGCTCTCACTAATAATTACCACTGACATCCAACTGCGAAATATAATGGCAAAGTTAACAGTGGGGAGATTTCCGAGGCGTTTGATGAATATGAAGTAGCTTACAAAATGAAACCTAATGCAGGCAGATATATACTGAAATCAATTAAGTAGATGCGGAAAAATAGCAAAGCATAAGGGCTGTCAATCTAAGAACTGTTTTAAATCCTTGTATGATGCAGTCATTACAACAAATTCAAAACGAAGAATATTGTATTAGAAACATATATAATTGGCAAGGGATAACGAATTTGAGATCGGTAAACTGAATCAAATCAAACATGTTATGGAATGGCGACATATTTATCAAATAGTCGCAGGAGATGTAAATATACATGAGCAAAAGAATGAGTAAATGACATCGAGCCGCGGGATAGACGAATCAATGAGTCAATCTGCAATTTCAGATTTTGATGGAGAAAGAATGTCCCAGCTTGGAAGGAGCCAGAAAAATATTGTCAAAAGGAAGGAAATAAACATTTCCTTTCAATACCAGAAAACTCTACTGCGCAACAGATAATTGCAAGTGGAATAGGTTGAGATGGGATTTGGATTTAGAAACTTAAAATAGGAACGCTGTATTTTGAGTTAGCCGGGGCCAGATGACCAGTCGGGTACTCAAAGCTGCGCTTTGAGGATACTTGCAAGGGTGACATGAAGGCCCTATATGCTGATTATAGTACTTGAATGTCACTAGCTGGCAAAAGCAGAAAATGGCGACACATCCTGTGGACTGGTGTGCAGTAGCACGATGACCAGTTGCTACAGCAGATTGGTAACAGGCGCCAACTTCATTAACAAAACCTCACAGTGTTACTTGGCAGCTTCACGTGCAGCACTTGCGCCTGAACCTGCCTGTCAAGGATGGACCTCCACAGCCATCAGCAAAGGGGCACCAAGAGAAGACACACCACCTAAATGGATTATTTGCTGTTTGTCCATCATCTTCGTAGATGGAAGGATACCAAGCAGAAGTCTGAACGTAGATTTCGAAAATTAAATTTAAAAACTTCAATGTCAACAAGGCAGCAAACATTGCAAAACAGATAGGTTTGCATGAACGGTACTTAGCAAGACTAATTGTCAGTTAAATAGCTCACTGTTTAATGAAAAAAATTGTTACTATAATTACATACCGGGTATACCGATCACTGCCAGAACAGGATAGCAAATAGCATACAGCAGACCTTTTGCAGGCTCATGCATTTTCTGTCAGTTCCGATGGCCCCTCTTAATGTTGAACGCAGAGGCTCCAAAACTGCTTCAAGAATTATTTGGAGATTCTCTGATATAACCTTGAGTGCAGCTTCGTTGGCATAATTAGGAAGTCAACAGGGATATTAGTTACAATTATTTGAACAAACAAACCATGATAGGCGTTGTCAAGATTTATTCAGATACGTATCCTGATATGTACATTTATATCAGTATTAACATTTAAATATCCATATATGCATCTATCACGATAAATATGCATATGTTTGTGTAGATGTGGCTGTGTGCATGTGCGAGAGGGTGGAAGTGAGTATGTCAGACAGCTTCGAGTGCCCAGTTTAAAGCTGTTTGGACATGAGCATTATGCATCCGAATGAGGTAGTCCATGTCTGAGACAAAGCTGAGCTGAATATTAAGCAGGACGTCCAAGGTTACACACATTTAGCTTTAGCTTAAGGTTGATTGTAATGGAGTCATGGTAAAATACAGCGATTTAAGCTTAGATTTATTTTACAAATTCGCATACACTCGATGAGAACAAAACATAACTATGACTTTAATTGTAGCATGATCGTGTGATGCAATTGTTATTGTACATTAATGTGATTACGGCAATGTGTATAGTATCCCAAGGTTTCGTTATGCAACTATCAAATGCAGAAAGAGTTAAGCAGGTATAACGTAGATTTTGGAGAATTAAAAAGTTGCAACGTTTCATATGTTCGTTTTAATAAATCCTAACCTTGACAAAACACTGCTTCTTTAATAAATGTATTTGCATGGTTTGAGTGTGAAATGGCTGTTGCGGTGGATGACTCCATCCCAAATATTTGTTGAAAGTTTGCACAATCAATACATCTTTCTTTCATTTCAAACAAGTCACGAACATATAAGATAACATCTGCAGGTGTACTTGAATGCTTACTGCTCAAAAGTGTCGGAGTAGCTGTGCTGTGTGTCAGGATATTGTGTTTTATTGCCGTTTTTCTAAGTTTGAGGACTGTTTGCTTGGTGCTATTTATTGACTTGCTTTCGACAGAGAAATATCATCAAATATCACAACAACGTGGCAAGGCGGAGTGGTGAGAATAGCATCTCCAAATTCCAACTGGAACCAATTCTTTGTCCTTTATTACATCACTGTAGACAGTGCAAGTTCCAAGACTCTAATAGAGGAGCAATATTCCTGGTTCAATCCAGTGCAGCAACTGACTTGTGAGTGAAAGGATTTAATAACAGAAAAGACAAAAAAAACCTGGCATCTGGTATTGGTCAACTTAACAACAGCAGAAACAACAACAACTTGAATTTATATAGCGCGTCTAATGTTATAAGAAGTCCTGAGGCAGGTCACAGCAGCTTTATAAAAACGAAAGTGAAACCTAGCCACCGAGGGAACCAATAGGGCAGAAGGCCAAAGCTTGGTCAAAGAGGTAGGGCTAAAGCCGTGTCTTAAAGGACAAATGAGAGGTCGAGAGGAGGAGAGATTTAAGGAGCATCTTCCAGGGCTTATGGCCTAGGCATCTGAAGGCACAGCCACCAGAATTAGAGGACAGAACATATCTGAGAGGGTTGCAGGGCTGGAAGCGATTACAAAACCTGGGGAGGGCGAGGCCATGGGGCGATTTGAAACCAGGACGAAAATTTTAAAATGGAGGCATTGCTTTACTGGGAACCTGTGTCGGTTAGCGACCACAGAAACGATGTGTGAACGGCGTTTGGTCCAAATTAAAACAGGGGCCGCAAGATTTTGGAAGGCCTCAATTTCACAGAGGGTAGAATGTGGCAGGCTGGTCAGGAATGCATTGGACAAGTCAAAACTGGTGGTTACAAAGGCCTAGATAACGTTTTCAACAGCAGAAGAGCTGCTGCAGGCACGGATCCAGGCGATGTTGTGGAGGCTGGAGTAATGCACCCTATGTGTTTGAAAGGTTATCTTGTTGGCAAATATAACACCAAAGTTCTAAACAGTCTGGTTCAGCCTCAGACAGTTGACCGGAAGAGGGGTGGAATTCGTGGCGAGCAGATGGAGTTTGTGGGGGGAAACTGAAGAAATGGCTTCACTCTTCCCAATATTTAATTGGAGGATTATATTTTCATATAGTACTGGATTCTGGTTAAGCAGCCTGATAATTAAGGAACAGCGGAGGGTCGAGAGAGGTGGTAGTCAGGAAGAGCCTGGTCTCCTCAATGTCTATGTGGAAATTGACATTGTGTTTCCAGGTGATGTCGCTAAGTGGCAGAATGTACATGAGAAATAGGACGGTTCCAAGGACAGATCCTTGGGAGACACCAGAGGTTACCATGCGGAAATGCGAAGAGAAGCCATTGATGGCGATTCTGTGGCCACAATTATTTCGATAAGAATGAAATTACCCAGCTAGATGGCAGTCGAGAGAGGTTGGAGGAAGATGATGTGATCAACTTTGATCACACTGTGATCAACTGTGATCACACTGTGATCAACAGTGCAGACAGTTCCAGAAGGTTGAGGAGGGTATAGTTTACTTTTATTACAGTCACTAAGTTTTGCCTGTGGGTCTCATGGTCAACATGGGCTCAAGGTGAGAGAAACGAGAGAAGGAAACACGTTCAGGGTGATGACGTGCGTCCCAATGTGCTCTGAAAAAGGCAGGCAGTGACAGAGTCAACTGACCCAAGGGTCTCATTCTTGGCGAAAAAGTAATCCATGAGCTTCTCGCCCTTGTTGTTGGAGGTGAGAGTGGAGGTGACTGGAAGCAGGTATTTAAAAAGACAGTTTCCAGTAGAGAAAAGAACCTGGATAATATTTGTGTCCCGGGATAATCCTGCAATAGTGAGCAGTTTTCGCAGATGAAAGCAGAACACATATACTTCTATGTGGTACATCTACACCTGGTGTTGATTAGCTCAACCAGTTGTCCACGATTACCATTCAAGTCTTCGTCCCTTAAATATAAGGGAGCGGACAGAAAGGCCATATGAAGCGGAAATGGTCAGAGTGAGGGAGGGTAGTGTGTTTTGAGAAGGAGTATGGCTTCAAAACTAGAGGTGATGATGCGGCTGAACAGATTGTTAGCTGCAGAAATATCATGGTGAGATTACGGACCATGGCAAGACAATTGGGAATTTGAGATTGCAGTTCTAACCGAATTGGGAAGAGTTTTATTAGGGGGCAAATATGGAAGGAAGTAGGGTTTGGAGATGGAAGCATAATGTTGTTGGAGAGCAAAACAAATAAGATCAGGATGCATGTACAAATGGAGGCAAATGTAATGTTGCCATCCATTGCAAGCGGATTGAATATAAAAGTAGTGATGTTTTGCTGCAGTTGCACAGGGCATTGAAGAGACCATGTCTCGAGTATTATGTATATTCTTGGTCTCCTTAATATATAACATAATTGCATTGGAAGCATTTCAGAGAAGGTTCACTCGACTGATTTCTGGGACGAGAGGGTTAATTTTTGAGGAAAGGCTGGACCTGTATTCATTGGAGTTTAGTAGATTGAGCGGTGATCTTATTGAAAGATGTAAGATCCTGAGGGACCTGACAATGGGGCGGGGTTGTTGAAAGGATGTTTCCCCTTGTGTGAGAGACGAGAGCTAGGGGACATACTTTAAAAAATGAGGTGCCGTGCGTCTGTGGAACTATTTTTCCAGGAGCCTGGTGTAGTCAGAGTCATTGAATGTATTTAAGGCAGGGGTAGACAGATGTTTGACAAGTGAGGGAGTCGAAAGGTAGCAGGGGTCGGGAAGAAAGTGGAGTTGAGTCGACAAACAGATGAGCGTACATGAGTGTATATAATGACGGAGCAGGCTCGAGGGGCCGAACAGCCTATTGCTGCTCCTAGTTCATCTGTTCATAAGTTCGATACAAGGAAGTGATCAGAGCTGGCCTTATCTTGTGAATGATGTAATGGAGGTAGCAAGGCCGTGTGAGATGGGAACTTTAGGCCGGTGTCCGTGAATGTTTTGGGAGTCTACATGGAGGGTGAGAGTGAGGAGGATAGAAGGTCAGTGAAATGAATGGAGCGAGAACATGATGAATCAAGATAAATGTTAAAATCACCGTGAATAAGAAGCTGCACAGGCTGATGGATAAAAGCAGTAAAGATAGCTGATTGAGAAAATTGGCAAGGGATTTGGGCGGACAGTAGAGAAGAGATGAAAGGCGTGGAACAAGGTAAAGTTCTCAAAGGAGGAGAACAGGCCAAAGGAGTAAGGGGACAGATCAAGGTGAAATTTGGTTATCAGAGACGCACCACTACGTTGATGCTCTGAATGAAGAAAGTGGCGAAACGCATCAACAGACGGAGGGGGGGGGGGGGAGGGGGGGGCTTCAGTTAATGGGAAGGTACTGTTACCTTTCAGTCAGGTTTCCATTAAGACCTTGATGTCAATGCAATCATCTGCATTACGCTCTTGATGTCCACGGGCTTTGTTCATGAGTAAAACAGCATTCTGGAGCAAAATAAAGAGAGGGGATGTGATCATTGGACAACTGCGGAGTCCACAGGATCAGCATTAGGAAGCATGAGTTAAAAGGGGAGGAAACGGGCAAGATCAGCCCCAGGCCGGCATACTGTGTGGGAATGTTGGCAAGAGAATAGGGTAGGGAATGTAACGTTGCTGCTGGTGAGGAGGGAATGTGGAGTGTATTGATGGGTCCTTCAGTGAATGCCAAGACAGGCACAGAAGGAAGCTGTAAGCTTATCTAGGAGTGCGTCAACCCTGGGATGCTGGCTGAAGAGTAGGAAAGTCCAGGAGTACTAAAGGGTTGGGGTAAGGATTTGGGAATACAGAGAAACACAGGAGATAAAATGGAATGTAGAAAATAATAAAGTGGAAATGGAAGAAATGAGCTGAACCGGAGCAGCAGCCAAAGTGTACAAGCAAATAGACATGGGGAGTACTTAAGTTTCCCAGCATGAAGGGAAAGTGATGTGGCTATTATCGTTGCCAATGGCAGTAGATGTTTTAGGCACATGTTTATTGATGGTTCATTGTCAAAAAGAAATAAAGTGCTTTGAAGTGAATACACTGAGGTACAACCTATTTTTTTGCAGCCAATTTATAATGGGTAAAACCACAGTTTAAGTTATATTTTTTCAAACAGGTGTAACTTCTTAAGGAGCACTGTTCTTACTGTTGGAGCACTACGGACAAATTGCACTGTGAAGGTAACAAAGTCCAAAATCCAAGGATGTACAGACAGCTTATGCTGGCACAAAATTCTGTACGGATATGTATGTGCACCAGTGCAAAACAGGATGTAAAACCTTGCAGCTGGTGAAATGTCAAAGTAACTAATGGCTGTCCTGCGGTGAGCTACCTGATGCGTTCTTAATGAATTGCACCTTGCATGCTGCTCCTGTTGTCTGAGAGGATGGAGGGAATATTCAACGTGAAGACAGACCTTCGTGGTAGAAAATCACCTTGATCTTTAGCCCGTCAGGCAGTATGGTGACGACGATGCTCAGAAGCTCATTCCCTCCTGGTTGGTTGACTTACAATCTGCCCCGAGACCAGTTTGGCAGCTGTGCAAATACGTCCTTCAGGATTCGGCCAGCTCTGTCAGTGGTGAAATTATCGAGTCACTCTTGTTGATGGTTATTGAAACTAGAATATATGCTGAGCTTTAGCTAACATCAATACGTCCAACAAGTGGTGGTGAGATTGGAGAAATACTGAATCATCTGATAGTGAAGTGGGATAGCTGGGAATCAGAAGGTGCTCTTCCAGTAAGGACTTCATGAAGCCCGAAGTGCATGGTGAGGGTTCCGTGTCCCAGTCTTTCTCTATACCTCTGTGCCACAACTTCTGGTGGATCCATCTTTCATGTTGTTCGGAACCTACCCAGAGATGGTGACAGAGGACTCTGCGATGTTGACTGATAGTTATGATTCTGTGCGTATGACTATGACAGGCTCATGTTTCGGAGCATAGTTACAGGAATTGGCCATTCAGCCAATCGGGCTTGCCCTGCTATTAAATACGACCACGGTTGATCATCCACTTCAATGCCTTTTACCCACACTATCCTCATATCCCTTATGTTATTTTATTTAGAAATAGGTCAATCTCTGCTTTAAACATACTCAATGACTGAGCTTCCACAGCCCTCTGGTGTAGAGAATTACAAAGATTCACAACCCTCTGAGTAAAGACATTTCTCCTTATCTCTGTCCGAAGTGGCTCCCCCATTATTTTGAAATTATGTCCCCTGGTTCTACACTACCCAACCAGGGGAAACATCTTAACCTGTCTACCCCTTTAAGTATTTTGTAGGTTTCAATGAGATCACCTCTCAATCTTCAGAACTCTCGAGTATACAGGCGCAGTTTCCCCAATCTCTCTTCACAGGACAGTCCCGCCATCCCGGAAACAAGTCTGGTGAACCTTCGTTGCGCTCCCTCGATGATGATAATATCCTTCCAAATGTAAGGGGACCAAAACGGCACACAGTAGCCCAGGTGCGGTCTAATCGAGGTTCTATACAATTGAAGCAAGACTTCACTACTCCTCTACTCAATTCTTCTTGCAGTAAAGGTTTTCTTTTATTTATTCATGGGATGTGGGCGTGATTGGCTGTACCAGCATTTATTACCCATCACTAATTGCCCTTCAGAAGGTGGTGGTGAGCGGCCTTCTTGAACCACTGCAGTCCATGTGGGGTAGTTACACCCACAGTGCTGGTAAGAAGAGAGTTCCAGGATTTTGACCCAGCGACAGTGAAGGAACAGTAATATAGTTCCAAGTCGGAATGGTGCGTGACATGGATGGGAACTTGCAGGTGGTGGTGTTCCCATGCATTTGCTGTTGTAGAGGTCGCAGATTTGGGAGGTGCTGTCTATGGAGCCTTGGTGCGTTGCTGCTGTGCATCGTGTAGATGCTATGCACTGCTGCCTCTGTGCATCGATGGTGGAGGGAGTGAATGTTTGTAGATGGGGTGCCAATCAAGCGGGCTGCTTTGTCCTGGATGGTGTCGAGCTTCTTGAGTGTTGCTGGACCTGCACCCATCCAGGGAAGTGGAGAATATTCCATCACATTCCTGACTTGTGCTTTGTAGATGGTGGACTTCCGATCACTAATGACAGATAGTATACATCCTAAAATGTTACTTGAATAATAATCCACATAACTTGAATGTAAATAAAACAATCATGTCTGCTTCCACCATCTCACTCCGAAGCCTGTTGCCATAGATTGACAACTCGTTCACTGATGTAATATTTCCGCACATTTGTTTCAAATTTACTCACCTTCAATCCCAGGCTGCGCAAAGACAGATGAACTTATGGCGTGTTTTATAGAATGGGCTGTACGATGCAGGCCAAAACTACCAAGAACAGTCAACAACGTGAAATAGAAACATAGAAACATACAAAATAGGAGAAGGAGTAGGCCATTCGGCCAGTCTGGCCTGCTCCACCATTCAAAAAAGATCATGGCCGATCGCCTAATTCAGTACCCTGTTCCCACTTTCTCTCAATATCCCTTGATCCCTTTGGCATTATGAAATATATCTATCGCTTTCTTAAATATATTCTCCACTGCCATCTGTGGTGGAGAATCCCACAGGTTCACCACCCTCTGAGTGAAAAATGTTCTCCTCATCTCAGTTCTGAATGGCATACCCCGCATCATGAGACTATGACCCCTGTTTCTGGACACCCCATCCATCGGGAACATCCTCGCTGTATCTAGCCTGTCTAGTCCTTTTAGAATAACAATGTCTTAGAAGAATCCATGCTTTAGTAAAATACATTTCAATACAGGAAAATAATTATGCAATGACAAATGAAATATCAGGAAATTAATGCAGCGCCAGAAAGCGCAGTCCTTAATTCCAGAAGAGATCTACTTGCAAGCAATGCTTGTTAAATCAAGTCAATAATACTGCAATCACTTTTTCTGCACTACGATGTAAAACTGAGTAGCATATTAAGCAGTGAGCATACGAAGACATGTTTTGGAAACTAGTTGAACATTAACTCAAGTTAAGTAATTATATCGATCTTGTGACTGTCTCCTCTGATCATCATGGATTTGAGAAACAGAGGAGCCATGATCTGAATCAGTAACTGAATAAGTTCTAGCAGTTGAATTGTCTACTCCTGTTGACAAGGTAATGGCAGGTCTTTAGATTTTCATGTCAACATCCATTCCTTCCTCCTTCACGGCAATCAGCAATGCCTGAATTTTATAAATGAAGGCATCTCTTTTTAACAGCTGAGAGAAGAATTGGTGCGAAGAGGGATTGTTATTAACAATATTTTAGGGCGACACCATAGGCAAAACAAGATGCAGTGATATCTGCACCTGATCGCGTTTATTTAATGCATGATTGCATGTTATCACAAAGCAATAATATGAAAATCGTCCTTTTTGATATTAACTTTAACTCTGGTCCAGTACACCTACTCAGCATCTATGATCCAACAGTCTGCTACCCACCTGAAGTTAAAGACCAGTTCTACGAGGAACCCCATAATATCATTAGTTGCATTCCTAATACCGAACATGTGTTCCTGCTGGGGGGACTTTAATGCCAGGATTGGGGCCGACCATGACTCATGGTCCTCCTGCCTTGGGCGCTTTGGCATTGGAAGGATGAATGAGAATGGACAGAGACTGATGTAGTTCTGTACCTATCACAACCTCTGCAGCACCAACTTGTTGTTTCAAACTAAACCCTGTCACCAGGTTTCATGGAGGCACCCAAGAACACGTTGTTGGCACCAGCTTGACCTCATCTTCACAAGGTGAGCCTCGATAAACAGTGTCCGAATCACACGCTGCTTCCACAGGGCAGACTGCTATACCAAACACTCCCTGCTCTGCAGCAACTTTAGACCCAAGCCAAAGAAGCTACATCACTCCAAGCAGAAGGGCCGCCCGCGCATCAACACTGGCAGAATTTCCAATCCACAGCTGGTACATAAGTTTCTAAATTCACTTGACAAAGCCCTTCAAAACATTCCTGCAGGGGATGCAGAGACGAAGTGGGCCCATCTCAGAGATATCATCTATGACTCAGCAATGATCACTTTTGGCAAACGCGAGAAGCAGAACGCAGACTGGTTTCAATCTCACTTTGAAGAGCTGCAACCTGTCATAGCCGCTAACTGCATTGCACTGTTGAACTACAAGAAAGTCCCCAGTGAGTTAACATTCTTAGCCAGAAGTGCTGCAGAAAGAACAGCCAGGCGCTGTGCAAATGACTACTGGCAGCACCTATGCATTCGTATTCAGCTGGCCTCCAACACCGGAAACATCAGAGCAATGTATGATGGCATTAAGAGAGCTTTTGGGCAACCATTAAGAATATCGCCCCTCCTCAAGTCCAAATCAGTGGAAATGATCGCTGACCAACGCAAGCAAATGGACCGCTGGGTGGAGTACCAGCTAGAACTGTACTCCAGGGAAAATGTTGTCACTGATACCGCCCTCATTACAGCCCAGTCTCTGCCAGGCATGGATGAGATGGACAAACAGACAACAAAATCGGAACTCAGTGATGCCATTCATTCTCTAGTCAGTGAAAAAGCCCCTGGAAGGGACGGCATTACACCTGAAATAATCAGGAATGCCAAGCCTGCTATACTGTCAGCACTCCATTAACTGCTTTGCCTGTGCTGGGATGAGGGAACAGTACCACAGGACATGTGTGATGCCAATATCATCACCCTCTATAAGAACAAGGGTGACCGCGGTGACTGCAACAACTGCTGTGCAATCTCCCTGCACAGGATAGTGGGAATGTCTTTGCTCACGTCGTTTTAGCCAGACTCCAGAAGCTGGCTGAGCGTGTCTACCCTGAGGCACAGTGCGGCTTTCGAATAGATATCCACCATTGACATGCTGTTCTCCTTTCGCCAGCTACGGGAGAAATGTATCAAACAGATGCCCCTCTACATTGCTTTCATTGATCACACCAAAGCCTTTGACCTCGTCAGCAGACGTGGTCTCTTCAGACTACTAGCAAAGATAGGATGCCCACCAAAGCTTCTAAGTAACATCACCTCATTCCATGACAATGTGAAAGGCACAATTCAGCATAGCGGTGCCTCATCAGAACCCTTTCCTATCCTGAGTGGCGTGAAACAGGGCTGTGTTCTCGCACCTACACTGTTTGTGATCGTCACCTCACTGCTACTCTCAAATGCGTTCAACTCTTCAGAAGAAGGAATTTTCCTCCACACAAGATCAGATGGCAGGTTGTTCAACCTTGCCCGTCTAAGAGCGAAGACCAAAGAATGAAAAGTCCTCAACAGGAAACTCCTCTTTGCTGGCGATGCTGCATTAACATCCCACACAGAGGAATTTCTGCAGAGACTCATCGACAGGATTGCTGCTGCCTGCAATGAATTTGGCCTAACCATCAGCCTCAAGAAAACGAACATCATGGGGCAGGACGTTAGAAATGCTCTATCCATCAATATCGGCTACCACGCTCTGGAAGTGGTTCAAGAGTTCACCTACCTAGGCTCAACTATCACCAGTAACCTGTCTCCCGATGCAAAAACCAACTAGTGCATGGGAAAGACATCCGCTGCCATGTCCAGACTGGCCAAGAGGGTGTGGAAAAATGGTGCACTGACACGGAACACAAAGTGCAAGTTTTTCAAGCCTGTGTCCTCAATACCTTGCTCTGCAGCAGCGAGGCCTGGACAACGTATGTCAGCCAAGAGCGACATCTCAACTCATTCCATCTTCGCTGCCTCTGGAGAATCCTTGGCATCAGGTGGCAGGACTATATCTCCAACGCAGAAGCCCTCGAGGTGGCCAACATCCTCAACGTATGCACCCTACTAAGCCAGTGGCACTTGAGATGCCTTGGCCATGTGAGCCACATGGAAAATGGGAGGATCCCCAAGGACTGGTTGTACAGTGAGGTCATCACTGGCATCAGACCAAACAGCCGTCCCTGTCTCCGCTTTCAAGATGTCTGCAAATGCGACATGAATTCCTGTGACCTTGAACACAAGTCACGGCAGTCAGTTGCCAGAGATCGCCTGAGCTGGCGGACAGCCATAAATGCGGGCCCAAAGAGTGGCGAGTCCAAGAGACTTAGCAATTGGCAGGAAAAAAGACAGAAGTGCAAGGAGAGAGCCAACTGTGTAACAGCCACGACAACCAATTTTATCTGCAGCGCCTGTGGAAGCGTCTGTCACTCTAGAATTGTCCTTTATAGCCACTCCAGGCGCTGCTCCACAAACCACTGACCAGCTCTAGGCGCTTACCCATTGTCTCTCGAGATAAGCAGCCCAAAGATTGTAATCCCATAGTCAAAACAAGAAGCAGCGATATCTGCACCTGATCCTCGTTAATTTAATGCATGATTGCATGTTATTACAAAGCAATAATATGAAAATAGTATTTTTTCATGTTAACTTTAAAAGGCGAAACAATTTAATCAGATATGCAAAATGCAAGTAAAGAAAGCTAGCCAAGCCATTTTATGAGATCACTTTTGTGAATGTAATTCCCGATCTTACATACTGCGTTTCTCAGACATTAAAATTCCCATGTGTCGTACACAACATAATTGTCATTATATAAAGCAGGACAGTTTTAATTATTTGACCAAATGCATTGCAAACGTCTGGCCACGAGATTGCAAATCCTTGGGTGGAGCAGAATAATCTGGAGACATTTGTCCACATTGGAGGAGCAGCAAACTTTTTCAAATCTGTCACTTAAAATAAATATGCGATATGTTTCC
This sequence comes from Heterodontus francisci, assembly GCF_036365525.1. Taxonomy (NCBI): domain Eukaryota; kingdom Metazoa; phylum Chordata; class Chondrichthyes; order Heterodontiformes; family Heterodontidae; genus Heterodontus; species Heterodontus francisci. Next base: position 270,603 of record NW_027141237.1, read on the forward strand.
GATTTAATAAAATTAAGGAAGACCACAACGTTAAAACATGTAACACACATGGCAAAACAGGTAGTCTCACAGAATGATACTTAGCAAGACCAATCATCAGTTAACATCGGGCCGAGAAATGAATAATGTGTCAGTATAATCACTTAACCAGAATGCTGATCACTGCAAGAATTGGATAGCAAATAGTATACGAAAATACGAATTAGAAGCAGGAGTAGGCCACTCGGTCCTTCGAGACTGCTCCGCCATAGAATACGTTCATGGCTGAACTGATTACTCCACATTTCCGCCTAATAACCTTCCACCCCTTTGCTTATCAAGAATCTAACTACGCCTGCCTTAAAAAATCTTCAAAAACTCTGCGACCACGACCTTTTGAGGAAGAGAATTCGAAAGACTCACGACCCTCTGAGAGAAACAAATTCTCCTCATCTCTATCTTAAATGGGCGACCCCTTATTTTTAAACAGTGACCTCTAGATTCTCCCACAAGGGGAAACATCTTTTCCGCATCCACCTTTCAAGACACCTCAAGATCTTATATGTTTCACCAAGTCGTTTCTTACTCTTCTTAATTCCAGTGGATACAAGCCTAGCCTGTCCAATCATTCCTCGGAAGACAGCCTATCCATTCCAGGTATTAGTCTAGTAAAACTTCTCTGCACTGCATCCAAAGCATTTACATCCTTCCTAAATAAAGAGACCAATACTGTACACAGCACTCCAGATGTGGTCGCACCAATGCCCTGCATAGCTGAAGCCTAACATCCCTACTTTTGTATTCAATTCCCCTCACGACGAACGATAACATTCTATTAGCTTTCCTAATTACGTGCTGTACCTGCATACTAACCTTCTGCGATTCATGCACTAGGACACCCAGATCTCTCTGCATCTCAGAGCTCTGCAATCTCTCACCATTTAGATAATATGCTTATTTCTTATTCGTCCTACCAAAGTGAACAATTTCATACTTTCCTACGTTATACTCCATTTGACAGGTCTTTTCCCATTCACTTCACCTTTCTATATTCCTTTGTCGCCCTCTTATGTCCTCTGCACAAGTTACTTACCTATCTATCTTTGTGACATCAGCAATTTAGCAACCATACCTTCGGTACCGTCACCTTAGTCATTTATCCATTCATACTCCAGACTATTTGGAGGTTCATGCATTTTCTCTCAGATATGATGATCTCTGTTCATGCTAGATGCACAGGCAATGACACGTTTTCCATTAATCCTTCGGAAACTCTGTAATAAATACTTGAGTGAAACCTTGTGTGACACAGTAAACATTAGGGATATTCTTGGTGGTTATTTCAACAAATAAAGCATGGTGCGTGCTGCCATGATTCATTCAGCTATGTAATCTTTTTATCCATGTATGTATGTATATATATAGATAGCATTTATATGTATGTATATCCGCCTATACCAATGTGTGCCTGTGTATACGCAAAAGAGAGAAAGAAAGACTATCAGATCATTTTAAGTGCAGAGTAAAAATGTTTGGACATGTGTGTTATTGCCAAAACCGCATAGCATACCGTTTATATCGAATTCCTGTGTAAGAATCTATCCCAATAAGATGCTTTAAGTCTGGGACGAAGCTGAGTGCAAGTTTAAGCAGGACGTTCAAGGTTCCACATATTTAGCCTTGGCTTAGGGTGTCACAGAGGAATGCACTAGAGGCAGATTAAAATACATATCAGTGTTTGGATCAGCTAAATAAAATGACGATAATTTGGAGGATGTTGCAGCAAATGTCCCCTATGATGTGCGTGGATAGTTTTCTTAATGAAAAAAGGCCAAAACATGATGGAAACAAAGGAGAGGTACTGATAAACCAAGTCTCGGTACAAGTAGAAACTTACCCATGTTTCCTAACTATTAAAATGTTATGGGATGGAGGAAACAGTGGAAACCTGGAGTAGACCAGCGGAGATCGCATGTGTAACACAGTGGCGACACAGTGGCGCGTGGTTAGCACCACAGCTTCAGTAACCCAGGTTCGGTTCTGGGAACTGCCTGTGCGGAGTTTGCAAGCTCTGCCTGTGACGTGTGGGTTTCTGTCGGGTGCGCTGGTTTCCTCCCACAGCCAAAGACTTGCAGGTTGATAGGTAAATGGGTCATTGTAAATTGCCCGTAGTGTACGTAGGTGGTAGGAGAATGGTGCAGATGTGGTAGGGGTATGGGATTAATGCAGCTTAGTATAAATGGGTGGTTGTTGGCCAGCATAGACCCAGTGGGCCGAAGAGCCTACTTAAGTGCTGGATCTCTCTATAACATAAAAAACTACTAGAATCAAAGGGCTTAAATTCCTCAATCGGTATCTAGTTTTGCATGCAATCCGGTAATCATTCCTTTGGTGTTATTGGCGATTCGCCATTGCCCTTTCCGTGTTGCTGCTGAAAGCCAGTTTCACTCCAATTAAATCTATCAACTACTCCCCCTCTCACCATCTGCTGCCATCCCTGTCTCACTGCATTCGGTTAATCAAGCCTCTCACCATCTCCATCTGCTGGCGTCCCTGTCTCACTGCACACAACTACGGCCCCCTCTCACCATCGCCATATGATGGCGTCGCTGCTTTACAGAACTCAGTTACTGCTCCCTCTCACCATCATATCCGCTGGTGTCCCTCTTTAACTGCACACAGTTACTGCCCCCTCTTAACATCTCCATCTGCTGGTGTCTCTGTCTCATCGGACTCCGTAACTCTCCCCTCTCACCATCTCCATCTGCTGGTGTTCTTGTCTCCCTGCAATCAGTTACTACCCCCTATCACCATCTCCATCTGCTGGTGTCCCTGTCTCACTGCAATCGGTTGCTGCCCACCAACCCCCACCCCCTCCCCACCATCTCAATCTACTACTGTCCCTGTCTCACTGCACTCAGTTAGACCACACACACCCCCACCACCGCCACCATCTCCATCTGCTGTTGTCTCTGTATCACTGCACACAATTACTCCACTTTTCACCATCTCCAAATGCTGGTATCCCTGTCTCACTGCACTGGATTTAACTGTATCATGGGTGAGCTATGCAAGTTTTATTTTACATTGACTTGACTGCTGTAACGCATACAAAGCCCTTTTAGGTTATTGTATTAGTAAATGCAGAACGTGTGAAACAAGCATAAAATATAGATTGGAGAATTAAAAATGATGTGGAATATATTGTGTTTTAATAACAAATGATGCGCTGTTCAAATCACTGCATTTTAAAAATGTATTTGCATAAATTGTGACTGAAACGACATGATGACTCCACCACCAAGGCTTTTTGAAGGTTTTCACAAAAAGGAACTCTTTCTTTCTATTCTGACATCATTAAGTTGCATTGTATGGAAAGACAGCATGCTGTATTAGCGCTTTTTATTCACCTTTTAAAGCTAATTGTTATACGATATTTACTTCTTTTCGACAGTCATCAGGACTATAATGGCCAGGATTTGGAGGTCACCAGTGAAATAACAGCGCTCGCTGCTGACTTGCGCAGGGAAATACGACCTTACCTGGTCGGTAGGCTGCAGTGAGAACTTGCACTACTCGCTGCAGTATGGTCCAACATGGAAAGTATACGTGAAGTGTCGCAGTGATTGGCCAAGCCACGCCCCGATGGTGACCTCACGAGCAGAAAAGACGCTATTTGAGGTTATTCTTCAGCTGAAAGGCAGGTTGAAGTTCTGTTATGATTTTAAATACTTTTTAACCCTATGAGCACATCTTTTGGCAAAAATATAATTAATTCCGAACACTTTTATAAACTTCAAAATGTTTCTAATCTTCTGTAACATTTGAATCACTTTTAAGCAATTTTAAAGATGTTAATAAACTTTTAAAAAACTATTCTAAACTTTTTAATCTTTTTTAAAACGTTTAAATAGCTGTGAACAATTTTATGCGCTTTTAAAAACGACTGTAAGCTTTTAAATACCTTTGAAAATGTTAATACTTTAAAAACTTTTAGAAACTTCTATGAATTTTTAAATGAGTTAAAATACTTGGAACACCCAGTGACTGCCCCTGGGTAACACCTCGGACAAACTGGCTTGGTTTCCCACAGTGGCTGCAAATCCAAAGTGAACCTTACAAATTGAAATGCTTAAAACTTGCGGCGAAAACTACAAATGGTGTTTCCATAAAATAAATTCAGACCCATCTCACAAAATAGCACACGAATCTCTCTCCTTCTGTCTCCTCGATTGGAACTTAACTGAAGTTGTCCAAATTGTTTCAGAGGAATCCGCCGTCCCCACCACTTTTAAAATATGTGTAGAGCAGAGATGTACAAAAACAAGGATTCATGTTAATCCAGCAGCAGATCCACTGCTCAGCCCCACAGTATGCCACCTATTTTATTAGCCTAGCCATTGAATATTAATCCAGCATCAAATCCACTGCACAGTTCCACATTATGCCACCTATTGGAGAACCCTCGCCATTGAATACTAGTCCACAGCGGATTCACTGCAACAGTCTTATTAAATGTATGTGATGAATTACAATGTCATACCATGCACAAAGAAAGAAATTGAGCAAAGCAAGTTTAAATAATTACAAAATTACAACTGCAGAAACATGTTCTGCTTGGTGAATCGTGATGGAAATCGATTTTGTACTCAATTGGGCTCATTGATTCTTTGAACTTGCACATGAACATTGTCACGAAAACTTGCTATGCCAAAAGGGGATTTTTAAATTCATCGATTGGGAACCTACATTAAACTTTTAATGAAAGGGAAATAGCTGGATTTATACAGCTAACTTAAAAGCAGTTGGCAGCCATGGTGGCCACTGAAATTTGCATTTGGACACATTACACATTCCAAGACCTCAAAGAGGAGACACAGGTCTGATGAGCCTGTAGCCAAGCCAATGTCTGGCTCCATTGAGTTAAACACAGGAGACTGTGTTCATTAGCAGGACATTGAAAGCCATCGTCGCACATTAACCTGACAGGGCCAGCGCTTCCAGGTGTATATGTTAACATCTGAGGCCTGGGGGACTGGCATTCATAAACTTGAATCTCATCGAAAGGTTCTGGACAATGCACTGAGCCAGGCATGTGACTGTCCATCTCTGATTAAAAGATAATCTAATGTTGGTCATGAAACCATTGTCGATTGTTGTAAAAACCCATCTGGTTCACTAATGTCCTTTCGGGAAGGAAATTGCCTGGCCTACATGTGACTCCAGACCCACAGCAATGTGGTTCACTCTTACATGCCCTCTGAAATGGCCTAGCAAGCCGCTCAGTTGTACCTAACCGCTACGAAGTCAATAAAAAGGAATGAAACCGGACGGACCACCCGCCATCGACCTAGGCACCGGAAACGACAATGGCAAACCCAGCCCTGTCGACCCTGCAAAATCCTCCTTACAAACATCAGGGGGCTTGTGCCAAAGTTGGGACAGCTGTCCCACAGACGAGTCAAGCAACAGCCTGACATAGTCATACTCACGGAATCATACGTAACAGACAATGTCCCAGAAACTGCCATCACCATCCTTGGCTCTGTCCTGTATCACCGGCAGAACAGACCCACCAGAGGTGGTGGCACAGTTGTATACAGTAGAGAGGGAGTTGCCCTGGCAGTCCTTAACATTTACTCCTGACCCCATGAAGTCTCATGGCATGAGATCAAACATGGGCAAGGTAACCTCCTACTGATTAGCACCTACCGCCGTCCCTCAGCTGATTACTCAGTACTCCTCCATGTTGAACACCACTTGGAGGAAGCACTGAGGGTGGCAGGGGCACAAAATGCACTCTGGCTGGGGGAATTTATTTATTTAGAGATACAGCACTGAAACAGGCTCTTCGGTCCACCGAGCCTGTGCCGACCACCAACCACCTACATTACTGATCCTACATTAACCTCATATTTCTACCATATCTCCACCTTCCTTCAATTCCCCTATCACCTATCTATACTAGGGACAATTTATAATGGTCAATTTACCTATCTACCTTCAAGTTCTTGGCTGTGGGAGGAAACCAGAGCACCCGGCGAATACCCACACAGTCACAGGGAGAACTTGCAAACTCCACACAGGCAGTACCCATAACTGAACCGGGGTCGCTGGAGCTGTGAGGCTGCGGTGCTAACCACTGCACCACTGTGCTGCCCAATGATTGTGACTTCAATGTTCATCACCAAGAGTGGCTCGGTAGCACTGTTACTGACCGAGCTGGCCGAGTCCTAAAGTACATGGCCGCTAGACTGGTCTGCGGAAGGTGGTGTGGGAACCAACACGAGGGAAAAAACATACTTGACCTCTTCCTCACCATGCTTCTGTCCATGACTGTAGTGGTAGGAGTGAACACAGCCCCGTCTTTTCGGACACGAAGTCCCGCCTTCACAATGAGGATACCGTCCATCACATTGTCTGGCACTACAACCGTCCTAAATGGGATAGACTTCGAACACATCTAGCAATGCAAAACTGGGCATCCATGAGGCGCTGTGGGCCACCAGCAGCAGCAGAATTGTACTCAACCTCAATCTGTAACTTCATGGCCCGTCATATCCCCCACTCTACCATTACCATCAATCCAGGAGACCAACTCTGGTTCAATGAAGAGTGCAGGAGGGCATGCCAGGAGCAGGATCAGCCATACCTCAAAATGAGGTGTCAACCAGGTGTAGCGACAACACAGGACTATCTGCGTGCCAAACTGCATAAGGAGCATGTGATAGACAGAGCTAAGCGACCCCATAACGAACGGATCAGATCTAAGCTCTGCAGTCCTGCCACATCTAGCCGTGAATGGTGGTGGACAATTAAACAACTAACAGGAGGAGGCGGCTCCACAAATATCCCGATCCTCAATGATGGGGGAGCCCAGCACATCAGTGCGAAAGATAAGGCTGAAGCATTTGCAACAATTTTCAGCTAGATGTGCCGAGTTGATGATCCATCTCGGCCTCCTCCTGAAGTCCCCAGCGTCACAGATGCCAGACTTCAGCCAATTCGATTCATTCCACGTGAGATCAAGACACGACTGAAGATACTGGATACTGCAAAAGCTATGGGCCCTGACAATATTCTGGCGATAGTACAGAAGACCTGTGCTCCAGTACTTGCCCCACCCCTAGCCAAACTGTTGCAGTGCAGCTACAACACTGGCATCTACCCTGCAATGTGGAAAATTGCCCAGGTATGTCCTGTACACAAAAACAGGACAAGTCCAACCCGGCCAATTACCACCCCATCAGCCTACTCGCAATCATCAGTAAAGTGATGGAAGGTGTCATCAACAGTGCCATCAAGTGGCAGTTGCTGAGCAATAACCTGCTCAGTGACGGTCAGTTTGGGTTCCGCCAGGGCCACTCAGCTCCTGAACTCATTAAAGCGATGGTTCAAACATGGACAAAAGAGCTGAACTCAAGAGGTGAGGTGAGAGTGACTGCCCATGACATCAAGGCAGCATTTGACCGAGTATGGCATCAAGGAGCCCTAGCAAAACTGAGGTCAATGGGAAGCAGGGGGGAAACCATCCGCTGGCTGGAGTCATACCGAGCGCAATGGAAGATGGTTGTGGTTGTTTGAGGTCAATCATCTGAGCTCCAGGACAACACTGCAAGAGTTCCTCAGGGTAGTGTCCTAGGCCCAACTATCTTCAGCTGCTTCATCAATGACATTCCTTCAATCGTAAGGTCAGAAGTGGGGATATTCACTGATGATTGCACAATGTTCAGCACCATTTGCAACTCCTCAGATACTGAAGCAGTCTGTGCAGAAATGCAGCAAGACCTGGACAATATCCAGGCTTGGGCTGATAAGTGGCAAGTAACATTCGTGTCACGCAAGTGTCAGGCAATGACCATCTCCAACAAGAGAGAATCTAACCATGTCCTCTCGACATTCAACAACATTACCATCGCTGAATCCCCCACTATCAACATCCTAGGGGATACCATTGACCAGAAACTAAACTGGAGTTGCCATATAAATACCGTGGCTACAAGAGCAGGTCAGAGGCTAGGAACCCTGATGCGCGTAACTCACCTCCAGACTCCCCAAAGCCTATCCACCATCTACAAGGCGCAAGTCAGGAGTGTGATGGAATACTCTCCACTTGCCTGGATGGGTGCAGCTCCAACAACACTCAAGAAGCTCGACACCATCCAGAACAAAACAACCCGCTTGATTGGCACCCCCTGCACAAACATTCACTCCATTTACCACCGACGTACAGTAGCAGCAGTGTGTACCTTCTACAAAATGCATTGCAGCAATGCACCATGGCTCCTTGGACAGAACCTTCCAAACCCGCCACCTCTACCAACTAGAAGGACAAGGGCAGCAAATACATGGGAACACCACCACCTGCAAGTTCCCGTCCAAGTCACACACCATCATGACTTGGAACTATATCGCCGTTACTTTACTGTCGCTGGGTCAAAATCCTGGAACTCCCTTCCTAACAGCACTGTGGGTCTACCTACCCCAAATGGACTGCAGCGGTTCAAGAAGGCAGCTCACCACCACCTTCTGAAGGGCAATTAGGGATGGGCAATAAATGCTGGCTTGGCCACCGTCGTCCACATCCCAGGAATGAATTTTTAAAAATGGTTTTGGACTAGCTGAACAGAGCGACAATAATCTGGAGGACGTCTCACAAATATACTTTTTAATGTACATAAGAGTTTTTACAAACGAAAACGGGCACGAAATCAGTGGAACTAATGGTGAGGTAATGATAAGCATAATCTCAGTACAAGATTAAACTGACCCGTTTGCTTTCTATGCATGTAAATAATGAAGGGGAGGATCTAATGTTCGAACCTGAGACTAGATTAGACAAATCGACTGGATGTTTTTGAGGATGTAACTAGTAGAATAGATAAGGGAGAACCAGTGGATGCGGTGTATTTGGACTTTCAGAAGGCTTTCGATAAGGTCCGACATAAGAGATTGGTGTGCAAACTAAAGCACATGTGATTGGGTGTAAGTTACTGACATGGATAGATAAATGGTTGGCAGACAGGAAACAAAAGAGTAGTAATAAGCAAGTATCTTTCCGAGTGGCAGGCACTGACTAGTGGGGTACCACAGGGATCAGTGTTAGGAACCCAGCTGTTCACAATATATATTAATGTTATATATGAGGGAACTACAGGTAGTATATCCAAGTTTGCAGACGACACAAAGCTGGGTGGGAGTGTGAGCTGCAGCAAGTTGCAGAGAAACTCCAGTGTGATTTGGACAGGTTGAATGAGTGGAAAAATATATGGCAGATGCAGTATAATGTGGATAAATGTGAGGTTATCCAGTTTGGTTGCAAAACCATAAAGGCAGATCATTATCTGAACTGCGATAGATTTGGAAAGGAGGAGGCGCAGCGAGACCTGGGTATCCTTGTGCGCCAGTCACTGAAAGTAAGCATGCAGGTGCAGCAGGCAATTAGAAGGCAAATGGTATGTTGGCCTTCATAGCGAGAGGATTCGAGTGCAGGAGCAAGGATGTCTTGCTGCAGTTATACTAGGCCTTGGTGAGACCACATCTGGAGTATTTTGTGCAGTTTTGGTCTCCTTATCTGAGGAAGGATGATCTTGCTATGGCGGGAGTGCAGTGAAGGTTCACCAGACTGAGTCCTGGGATGGCAGGACTGGCATTTGAAGAGAGGTCGATGAGGCTTGTATTTGTTAGAGTTTAAAAGAAACCTAGAAAATTCTAACAGGACTGGACAGACTAGATGCAGGAAGGATGTTCCTGATGGCGGGGGAGTCCAGGACCAGGGCTCACAATCTAAGGGTAAAGGGGTAAACCATTTAGGACTCAGATGAGGAGAGATATTTTTCACTCAGAGAGTGGGGAATCTGTGGAATTCTCTACCAGGAAAGCAGTTAAGGCCAAATCATTAAATATATTCAAGAAAGAGTGAGATAGTTCTTCGGGATAAAGGGATCAAGGGATGCAGGGAGAAATTGGGAACAGGGTACTGAGTTTGGAGGATCATCCATGATCGTATTGAATGGCGGTGAAGGCTCAAAGGTCCGAATGACCTACCCCTGCTCCTATTTTTCTATGTTTCTATGTTTCTATGATACGTTCAAAATATGGGAAACTGGAAGAATCAAAGGGTTAACATTCATGAATTGTCAGCCAGTTTTGCATTGTACCTGACTTCCATTTCCGTTGATGTTGATGGGAATGCTGATCAGCTGGAATCTCAAACAACTTGTCAATTCACCATTGTTCATTTTGCACGGCTGTTCAAAGTCAACAGCACTCTGGTTAAATTCACACTCTTTTTGTCTATCTCTGCCTTTTCCATGCAGGTGAAACATTCAATGACATCAGGAACAGAGGACCATTAATGTATAGGAATTAGCTCATGCGTTATCTTCACAAGCGTATCTTCCCCAGAAGAATGGTATCTAATCCATTGCTGTGTTGGCCTGTTCGAGATTCATATTGAGAAATAGTAAGGAATATAATTTTACGTGCAACAATTATATATCATCATCTATTTTTATTATTTATACAAGCTAACACCCTAAAATTGAAAGACTAGTAATGCAAGTGCATAGCAGGTGATGTGTAGCCTGCGTGCGAACGAGGCTTGCACATGTTTCCCTTTGAAGTCGCTTTATCACTCTGACATGAGACTCAATATCATTGTGCTGAGGGCATGACTCGCTTACCTCAAGGTGTCATCAACCTCATCAATTTTATGTAATAAAACCCAGTTAGTGAGGGACACACTTATGGAGGATTCCTACACTGCCTGGCTCTTCGTCCCCGGCCAGCTGGTCATCCACTACTGTTCTGAGAATTCAGAAGCTGTGGGATGAACGCCTCTTGGAACATAACATTAAGGAAATTCCGAATGTGTCATGCGTTTTGCAGTGATTCTGACTGCTACTCACGCACAGGAACTCTAACCTCAAGCAGCCAATTGTATTTGTTGTATACATAGGACCGCTTGGATGCCCAGCTCTGAGCTGCTTGATCTGTTCTCGACCTATCCCATTTAGCACAAACTGGCGTTTGAAGAGAGGTCGATTAGGCTTGTATTCGTTAGAGTTTAGAAGAAACCTACAAAATTCTAACAGGACTGGACAGACTAGATGCAGGAAGGATATTCCCGATGGTCTGGGAGTCCAGGACAAGGGGTCACAATCTACAGAGCACGATGGTATCCATCCTCAGTGTGAAGAGGGCAATTCGTCTCCACGAACCAAGAGTGGTGGTCACTCTTACTAAGACTGTCATGGATGGATGCATCTATTACAGTTTGGTTGGTGAGGACGAGGCCAAGTAGGATATTCCTGCTTTTTGGTTCTCTCACCATCTGCTGCAAACTCAGGCTGGCAGATAGTCAAGCTTCAAGATTCAGCCAGTTTGGTCAGTAGTGGTGCTGCAGTGACAGTTTTGGTGATGGAGAGTGAAGTTCGCCACCCAGAATACCTTGTGCCTCAGTTTCTCTTCCAACTTGGTGTTCAACGTGGTGGAGTACAGATGTATCATCAGAGTGACGGCATAGGTCATAAGCAGCAGGAGCTTTCCGTGCCCATATTTGGCTTGATGTTGTGACACTCCACCTCCGGTGTGTCTGTCCTCTGATAGGTCAGGAAATACCCAGAGCTGGTGATGGAGGAGTCTGGGACATTGCTTGACAGTCATGATTCTGTGAGTATGCTTATGTCAGGCAGTTACTCGACTAATCTGTGAATCAGTTCTCCCTATTTTAGTACCATTCCTCAGTTTTTGGTGAGGAAGACTTTGGAGGGTCAACAGGCCTGGGTTCACCTTGTTGTGTCCAGTGCCGATGTCAATGCTGGGCGACCTGCCTGGTTTTATTACTAGTGTTTTCAGGAACGGTTGAATGTGACTGAGTGGCTTGCCAGGCCATTACCACAGGACGTTAAGAGTCAAACAAAGATTGCTGTGGGTCTGGTGTTGCATATAGGCCAGACCAGATAAGGATGGCAGAGTTCCTTCCCTTTCAGGATATTTGTGAACCAGATTTTTTTTCGTCATTCCACTAGCATCATGATCATCGTTTCTGACATGAGCTCTTTTTATTCCAGATTTATTTAATTATCTGAATTTATGTTCTCCAGCTGCTGTGGTGGGATTTGAACTCATGTCTCTGAATCAATTTCCAAGCCTTTGGATTACTAACCGCAAACAAAACCACTGAGCTGCCATATCCGCTTCAAATAAATTAACTTTATTAATTGGAAAGCTCTGATTAAGAGCCAGCAAAGCCACGATGGGCCGAATTGCGTTTTTCTGGGCTGTATTAGCTTTGATTCTGTGATTCTAACAACAAATGGAGTAAGAAAGTTTCTGAGTCAAAAATCAATGCAATTTAACACTATGCTCCACACACACAGCTCAATGTTACATATTGATGAAATAGAACTATACCTAGTTTGTTAAAACTGTTCTCTTTATTTGGTGCAACATCTGTGCCCAGGAAGCAATTATGCAGGTAGCATGTAATAGCACGAGGTGGAGCTCGACTGAGAGCTGCGAGACAGAGTGCTGAACTCACGAATTTGGTAAGTGAGCGAATTTTAATGGTTGATCTATTTCTAAAATCTATTCAAGTTTGCATTTAACATTTAACTTAATTTTCAAATGAAATTGTAGTTTCTTTCGGTCTGAGTGCCTATCAAGCTCCCTGCTGGAGGCAGCTGCACAGTCAGTTAAGGTACGTGGCTAGTTAGATTTGGTTCTTTAGTCAGCCGGGCCCGCGTTGCCTCTCCGGAGTTGAAGCTAGTATAGTTAGAGGCGGGTTCGCTCGCACATGAAGTATTCTGTGCCTTAAGAGAGCAGGTGCAGCTCTGGCTTTCACAGAACATGAAGTGATTGGAGAGAAGGGAGTCAGAGACAGCGAGACCTGAAAGTTGAAGCCCGGAGGCATTAATTAGGTCAGCAGCTTGCCGAGTTAAGGAGCGGGGTGAGAGTGAGAGCACAGCGAGACAGACAGCAGGATAAAACGGCAGGCGTGAGAACTAGTGCAGAATGAGACTGACGGCAGAATAGAGGAGCGTGCATGAGTGAGAGCAAGGCGAGACTGGCAGCAGGGGAAAGCAGAAGGCTTTTGAACGTGAGCTCAGTGAGACTGGCGGCAGAATAAAGGAATGGGCCTGAGAGGGAGCACAGGGAGACCGGTTGCAGGATAAGAAAATAATAAACAGGAGATGGAGTAAGTAATTCCACCCCTCGAGCATTCGAGCCTGCAGCACCATTCCAAGATCATTGCTGATGTAATTTGGGCTTAACTCAAATTTCCGGTCCCCTACCAGCCCCCATGGCTCCCTTATCAAACAAAAATCTGCTTAACTCAGCGTTGAATGATTCAACGACTCAGCCTCTAGTGCTCGCTGAGGGAAATAAACACTAACAGCCCTCTGAGTGAAGAAGTTCCTCTTTAAATCTTATTTAAGTGAGAAAGCCCTTAATTTTAAACTGTGCCCCATAATTCTGGATCCCTCGACGAGGGGAAACATCCTCTCAGCATCCACGCTGTCAAGCCCCCTTAGAAACTTACGTGTTTCAATATGATCACCTCTCATTCTTCTAAACTCCAATGATTATAGGCCCAATCTGTTTAACCTATCCTTATAGAACTCATCCCCTGGTGAACCTTCTTAACTGTTTTCAATACAAGTAGATCCCCCCTTAAGTAAAGTGACCAAAACTGCACACAATCCTGCAGGTGCCATTTCAACAATGACCTGTACAGTTGTAGCAAGACTTCCCTACTTTTATACTTCATTGCCCCCTTGCAATAAAGGCCAATATTCCAATGCCTTCCGAATTACTTGCTTTACCTGCATGCTGATGTCTTTGTCATTCATGTACAAGGACACACAAGCTCCCTCTGTACTACAGTATTTTGCACTTACCCGCAATGTAAATAGTATTCTGCGTTTCTATTCTTCCTGCCAAGTGGAAAACCTTACATTTTCCCATAATGTACTCCGTCTACCAAGTTTGTGTCCACTGTCTTAACCTATCTATATCAATTTGCAGACTGTTATTATCCTCCACACAACTTTCTTTCCTAGCTATCTGTGCATCATCGAAAAATTTGACTGCATTATTGTCGCTCCCATTATCCTAATCATTAACATGGATCATAAATAGTTGAGACCCCAGCACTAATCCCCATAGCAATCCATTAATTGCAGATTGCCTTCCTGAAAATGATCAATTTATCCCAACTCTGTTTCCTGTCAGTTAGCCATTCCTCTATCCATTCTAATATATTACCCCCAACCCTATCACCTTATCGGATGCTTTTGCAAGTCAAAAGACTCTACATCTGCTGATTCCCTTTGTCCACCCTGCTTGTTACATCCACAAATAACTCGAATAAATTTGTCAAAAATGATTTCCCTTTCATAAAATCATTTTGACTCTGCCTGAGTGTATTGTGATTGCCTTGATGTCCTGCTACTGCATCTTTAATATTGGATTCTAGCATTTCACAATGATGGAGTTTGGCGACTGGCCACGTGTTTACAGCTTTTGTCTCTCTCCTTTCTTGAGCAGAGTTGCTAAATTTGCAGTTTTCCAATCCACTCGGACGTTTCCAGAAGCTGGCAAATGTTGAAAGATTAAACCCAATGCATCCACTATCCCTGCAGACACTTCGTTCTGGACCCTAGGGTGCAGTCCATTAAGTTCAGGGAGCTTGGCAGCCTTTACCATTAATCGTTTCTCTCGTGATCGTCATTGATTGAAGTTCCTCCTCCCTTTGGCCTCCTGATTTTCTACTGTTTTTGACATACATTTTGAATCTTCTACTGTGAATACGGCTACAAAACACTTGTTCAAAGCCTCTGCATTTCCCAGTTTCCCATTATTAATTCACCACACTCACCCTTTAAGGGACCAATGCTCCTCTCAGCTACTTTGTCCTTTTTTCATAGATTTGTAGAAATGAGTGGGCCTGAGAGACAGAGAACAGAGAGAGGGTAACAGGATAAAGTAACAGATCTAGGGGGAAAGCACAGCAAGATGCTGGCAGGATAAAGTACTAGGCCGAGGGAGTAAAGCAGGAGCAAGATGCCGGCAAGATAAAGTATCAGGCTGAGAGGGAAAGCACAGCAAGATGCTGGCAGGATAATGTAGCAGACCCAGGGGAAAAGCACAGCAAGATGCCGGCAGGATAATGTAGCAGACCCAGGGGGAAGGCACAGCAAAATGCCGGCAGGATATTGTATCTGACCCAGTGGGACATGAGTGACTTCTGAGCTGGCCGACTGCATTCTGAAATAAATCAAATAGTGGCGTCACAGAGAAGAAGGTAAGTGATTGGTTGGTGAGTATTTTCCTCTTTTGTCTTTCTAAACTCGGCATTTGTCTCCAATTAGGAGGTGGGAATTACAAACATTCAATCGAGGACCAGTAAGTGATATAATAACAGTATAATCACAGAGCAGGTATAGACATATTAATTAAAATTAATAGTTTAAACAGGGTACTAACTAGATTGTTAAAGAGGGATTAGAGGATATTTTTCAATAAATTCCTGCATCATGTGGGAACTCCAGGACACTTCATATGTGGGCGGCACAGTGGCGCAGTGGTTAGCACCGCAGCCTCACAGCTCCAGCGACCCAGGTTCAATTCTGGGTACTGCCTGTGTGGAGTTTGCAAGTTCTCCCTGTGTCTGCGTGGGTTTTCTCCGGGTGCTCCAGTTTCCTCCCACAAGCCAAAAGACTTGCAGGTTGGTAGGTAAATTGGCCATTATAAATTGCCCCTAGTGTAGGTAGATGGTAGGGAAATATAGGGACAGGTGGGGATGTGGTAGGAATATGGGATTAGTGTAGGATTAGTATAAATGGGTGGTTGATGGTCGGCACAGACTCGGTGGGCCGAAGGGCCTGTTTCAGTGCTGTATCTCTAAACTAAACTAAACTAAATGTCTTGGAGGATCACGTGTGTCGGAAATGTCTCCAGCTACTTCAGCTTGAGCTCAGGATTTCTAAGCTTGAGGGGCAGCTGGAGGCACTGTGGAACATCAGGGGGCAGGGGATTCCTGATCATACTTTCCAGGCGGCGGTCAACCCACAAAGGTAGAGCTCAGGATAATACATAGCTGGCCATCCAGAAGAGTAGGAAGAGGCAGGAGGTATCAGAGTGTTGAGAATGTGTGCCACTATCAAAGAGTTACACAACATTGAAGACTGCTGAGAGTGACGATACCTTGCAAGAATGCAATCCAGATAATGGCACCAATGGGCAAGCCTCCCTGATGCTAGGATAAAGGGCATCACACAGCAGGTGCAGTATATTCTGCAGGGGGATGGCAGTGATCCATCAGCTGGTACCAATGACATAGAGAGAGCAAGTGTAGACCCAGTAAATACACATAATTACTTAGTTGAGACACAGGGCTAGTTACACATAATTACATAGTTGAACATAGGGGGGTTGGATAGAAAGGGGAGCAGAACATAGATGGCCCAGAGGAATTGCAGACAGTCCAGAAAATCAGGCAGACTGTGTCCTTGCACAAATCAGATAAAGGAGTTGATATGGTCACAAGATCTGATTAGACCTATTAGTTAGACAATGGGAAAGTGTAAGAAATGAGAAGTGCTGACCAGCCTCTTACTAAACCAAATAACATGTTTTCATTACGTCATAATGCAAGACTCCTATGAGTAAGTAAGAGGGGTGGGTCTTGGAAACAAGATTTAACTCCTGACTAAATCTTGTGACGGTACGAGAACCTGGAACCAACATTTACAAGAAGCACCCTGGGTCTGGGATTCAGAGACTGATCACCTCGTGTCTTAACGCGTAGTATACTGTACAATTTATGAGTGCTTGTACTTGATGATTTAATGGGTGAATGAAACGTTTGAGATACCTTTCACCAGTCTGCTGTGGCGAATTCTTTGGAGTAAGTGCATATTAGGCACATTCTTTGGAATAAGAATCGAATAGTTAAAACAGGAGAACGCAAGTATAGAGAACCTCTGGTCATATTGTCATGAGCGAGATAGGAAGTTCAAGAGTAGGACCTCGAAGGTAATTATTTTATAAATTCAGGGATCTCTGAGTACTGCTTGTCTGCACTGAGTGTGAAGAAGGGAGATTCTTAAGTGACGGGATTTTAAGAGTTAATCTCTTTAAAGTCTATTTTGGTTTAGATTTAGCAACTAACTAAAAATTACTGTTTAAGTTAAGAGTCAAGTTAAGTTTCTTACAGTGTTAAACAAGGGTGTACAAGTTCTCTGTGATTAGTTGTAGCTAGTCAATTAGATAGCTCGCTTAAACTTATTTCTGAGCTCTAACAAAGCTGTTTTTCGGTGAGTATTAGTTCAAGGGTCTCTGAGTGCTGCTTGAATGCACAGAATGCGAAGCAAGGAGTTTGGTAAGTGAGGGAGCTTGCTGAAGAGTGGAACTATAAATTAATTAAGCAAAATATATTTAATTTAGTTCACACAATACAGATGGCAGGACAGGTGATGTGTTGCGGTTAGAATGTGGAGCCTTCCTGCTCTTTCTTCTGCCACATTGTTTGTGATCATCTAAATTTGCACAGACCGTGGATGGAATGCGGGCCATTCTTGCTGTGTGTGTTTGTGGCCCAGTATCAAATTTGCTACAGGTCGTTAATAAATTCGGGGTCCTTGCTGCTCTGTGTAAGGTTCAGCATCACACAGCCTGTTGTCAGTTATCATACTTTTCGAGATCTGTGTACATCACAGCTAGACAGAGGATTGATCAGCTAACTATACAGGTCGAGGATGGAACTGGGGTATTTCCTGCTCTATATTTGGCTCAATGCAAGTCTGTATCAATTGAACTAACCTTACAGGCTACAGATGGATTTACAGTGCTTTCTGAACTGTGTCGTGCTCAGTCGTGCAGTTTCTTCACAAACATTTGAAGCACTGCAATATAAATATGGACATCAAAACAGGCATCCAGGAATTATTAGGCATGTGCTAATTAAGACTATAATCCCCATTTTCTGCTTAATTTACAAAAATGGTTTACGCTGATCACTGCCTTTTCAGGAGAAATATCTGCACATTCTACCTAACCAACAGGCAGTCACAAAAAGCAAGTTTTAAAAATGTTTACTTGAATGTGGATTCGGGAGAGACAGAGGTGCTTCTCCAGCTGCGACATTAACTTCAAGCGACAATGCTTGTCTCTCTCACAAACTCGATCTCGTCAGCTACACCAATTCCAACATCAAGCAGATCCACTGCTGATTGCCCCGTCCTGCTCAATTCCAGTCGTCCCCTTTTCCAGTGACCATTCTTCTGATCAACCTTGTCTCCCAACCACCGTCCTCCTCTGCAAGTCACCCCTCCCTCCTCATCACCTTTTCTCCTGCAAAATTTACCTTCAGTAAAGGCAACAATGCCATTTGCAATCAGCCTTTGTTCACTGGACTAATGTAAATGACATCCAAGGCCCAATATTGCTGGGGGCTGACTCGTGGTCATGAACTGTTTCAATTTCCAGTCCTCTGCACTGGCTTAGCAGTGTAGTGTACTGGATGACACGAGATAGATAGATAGATCGATAGATAGATAGATAGATAGATAGATAGATAGATAGATAGATAGATAGATAGACAGATAGATGGATGGATGGATAGATGGATGGATGGATGGATGGATGGATGGATGGATGGATTGATGGATAGATGGATAGGTAGATAGATAGATAGATAGATAGATAGATAGATAGATAGATAGATAGATAGATAGATTGATAGATAGATAGATAGAAAGGAGTATTAATAAGAAAGTTATTTTTTTTTTGTTTTTTCGGAGTAAAAGAAACTACACCAACGGTTGAAAGGATCAGGTTATCTAAAACAGTGCAGTGACGATCAGCTGAGATACCTACGTTAGCAGGTGCCAATTAAAGTCAACTCTTTAAACCTGCAGTGCAACTGGAATATAACGGGGGAATGAGACTGACTGGATTGTTCTCAGGAATCGATGGGTCTAATGGCCTCTTTTTTTTTTTTACCACAAATGACTCTTTGTGATTTACCTATGTATGACTGTTTGAAATGGGCAACATGGAATAGAAGGCCCATGTTACATCCTGTTAACGGATTTTGTTAACTACATTCGATTGGAAAATCGGGCGTGCTGTACCATTGCCAGATAATTCCATAATCGCCCATTTTCTACAATCGCTCAAGCCTTTGACAAGGTCCCTCATGGCAGACTGGTACAAAAGGTGAAGTCACACGGGATCAGAGGTGAGCTGGCAAGATGGATACAGAACTGGCTCAGTCATAGAAGACAGAGGGTTGCAGTGGAAGGGTGCTTTTCTGAATGGAGGGATGTCACTAGTGGTGTTCCGCAGGGATCAGTGCTGGGACCTTTGCTGTTTGTCGTATATATAAATGATTTGGAGGAAAATGTAGCTGGTCTGATTAGTAAGTTTGCAGATGACACAAAGGTTGGTGGAGTTGCGGAAAGTTTTGAGGATTGTCAGAGCTTACAGCAGGATATAGATCAGTTGGAGACTTGGTGGAGAAATGGCATATGGAGTTTAATACGGACAAATGTGAGGTAATGCATTTTGGATGGTCTAATGCAGGTGGGAAGTACACAGTAAATGGCAGAACCCTGAGGAGTATTGACAGGCAGAGAGATCTGGGCGTACAGGTCCACAGGTCACTGTAAGTGGCAAGGCAGGTGGATAAGGTGGTCAAGAAGGCATACGGCATGCTTGCGTTCATTGGTCGGGGCATAGAGTATAGAAATTGGCAAGTCATGCTGCAGCTGTACAGAAATTTCGTTCGGCCACACATAGAATATTGCGTGCAATTCTGGTCGCCACACTACCAGAAGGACGTGGAGGCTTTGGAGAGGGTACAGAAGCGGTTTACCAGGATGTTGCCTGGTCTGGAGGGCATTAGCTATGAGGAGAGGTTGGATAAACTCGGATTATTTTCACTGGAATGACGGAGGTGGAGGGGCGACATGATGGAGGTTTACAAAGTTATGAGCGGCATGGACAGAGTGGATAGTCAGAAGCTTTTTCCCAGGGTGGAAGAGTCAGTTACTAGGGGACATAGGTTTATGGTGATAGGGGCAGTGTTTAGAGGAGATGTACGAGGCAAGTTCTTTACACAGATGGTAGTGAGTGCCTGGAACTTGCTGCCGGGGGAGGTGGTGGAAGCAGGTATAATAGCGATGTTTAAGAGGCATCTTGACAAATACATGAATAGGATGGGAATAGAGGGATATGGTCCCCGGAAGTGCAGAAGGTTTTAGTTTTGGCAGGCATCAAGATCGGCGCAGGCTTGGAGGGCCGAATGGCCTGCTTCTGTGCTGTACTGTTCTTTGTTGTTTGTTGCTTATTATACTTACCCCAACGACCACCAGCACCCCACGTCACTACCACCCCACACATCCTCCGCAGCTGTCTTTTGGCAACACACGCAAACGTAGCACCAGGGACGAGTAAGAATTGCTTCGTCTATGTTTCTAGCCTGCATTAATTTTCCTGCCACTTAAATGTTTAGCATAAAGTATTTCAACACAGAGTGGGACTCCAGCTTGGAATCTTCTTTGTCGGCCTAATTCATAAGCCCTAGCTTTGCACCATTTAATTGGTGTTTCAAAGTAGTAAAGTATTAATTTATTACATTACATTTCATTTACATTAATTGGAATGAACACAGCTGCCTCATGTTGTTTGTTCAAATGACTTAAACTAACCAGCAATTGAGGTACTTAAAAATTGCCCAGGGGATTTTCTGCAGGTCATATAAAGGACCACCTCAGTCTATCACAGAGAATGTGTGGTGTTTTATTCTCATCACGAACGAAGATCATCGCCTCTTACAGCAATGCATGACCCAGTAAGTGGCCAAGTATATGCGATTTACCATCTCAGTCTTGGTGCTGTTGGTGTCCCGGGTAAGTCATTCCTGTTCTAATTTTGTTCTTTATCTAAACGGGTGTTTACTTATTTCATTGGTATTCCTGCCGATTCCTGAATGTAACCGCAGTGTATTTAAATTTTTCCTTTAGTCACTTCGTCAGTAGAAGCCATTCAATCAACAATTATCCTCAACATGCATTATTCTCCAGTAAGATATTCTATTGTCATTGCTAATCCATTGAATGCACAAACTTTATCTCACCCTTGTTCTGCACCGAAAGACTTGCAGTCATATTATCCAAAGAGTACCATAACAATTGGAATAAGAATGCTGTTGTGTTATGACAAACCAGATTATTCTGCGTATTATATAGTTTGTGGGTTGCATCATTCGTTATCAAAGATTTGTCCTGATATGTTTGTAATAACTATATGTATTATTTTCTGAATTAGTCATCAAAATGAACAAAATGTCATGATTGTGTTCTTATAACTCTTTAAATGCCAGATAAAAGTTACTTTTCTCGATAAAGTAAGAACATGCTCCGTTGTCATGGATTTGGGGTATCTTTGGGGTGGATCTTCATTTTGTATCACAAAGTAAAACGGGCAACACCACGGGATAGTGTTTAAATGGGTTGTCAACTCGCCTTCGCACTTTCTACAGTATTGCACAAAGATGTAATGGGTTAATGGTTGAATTCGTGCCACGGCCCAAAAACAAACAAAAACGAATTGCTAGCCCGTTTTACATCAGGCCGTTTTTCATGTCAATTGAAGCTAAAGTCGCACAATGTCAACTTTGCCCCCAGTTGGTGCAGTGACAAGGCAAAACACTTTAACAGTTAGCAATGAGGGAAAAGATCAAGGGGTAGATTTCGGTTTTGGGTCATGAAAACAATAATATCCTTTAGAATTGTTTCCTCTGGAAGAAGTCTATTCATTAACTTCCTGTACGTCCTATCTTTTTAGTGAACCTCATGGCGATTGTGATCTTGTCCCGGGGGAGGTGCGGTCTCTCCAAATGCATTACTTTCTACCTGTGGTCCATGGCTGCAGCGGATCTGCTGGTTGTTCTCACTAGTGTGGTTGTGAATCGAATAATTAGTGTTTATTTTCCAGCCAGCTTCCTGTCCATCACTCCGTTGTGCAGTCTCAAGACTGTCCTACTTTACACAGCCAAAGACAGTTCTGTCTGGTTAACGGTCTCGTTCACCTTTGATCGTTGTGCGCACATTTGTTGCCAGAAGATAAAAACTAAATACTGCACCAAGAGAACGGCGGCTCTGGTTATAGGATTGGTATGTACAGTGAGCTACTTACGAAGCATCCCGTGGTACTTTGCATTTAAACCTTTGTATTTTATTAACAATGTACCCTGGTATTGCACCTTCAAATCTAACTTCTACACGTCAACACAATGGATAGGATTTGCAATATTTAACCTTATTGGAACCCCTTTTATTCCATTACTTTTGATTATTCTGTTCAATACACTAACAGTAAGACACATTTTAGTGTCGAGTAGAATCAGAAGGAGACTCCGAGGCAAGAGAGACGCTGAAAATAACAATGATCCTGAGATAGATAACAGAAGGCAATCCATCATTCTACTTCTTGCTGTATCTGTCAACTTAATACTCTTATGGTTGACATTTGTTGCACACTATATATTTGCTGGAACAACTGGCATTTATTTTACAGCACATCCAACCCCATTTTTCTCTTTCGGGAAGCCGGATATATGCTTCTGCTTTTGAGCTGTTCCACAAACACCTGTATTTACGCAGTGATCCAAGCTAAGTTCAGAAAGGAGATGAAATACATCCTGATATATCCGTTAACAAAAATTCTTCAATTATTTAAACAGTATAAACAATGTCTCTAAATCCAATGGGGAACCAAATCGGATAGTTTGCAAATTGCGCTGCCGATGCAATATTCGTACCATCCTTCCATCTTTCATAGAGTCATAGAGTTGTACAACATAGAAACAGGCCCTTTGGCCCACCACGTCCATGCCGACCATAATGCCTATCTATACTAATCCCACCTGCCTGCATTAATTCCATATCCCTCTATGCCTTGCTCGTTCAAGATGCCTCTTTAAATGTGACTACTGTCCCTGCCTCCAACATATCCTCTGGTAGCTCATTCCAGATACCCACTATTCTTTGTGTGAAAAAATTACCCCTTTGATCCCCTTTATACCTCCTCCCTCTCACATTAAATCCATGCCCTCTAGTTTTAGTCACCCCTATCATGGGAAACAGACTCTGGCCATATACCCTATCAATGCCATCACAATTCTATATACATCTATCATGTCCACTCTCAGCCTCCTTCACTCCAGGGAAAACAGACCCAGCCTATCCAATCTCTCTTTATAACTCAAGCCCTCCAAACCAGGCAACATCCTTGTGAATCTTTTCTGCACCATTTCTAGCTTAATCACATATTTACTGTAGTGCGGTGACCAGAACTGCACACAGTACTCCAAATGCGGCCTAACCAACGTTATGTACAACTGTAAAATGATGTCCCAACTCTTGTACTCAATGCCTCGGCCGATGAGGGCATGCATGCCATACGCCTTCTTCACCACCCTGTCTACCTGTGTTGCCACTTTCAGGGAACTAAGTACTTGCACCCCAAGTCCTCTCTGCTCAACAACACTCCCCAGCGCCCTGTCATTCACTGTATATGTCGTGCCCTGGTTTAACTTCCCAAAATGCATCATTTCGCACTTGGCTGCGTTAAATGTCATTTTCTAATCCCTTGCCCACTTTCCCAGTTGATCTATATCCTGTTGTAACCTTAGACAACCTTCTTCACTGTTCACTATACCACCAATTTTGTTGTCATCAGCAAACTTACTAATCATGCCCCTTTACATTCACATCCAAGTCATTAATATATGTGACAAACAACAGAGGGCCCAGCACCGATTCCTGCAGCACACCACAGGTCACCGGCCTCCAATCTGAAGAACAACCCTCCAATACCACGCTCTGCCTCCTATCACCAAGCCAATTTTGTATCCAATTGGCTAGCTCACCCTGGATCCCATATGTTCGAACCTTCTGGACCAGCCTACCATGCGGGACCTTTTCAAAGGCCTTGCTAAAGTCCATGTAGTCGACGTCCATCGCCCTGCACTCGTCAATCCTCTTGGTCACCTCCTAAAAAACTATTATTATTAAAATTATTTCATTATTTCCTTTTCCATTCCTATATAATGTTTCTTATTTACATAAAACCCTCGTAAATATTTGGTTGGTTATCAACTAGGATTGTGCCAGATATAAAATTGTCTCTGATTACTGAAATTTGTTCACCACACATATGAATATAGACAGCAGGTTCAGTCTCTGGAGTCAGGTCGCTGCATATTCTGCCACAAATGTTGCAATGTCGCTTTGTTTGTTCTCCAGTTAGTTTTAAAAAAAATCACATAATGCGATTATTCCACAGCTCTCCTGTTGAGACCCTCACACCCGTTGTAAACTTGAGCTCTCAGAATTTCTGCCGCCTGACTTTAAACAAATACCATTCAACCTTGAACCCTGTGTCCGCCGGTTTACATTGGCTCCTGGTTTGGGCAATGCCTTGAATCAAAACGTCTCAACCTTAGGTTCAAATCCCCTCCCAATCTCTCTCACCACTCGCAACCCTAGAACCCTCCAAAAACTCTATTGCTCCAATTCTAGCCAGGTGACGTTCCGTATTTAAATTGCCCAAGCACTAAAGGCAACTGTCTAGGTCCTAAACTCTGGAATTGCATCCCTAAATCATTCCCTTCTCTCCTTCTGTCGCCTCTTTTGAGACGTTCCTGAAACCCTACCTCCCTGGAAATCTTTTGTTCCTCTGTTCCATATGTTTTAGCAGCTGTGTATCAAACGGTGCCTGTTAATTCTCTTGTTAATCCCCTTAACGTATGTTACTAAATGACGTTGTTTAAATGTGATTGCTCTTCAGTTATGTTGCTGATTGTCGAGATTTTTAATTGAACTGGCCCTTATTTAACTCCACAAAAAGTGAAATACTGCGTATGCTCAGGATCTGAAACAAAATCAGAAAATGCTGTAAATGCTCAGCTGGTCAGGCTGCATCTGTGGAGTGACAAAACGTGTTACACGAGTTGATGAAAGGTCATCGTCTTGAAACGTTAGCTGTTTTTCTCTCCACAGACGCTGCTTGATTTGCACAGAATATGCAGAATTTCCTGTTTTTATGTAACTCCGGCCTGAGTCCAAGATCTAATCTGATCTTCTGGCACAGCAGAAAAATGGTTGCAGCTGTTAGTTTTATGTCAATCGTTGTGTGTGTGTGTGGGGCGGGGGTGGGGTAGGGGGGTAATTCTATTGAAGTGATGGTCATAATTGGCAAGTTACCTGTGCTCACATACATAGAAAGAGGCTGAAGTCCTGGTTATCGGTTGGATATGCACAATACATCATGCGCATCTCTGTGAATAACAGCTTGTAAATTTGTGGAGACTGGATTCCAGTTCTACCCTTCATACTTGGTGATCTGAGTTTTATCAACAGCAAATTGGTGGCCTATTGCACACTGTACCCAATCGCATTTCAATTAAATTGAATGAGAAGAGTAAGATATCCTATATGATTGACTCGAGCCCATTCAGGTTTTCGTGGATACCTAGTTTTATAAGCGCTCTTTTGAATACAGTGTTACCACATCGTTCCTATTAAAACATACAATTTTTATGGTGCCTTAGTAGAAGCATAGAACAGAATCACAGAATGGTTACAGCTGTTACGACTGAGGTGGGGGGAGTGCACTACTAATTCAGGCCCCAAATCTCCATGGGTCACAATTCCCCAGCTACCCAAGAACAGACAATTCCGTACTCTAATTGCCCCCAGAATAAAGAACAGCAACCAGGTTTCTTTAATCAACAGCAAAATTAACTATTTCTTAATAAGTTAAGTGCTAATCAATAATGAGATAAATCTATATACAAACAGCTCCTTATTTCCCTAGCACTCATGCATGCACAAATACATTCAAAATAAACCAGTTAACTGGGCAAAAGGGATTTTTGGGTTTACAGTTGTATCATAGGAATAGAAAAAATAATAATAAAAAAGTCATTCAATTTGTCACATTCTGGTAGGACGCCTTTCTATTTGCTGAGGTGTCCCCACTCAAAGCCTCACCAGACGAGGCATTCAAGGCAATTCGACAAGGCTTCATATAGGTCATTCAGCAGCGATGTAGCAACAGGTCCGCTTAGACTTCAAGCAGCAGTCTAGCAGTGTAATACATCTTCAGGTTTCAGGATTTTTTAAAACACAGGAGGTACCAGGAAGTTACACTTGATGCAGGGATTCTTCAGAGACAGGAAGCAATCGGAATGTGCCATCTCTGACATACAGGGGTTTCTTCTAAGGAGACCTCTCACTTTACAGTGAGAGGTAACACTTTTTTCTCAGGTTTTCCTCTCTGGCAGGTCAAAGCTAGATTTCAAAATGCCTGCTCTTTGTCCAACTCACCGCTTTATTTAAAAGGTCCATAGTGAAAGCAAAATCCTTCCTGAGAAGATCACATGACCATACATGGAGTCTCTCCTGACATTCAAAGTGTTGCTCTGAGGAGGTCAAGACCCCTTGCTGCTTTCCTTGAAACTGCTTGCTTTCCTGTTCTTGTACTCAAAGTCAACATCCAGAAATATCAGCTATTTGCAGGTGTCAGTGTCCAAACTGAAAAGTCCGTGGACATATACTTCAAAATCCTTTTTCAGATTATTTTTTAAACACACAGTATTCTAAGTTTTAGTAGAAGTATAAAACCTATGTAACACTTCTGCCCTTGTCGAAATGAAACATCATTTTTGAATGTGTTTCATTGCAAGTAAAACAAAGTTGTACCATTTTAAGCATATTTTCGCACTCATGCCCCCATTCACTCTACTTGTGGTTAACACAATTTTGCTTTGCACCATTTTTATCCATGAAACGCAACAAAGTTAACTTCATGACAAAGCATCTACGATAACATTGTTCTTTTCCAAAATGTGTACAATCTTTAGGTTATAAGGCTGAAACAGTAAAATCCATTGGAATATTCTGGCATTTAGGGTTTTAAATTTTTCAACAAAGATTAATGAATTATGGTCAGTATAAATCAGTGCTTCTCTGTAGCAGTGGTGGACAAATACTTCAAAATGTTTAAGAGCCAACAATAGGCCTAACGTTTATTTTTCCATGGTAGAGTACTTTCTTTCGTGGCGATTCATTTTCCTTTATTTAGAAGTATACCACTAGTTTTTTTTATTCCCATTTCGTCATCTTGTAATAGGACAGAACCAAGTCCCAAGTCACTAGCATTAATCGCTACCTTGAAGGGCTTCGTAAAATTCGAAGCAGCCAACACTGACTCATGAGTCACAATTTCCTTCAGCTTTTCAAAAGATGCTTGGCACTCCCCTGGTCATACTACCTTGGTTTTTGTTTTCTGTAGCAAACATGTTAGTGAACCAACTACAATACTGACATTTGCTGCAAATTTTCTGCAGAAACCACACATCCCCATAACCTCTTGATTTCATGATTAGTCTTAGGGATAGGGAACTCCACCAAGGATTGTACTTTTGCCGTTCTTGGCAGCACTTGGCCTTGACCCACTCAAAATATGCCCGAGGTAGCTCACTCTTGCTTTTACGAATTCGCTTATTTGGCTGATTTACCACCACATCAGCTGTTGGTATTTTTAAACAGAGTTTCCAGCAGTTTTACGTTTCCAACCAAGTGTTACTGTGGAACTTGGCATCACTCGACACTGGTATAGACCGCCTGGTGTGACAAAAGCTGATATTTCTTTAGCTCTGGGTGTTAAAGGAACTTGCCAGTATCCCTTTAACAAATCTATCTTTGTGCCAAATATCGTATTGCCCACTCTGTCAATACAGACTTCCAAGCGAGTAATTGGGTAGGAGGCTCCCGTTGTGCAAACCTTAATAATTCTCATTGCTATTTAGGTGGTACGACTACCTGTCGAACTACCGTCCATTCATCATCTGCAGGTCGATGAGGTGGTCTCCATTTCCTCATCAGAACCCCGTCTCAAATATAATAGCCTTCTGGAACTCCTTTTGCATCAGCTTCTGCCAGTGCCGACTGTGCTATTTTATGGAACTGTGGATCAGCTTGTGAGCTGTGACTAAAGAAGATTGGTTAAACATTTCATTTGGATGACATGCTCAACATGACCATCACGACCTTGTTCATTTCAGGATTTAATATAAATAAAGCCCTCAACAAGAAAGGAGGAGGCCGTTCTGCCCCTCTAGCCTGTCCTGCCCATTCACTCAGGTCATGGCTGATTTGCTCCTTATCCACATCGAGCTGTCTCGGCTCCATAAACTTTAATACCCTTTCCTAACAAATCTCTACAGATAACCAGGAATTAATGTCACTGCCTGTTAACACCGGGGAATTCCTTCCCTAAGACTCTCCGCCTCTCTACCTCTCATTTCTGCTTGAATACGTTCCTTAAAACTAACCTCTTTGACCAAGCTTTTGATCATCAGTCTTAATGTCTGCTGATGTGGTTTGGTACTGAGAGGACTGGGAGCCAAGGCAGCTGAGTTAGGCTGAAGGTGTTGGGCGAGATGGACTTGGTGAGGGTTGGACATGGAAGCAGGGATTTGGAACAGTTGATAGTGAGGGAAGGTGGAATTTGGGTGTTTGATCCGCAGTGAACTAAAGGAAAGGAGTCAGGAGTTGGCACAGTTGTAATTTTACTGGAGCAATTAACCATTGTAGAATAAACAGCGAAATGTGTACAGTGAAATAGCAATGGGAAGGTTTTCTTTTATTCTTTCATGTGATGTGAGCTCCGCTGGCAAGGTCACCATTTGTTGCCCTTGACAGCCTGCTGGACTGTTTCAGAGGGCAATTATGTGTCAGCCACATTGCTCTGGCTCCGTAGCCACATGTAGCAAGACCGGGTAATGAAGGCAGATTTCATTTCCTGAAAGGAATCAGTGAACCAAATGGGTTTTTACAACAATCAATGATAGTTTCACGGCACCATGACAGAGACTAGCTTTCAATTTCAGACATCTGTTAATTAATTGAATTTAAATTCCAGCAGCTGCCATGGTAGGATTTGAACCCCAGTCACCAGGCCATTCGATTGGGCCTCTGTATTACTAACCCAGTGATATTATCACGATGCGACTGCTTCCCCAATGGAGACGTGCAGTATCTGACCCCCAATACTACCCACAGTAGTTTCTAGGTTGTTACGGTGAAAGTGGTCCCAAACCAGAGGCTCAAAGTTCACATTTTAACTGGGAAAAGGCAGGAACAGAGTCAAACTGGATTGCTTTTGACCCTGGATTCAGTGTCCACTGCAGACAGATCAGTTATATTTACAATAGAAAGGCCAGGAGTGACCAAGGTCAATACAATAATATGGAATATGTAAATGGCTCCACTCATAATTGTCGCATCCGTCCAGTATGAGTGCAGATTTCACGTTTATTCCCGAGAGAGGTCTTACTAAGAAAATGTCATTGACATTGAAATGATTATGTTTCATCCACCAAATTATTTACATAAGAGTCAAAGCTGCTGATGTAATGTGTTTGTTGAGGTGAATGTAACCAATAGTAATGATCAGGGGTATAACTGTATCAGTGGAGACTTATCCCCAGTATAGATTAGCACCTATTGGAATGGATCAGCTCAGAGTGCCTGCTGGAGCTCTGGATTCCAGGCTAACAGAAGTCTCCGCTTCTCACAGAAATGGGATATCCATTAATGTATAAGGTAGCAAGCATTTACTATCCTGTAATTGCAGCAATTGGAGTTCCTGGTAAGCCTGTATCTCAGCTGTTAATGGTGTAAATTAGTGTTAACTGTGCTGCTGTACTCGGTATTATTTCTCACTGTGTATGTTATACAGCCGCCTATTCTTTTCCAGCAATTTACTGATGGAATATCCTCATTTCCTACTCTTTTAGTCTTGCAGGAGTTGTATTATGTCATGAATGGTATTGTTTTAAGTAACCCTGGCATTGTTACTGGATGTTTCTGTGTATTGAATGTATTTGAATGAGATTTCTCGGTTCGGATCGTAATCAGCCATCAGGAGATTTTAACAGTTTCAGGATGTGGATCTAACCAGTCCTGAAATATTTTTATGAACGTTTTTTTGTCAGTGATTGATATTGAGACATCTCACGGTCTCAGTGTTACAAGCGGACAGCACAGTATCCTCCCTCCCCAATAACATGGCTCACATTAACTGGGATGTCAATAGATTTATTGATTATCATCATTATTAAATAGTATTCCATTCAGTGTGTGTCTGACGCTGCTTCAGAGGTCTGGCTACTGAACTGATTTTGCTGCTGAAACTTTCACATCTCCTTTACTGCTTCATTGTGGAGCCTTCACTCTCACTGGACTCCATTGTAAAATAGAAAGTATTGATGTGATGTTTTATTGGTTTACACTCTATCAATTCGAATCAGGAGTCTTTCCATTTATCTGTAAATTATCAGCTGCAGCAATAATGTTGGCATTTTATTAATTAAACAATCCCATATTCTAATGGTGTACTTTATAATTCCAGGAGAAGGAATTTCAATGATTGTGAGGTTTGTCTGGAAGAAGCTTCCGATTCCTCTTTATTCGTTTCATTGTAGATGAAGTGAAGAGTGCAGGTGAACAGGTAGAGACTTTAATGTTCAGTAGACACATTAAGTTATTCAAAGAGGTTTCACCATTGAACAAATTGACTCTGAGAGTAGAATCATTGAACCTGGGACAGTTAAACAGAACACAGGTGCAGAATGTGAGGAATAAATTGGATGTGAAAAGCGGCATTAAGTAATAGTTTGCTGGGTGTGAGTACTTCAGAGAGATAGGGAAGGAGAAAAGGAGCAGGGAGAACGAAACCGAGGGAAAGAGATAAAGAGAGGTAAAGAGAAAGGGAAAGAAACAGCAGTGTAAATAATTGGTTATCAGAAAGTGCTGGAATGTCCAGAACAATTAGTGAGAGAAACTGTGAGTTGAAATTGTCTGTTGTCAGATTGCGTTCATTTTACTGTTGCATTTGATCCGTTGTGTTGATTTCTGTCAGTTCCTCATTTTGTTTTGTAGAAAGTTCCTATTCCTTACTTACTGACTGAATAAACATAATAGAATCAGTTCTTCATTGATGGTAATTCATTATTTAAATACTGTACTTTAAAAAAATCTCTGTGACTGCTGAGTTCAATAAAGAGTGAGGCTGATATCAGAAATATATTTAAATTTATATTTAATTGCCTGTACAAACTAAATACATTGACTGTAGTGTATAACCAATGAACTGTTCTCCAACACCAATAACCATGGGATTACTGGGATCAAAAGATTAGATTTCCTCTAACACTCTGCTGCAGTCTCTCCCTGTGATTCTCAGCCTCTCCTCTCACTGTATTGACTCCACTGTCTCCTCATCCATTGATTCAGTTTATCCACTTCCCCAAACCATCTTCTGCTGTCTCCCCTCCAGCTGCAACATGCCCTTTTCCTTCTTTCCCTCCCAATCTCACTCACTGGCTTCACGTCCAACTGCCTCGTTCAACCTGATAAGAATAGAGGAACATAGGAGCAGGAGGAGGCCATTCAGCCCTTCAAGCCTGCTCTGCCATTCTAGATCATGGCTGATATGAGCACTCAAACTCAGCAATGTAATTTTCAGCCTTTTCCCATTTGGTAACAGTCCCTGTCGGTTCTCTGAACCCAGAGCAACAAACCAGCTTCACATCCCGCTCTCCCCAAACCTTCCCAACCAATAGTCTGGAGACAAATTCCTAATTAACACATTAGATTCCATCTCTGTAAAACCCCTTCTCATTTCCCCACCGGTACTACATCCTCACTCAGTACTTCCAGTCGATCTGGTGCTGACTGTATTCACTTCCTCTATCAATTTCCCAATTCATTGTTAATAATTGTGTTTCAAACATTTCACTGTGACAAAGCACTGCCCAGGTCAATGAATCAGTTTCCACTGTTCGATGCAGCAACAAACCTGGAGATATCAGCCCAGATCCTGTCAAACTGCTGCTTTGTCTCCAGGTCTGATCAGTAATTCCTCTGTTTCCTTTTCTCTCTCTTCCAGTTAACTTGGTGGCGATTGTGATCCTGTCCTGAGGAAAGTGTGGTCTCTCCAAATGTGTCACTGTCTACCTGGTGGGAATGGCAGTGGCTGATCTCCTGGTCGTTATCACTCATCCCATATTGTTCTGGTTTGTTTGAATTTATTTCCCAGATTCATTCCTGAGAACTACTCCTGTGTGTTCTCACATTGGTGTTCTGTTTTCTGCAGCCACAGTTGTTTCTGTGTGGCTCACAGTCACTTGCACCTTTGATCGATTTCTGGCCATTTGTTGTGAGAAGCTGAAAACAAAATATTGCAGCAAGAAAGCGGCGGCTGTGGTTGTAGGAACAGTGAGTGTGCTGGGCTGCTTACACTCTCTCCCCTGGTACTTTACATATGAACAAGATTACATTATTGATTATGTTCCCTTGGGTTGTGTCCATAAACTGAGCTTCTATACTGCCCCCACATGGGGGGCATATGAATTGTTTGACCTCATTTGAACCCCTTGTGTCCCGGTCTTTCTGATTTTGCTGCTCAATGTTCTGACTGTCAGACGGATTTTATTCTCCAGTAAAGTCTGCAGGGGATTCCTGGGCCACAGTAATGGAGACAATCACAAGAACCCAGAGATGGAGAATCACATTAAATCGATTATTTTACTCTTCACTATATCTGGCAGTTTTATACTGTTCTGGGTGACACTGGTTGTGTTTAACATTTACAGGCGAATTGCAGATATTCAGTATTATTCCTCCGACACTGACCCTGTCTATATCACAGATCACACATCATATATGCTGCAGGTTCTCAGTTGCTGCACCAAAACGTATATTTACGCTGTGACCCAGACTAAATTCAGACAGGAGCTGAAGAAGGCGGTTAAATACCCTCTGAATCACATTGTTAAATTAGTGAAATCATAGAAAGAGCTGAAGCGTTTCAAACACTGGAATTAAATCCCATTTTATATTCCATTCCCTGCACTCCCCACAGGACAGAAAGTACATTTTATATTCACAGCGATTGAGCCCTGAAATGAATTTAAATCTTATTCTGAGATGATATTTTACTGATACTCTGACCTATTGATGCGGGATTTGCCCTGCAGAAGTTTCATGAATTGTTTCTCAAAAAGGTGTCACTGAAAAACTCAGCTGGATTCAACTAAACCCCCCCTGGACCCAGAGCAAAATCGACAAAGCTGCAAAACACAGTGAATTTGAGATGGTGAGAGGGGCAGTAACTGCAGCGAGATAGGGACACCAGCAGAGGCAGATGGTGAGAGGGGGCAGTAACTGCAGTGAGACAGGGACACCAGCAGATGGAGATGGTGAGAGGGGAACAGTAACTGCAGTGAGGCAGGGACACCAGCAGATGGCGATGCTGATCCATTGCTGATGGGGATATTCTGTGTTCCTGAGTTTGAAATTTTCCTCTAAGTTAGAGGCATTTAAGTTTGTGTGAATGTGGCACTTTATGTAACCTTGAGATGCTTTATAAAATAATTTAATTACATTTTTTGTTAAATGGCGATTTTCTAACTATATAAACGCTTGTAAGGTTAAACAGGTTCCTGGTAGGAAATTTATTTGAGTGACTGAAGGCTAATGAAGAAATACAATATCAAATAAAGTCCAAACTATCATTTACAAACAAAAACACTGTCTAAATAAGTTGTGTTGAGGTCTGCAGCATTAATGGTATGACATCTCTCACTTCTCTGTTTATGCTGCTGTCTTTAGTTTAGTTTAGTTTGGAGATACAGCACTGAAACAGGCCCTTCGGCCCACCCAGTCTGTGCCGACCATCAACCACCCATTTATACTAATCCTACACTAATCCCATATTCCTACCACATCCCCACGTGTCCCTATATTTCCTTACCACCTACCTATACTGGCGGCAATTTATAATGGCCAATTTACCTACCAACATGCAAGTCTTCTGGCTGTGGGAGGAAACCGGAATACTCGGAGGAAACCTAGGCAGACACAGGGAGAACTTGCACACTCCACACAGGCAGTACCCAGAATTGAACCCGGGTCGCTGGAGCTGTGAGGCTGCGGTGCTCACCACTGGGAATTGAAGTATTGATCCAGTTGATTAAATCTGCTTCCACCAACCTGTCAGACAGTGAATTTCAGACCAGAACAACTTGCTGGGGATTATTTCACCCGATTCTCTCCTCCTATCGCTCTCCCATCATTTTGCACCTTCATGCTGTGCTCTCTGCTTCCTGACCCCTCTGTGCTATTGGAAACAGTCTATCCTCATTTATCCAAACTGAGTGAAAGATTTTGAATGTTATTTGTTTCTCCAGGGCAGCTGCAGAATCGCTGGTAGCTCCTGAATTCGCTCAGTGATGAACAAGTGACAAAATCCATCAGAATCCCACAGGAAAGCAGAGGAAAGAAACAGTCCAGATGGAAAGTGAAAGAAGTGACAATTTATTGCAGCAGCAAAAACTCTTTGCAAGTTTTTCGAGGTGGTTATTGCTGAACTTTATAATAACTGGAGGTGAAAAGTGGAAGAGCTTTCAGACAATTTGTGGTCAATGGTCGTTTTCCAACTTTGTAAACCTTTGTAACATTAGACTGGTAAATGTAAAGACAATTAGTTTGAATGATTACAGGCTAATGCAGAAATGCAACAACATCAAATAAAGTACAAAGAATCATTTACAGATGCAGTTGTAAATATGGGTCAGAATTGTTGTGTGAAAGTTCACCAGTTAAAAACGTTATCTTGGCTGTATCAGTTAGCTGGTTTTTGTTTGAGGGATTGTCACCCAGTGGAACTGAGAGTTCGAATAAATACTGTCTGGTCCTCAAACCGCAGCAAACAGACCTATCCAGCAAAAACTCTTCACCAGAATGTCAAGGCAGTTATTGCTGCACTTTCTGTAAACTGGAGGTGAATAGTGAAAAACAATTCATACAACTTGTGTTAAATGGCCATTTCCCAAACAGTTCCCTCCAGGTTTTACATTGCAGCAGTTTTTCTACATTCAGTTGTTAATGCGGTTCTGGGAGAGACACAGACAGACAGACAGGGTCCTGGAATGAACCAATTAGGACATTGTCTGGAATATCCCTCTCCCATTCCCTGTTTACACAGAGACGCATCTTGGACTGGCCCATACCTGGGATGGAGTGTCCAAGTGGAGGAGGCTGAGAGCTGGTTGGATGAGCTGTACTTTGGGAGGACTTGGCGTTTGATTGACAGGTTCTGGGATATATTCGGACAATTTCAGGCCCCACTCTGTCTTTTCCATGCAGTGTCTGAAGGTGAGTTTCTGTGTCTCAGTCTCTGTGTCTCTGTGCCCAGGTGAATTGTAGCAGATTACAGTATGTGTGTGTGAGAATCCAGCCTGTGTCCCACTCTCTCCTTTTAACCCAATTCGTACCCCAATGCCTCCCTGGACCAGGGTCTCCACCCACCCCCGCACAACTCCCACCATGGACGAGCTGATGGAAGGAAGGTAAGAGTCCAACGATGGAGAACAGTCTGTGTGGGATGGTGAGTACTAATCTTTAATGTCCCGCCCTGTCTTTCTGCCTCTCTCTGTCTCAATCTCTCTCCCTTTCTCTATCTCCCTCTTTGTGCGTCTCTCTTTCTCTCTATTTCTCTCTCGCTCTCTCAGGCTCTCTCTCACTCTCAGGCTTTGCTTTCTATTTCTTTGCTCCTCTCTTTCTTTCTCTGGCTTTCTCTCTTTCTGTCTCTCTTTCCCTCTCTCAGTCTCTCCCTCCCTCTCTTTGGCTTTTTACTCTCTGTTTGGCTCTTTCCTTATTTCAGCCTTTCCTTCTCTCTCTTTCTCTATATTTCTGACTCTCTCTTTCTCTCCCACTCAGTCTCTCTTTCTCTCAGTCTCTCTCTCTGTCTCTCTCTCTCTCTCAGTCTCTCTCGCTCTCTCTCTCAGTCTCTCGCTCTCTCTGTCTCTCTGACTTTATCTTTGACTGTCTCTCTGTGACTTTCTTTTGCCTCTATCTCTAGCTTTCTCACTCTTTTTCTGCCTCTTTCCCTTTGACTCTCTCTGACTGTCTGTTCCACTCTCTCTCTCTCTCTCTGGCTTTCTTTCTATCTCTATCTCTCTCTTTGCGGCTTTTTCTCTCTTTCAGTACTTCTTTACACCCTCCTATGAACAGATCCTTATGAAAGTCCCTCCCCCCATTATCAGACTCGAGAATCTTCCCCCTCCCATATCAAACCTGCAAAATCCTCCCCTCCCGTTATAAACATGGAGAATCCTCCCCCTCCAATTTTAAACCAGCAAAATCCGCCCCTCCCATTATAAACATGGAGAATCCTCCCTCCTCCCATTTTAAACCTGAAGAATCTTCCCCCCTCCAATTAGAAACATGGAGAGTACACCCTCCTCCGATTTTAATCCTGGAGAATCTTCCCCCCTCCCATTTTAAACATGGAGAGTTTCCCTCCTCCCATTTTAAACCTGGAGAATACCCCCTCCCCTTAAAAACAAGGAGCATCCTCCCTCCTCCCATTTTAAACCTGGAGAATCCTCCCCCTCCCGTTAAAGACATTGAGAGTCCTCCCTCCACTCATTTTAAACCTGGAGAATCCTCCCCCTCCCATTTTAAACCTGAAAATTCCTTCCCTCCCAAAATAAACATGAAGAGTCCTCCCCCTCCCATTTTAAACCTGGAGAATCCTCCCCCTCCCATTTTAAATCTGCAAAATCCTCCTCTCCCATTATAAACATGGAGAGACCTCCCTCCTCCCATTTTAAACCTGCAAAATCCACCCCTCCAATTATAAACATGGTGAATCCTCCCCCTCCCATTATAAACATGGAGAATCCTCCCTCCTCCCATTTTACACCTGGAGAATCCCATCCCCCCTCTCATTTTAAACCTGGAGAATCCGCCCCCCATTTTAAACACAATATCCTCTCTGAATATCGCCGTTTAATTCTCCCCCTGCCCCTACTGTAAACACTCCCCCATTAAATACCCCTCTGTCCTGTAAAAGCCCCCCTACTAATTCCCGCCCTGTTTCACCTCCCCTTTGAATATCTCTCACCCCCTCCCTCCTGTGTATCTGCTGACCCAGTCAACAGCCACCCCTGCATAATGCCAACCTCATTCACTTTCCTGGGTGTAACTCCATCTTCTGACAGTCTTTAAATCACTTTCATTCCTGGTCCGGATAAGCTGCTGGAATTCTATCACATGTCTCCCAGACCCCCCGCACCTTTAATTCATGTCCGGCCAAAGGCAAGCCCGGGCATAGAGCAAGGACCCCCAGAGGCTAACGGCATTCTGAGCCTTTAATACACAATAAGATCCCAGCGCCAGACACATCCCTCTCTGCAGAAAGGTGTTTCACCTGTTTTCCCCATC
Organism: Heterodontus francisci; assembly: GCF_036365525.1. Taxonomy (NCBI): domain Eukaryota; kingdom Metazoa; phylum Chordata; class Chondrichthyes; order Heterodontiformes; family Heterodontidae; genus Heterodontus; species Heterodontus francisci. The sequence goes on from NW_027141237.1 coordinate 307,958, forward strand.
ACCTGCCTCGGCTTCAGGGAATCAAACAGAGGGAGACACACACAGACACACACACACTGGCACAGGAACAGGAGGAGGCCATTCTGCCCTTTGAGCCTGTCCCACCAATGTTAGATCCTGGTTGATCGGTTCCTTCCCCCATTGAGCCACAAGAAGATAGGCAGAGACAGTCGGGGAGCAGATACAATGAGAGGGGAAGAAACACTGGGCTGGACTTGGACATGGTGTCAATAGTGCAAACCGGGGGGGGGGGAGTGGGAGGACAGGGGGGCGGGGTTTTGAATCGGCCGCCCGCTCTGCATCTCCCCAGTTTTTACCTCAATGATAGCAAAACTGGGGAGAGATTGAAAGCAGGATCCCGGTTCACAATCACCCTGTACAACACCATGGCAGCGAGGTCAAATCTACCCCCAGACAGAGGGACAGAGACACAGAAAACAGATCCAGGGACTAGGACAGAACTGAGTGAGGGAGAGAGAGAGAGAGAAATAAATGGACAGGGAGATGGAGAATGACAAACATGCAGGAGTCAGAAACCAGTGAGAGAGACAGAGCAGAGATCAGAAATACTGAGAAGGACAAAGAAAGAGAAATGGAGCAATGCACAGAGAGAGGGCGAGAGAGCTGGAGGTGTAGAGAGAGAATGCAGCAGTGATGGAGATCTTGAGAAAGATCCCAGACAAAGAGAGAGATGCAGAGACAGAAAGAAGTGGAGGGGCAGAGATACAAAGTAAGATGTATTTACAGAATAGAGAGGGGTGTCCCGGGGCAATCGCAGAAAGAGAATGAAAATGGAAACTTGTGAAACTCTCGAGACAGATGCAGAGGAAGTTGAGAAATAGGGAGTTAATGAAAGACACAACGAAGCAGAGCAGTGAACAAGGAGGAAGGTGCAGTCAGCAAGAGATGGACAGAGGGAAATCTATGGGATTACATTGACTGTACTGCAGCAGCGCTTCCCAAACTATTTACTTCAGAGACCCGTCTGCTCCCCTCCCTTCTTGTAAAAACAATCCAACAGACCTCCGAAAACACACAATCAAAATACTGTGGATGCTGGAAATCTGAAACAAAAACCATGCTGGAAATAGTGAGCATTTCCAGCACTTTGTTTTTATATCAGCCCGAAAAACACACAGTCGTCTTTTCTGTATATAGAAATGAATGACAATGACACAAGTGTATTTAACATTATTTTCCTCTCTGGTTAAAGCTCTTGCTGGATAATTCCTCGTGCCAAAATATACTTCCTCTGCATCATCAACGCTGCAGCTTCCAAAAAGATTCTCCTTGAAAATAAGAGAGATAACATTGATTCAAACAAAGCAAAGGATTTTGAACATATAACAAACACAGCAAGAGCCCAGGTCTCTTTCTCTCCCTGACATAAACAATCTCTCAGTGACTCCGAATATTACAAACACATCCCCCAATACAGACCCACAGAATGTGAAGTAATTGGAGATATGTGAAAGGGTTTTCGGAGCTGAGTAAATGCCCATTGTCCTGTTAATCCAGCTAACAGACCAGCTCTGAGCAGAGACATGACAAGGAGCTGCTTCCTAATAGTCTGCAAACTTTTCACTCAAAACCCCATTGTGGACAATATTGCTGTAATTTACAGACAGACATTTGCAACAACCAGCTCCATTCTATTCCCAGAAACTGTGAAATTCTCTCTTTAAACTGAGATGAAGTTGCAAACATTTACTCACTGCCTCATCATTAAAGTTAACTAAAAATTAAGACACCCTCAAGGGTGGGAGATGGGTTTGGGATGGGGTTGGGGGAGCTTCTCTATAGGGGCTGTGAGCTGGGTAGTGACTAAACACTGCAGACCCCGCAGTTTCTGCCTCTATGTTTACCCTGTCATTTCCAGCTCTTTCTCTCTTGCTCTCCCTCCATTTCTCTGTGTGTCTCTCTAAATCTATTTCTGCCTCATTGTAAAAGCACACAAAAACTGGTGACCCCCATTGCCTCTCCCGTAGAAGGATAGAGAGAGAAATCCACATTACGATCCCTGAAAATCTGAATTCAAATAGTCCCCAAGCCTAACATTTCGCTGTCAAATTCAGCCCACAGCCTGAAACACCAGTATTATTCAGGAATGATAACAAGTCTTTACAAACCTTCAAATATCGACCATTTAATTCCTGATTCACAGAAGCATTTAACAATCAATGAATTAATTTTTAAAGTGGTCATCACTGTTGTAATGTTGGAAATGCTGCAGGCTATTTGTGCACAGGAAGATCCCACAAGCAGCAATGTGATAACAGCCAGCTGCCCCTCCTCTTCCCCTCTGATTCCCAAGTTGCCCTCACTCTCCTGCGTCTCTCTCTCTCTCCTGTTACTCTCATTCAGAGAGACAGATGGAGAGAAAGAGAGAGACAGAGAACTCCACTCTCAGAACCTCACTCTCAATTCAAATGGCTGCTGTACATTTGATTTCACCCTCAAATTCACAACATTGCCCAAAACACCAGCACCATTCGGGAATTATACCGGCTTCAAACTCAGGACTTTAATCCCAGGCCTTCAGGAGAGCTTTACACACAATGAATTCACTTCTAAAGTGTTCACTGTTGCAATGCAGGGAATTCTGAAGGCAAGCTGTGCATAGCAAGATCCCACTTCAATATTCAGTTTACCAAGGATTTGACTGTAGGTTTCTCTCTTTCTCTCTCTGTCTTTCTCTATCCTTCTCTGCCTTCCCTTCCCCACCCACTCAGCAAGATCCCAGGAGCAGCAATATGATGATATGCAGATACTTTGGTTTTAGTGATGTTAGTTGAGGGATCCCAGAGGGAGCAACATTCCTGCAGTTTGAAAATCTCAAACACCCCTCTCGCGGTCTTTCTCCTGGTCTCCCCTCCACCCCCACCCCCCCCCACCTCCACCCCTACCCCCGCACCCTACCCCCCCCCACCTCATCCACATCGTTTTTCTCTCGATGTTGGATTTATTCTTGATTAAAACGTCCTCTGAAATATTTCTGTCACTGTTTAAAATAATGACGTCACATTGTGGTATCTTCTTTATTGATTAATGGATAAAATAGAACAAGTGTGGGGGAGAGAAAAGCAGAGGAAGATGGAGAGAAACACAGAGAAGTCCACACTCAGACCCTCAGGAAGCTGAATTTTAAACTGTCTTCTGTGTTGTCGTGTAGGAAATGCTGCACAGCAAGATCCCACAAGTAGCAATGTGATAACAGCCAGATTTCCCCCAGTCCACAGAAAGAGCGAAACTCCCTCTTTAAATTCCTTCAGGAAACATTTCCTTTTCAACATTACGGTCCCTGGGTTGATTTTTGTAAATCAAACCTTGTGGAAGGGTGCAAATGAGAGGATTGACTCTATCGGCTGGGAGCTGGGCAGTAACTACACCCTGGGGAGTTTCAGATCCTGTGTCTCTTAAACACCTCCCCTTCCCCTTACCCTATCAGAGAGGAAGATTACTGCAGTTTGATAATGTAACAATACTGGCCCCACTCACAGGCTGTGCACTAAACCAGGGCAACAAGAACAGGCTTCAGTTAAACTGATCAATTTCCTCCACAGCTCACACCAGACCTCACAGGCAGGGCTGGAAGGAGCAAGTGGCAAATGGGGGGTGGATTTCCTCCTTTCCCATCACCCCACCAGCTGCAAACCCACTCCCCCCACCCCGGATGTATTCCCAGCCTGGTGACATCCCCTCAGTCCACAGCAAAGGCGAAACGCTGTCATTAAACTGGGAATAAGCTGCTGATTCTGTCTCAACATTTCAAATAATGACAAATCACACTGCTGTGTGTGGCATGTTTTTTTTTTCATTTATTGAAGGTTTAAATGGAGAAGGTGAGTGTGAAACAGACAGAGAAGAGAAAGCATGGGGGGAGATACAGACACAGGAAAAGAATGTGGAGACAGAGAGAAAGCTAACCTCAGAACTACAGTAAAGTGAATTAAAATTCCGTGAATCTTATTTAACTGTAAACGTTATAATATAGCCCAAAACAGCAGCAAAACACACAGACAGAGCTGGAAGGAGCAATTGGCAAATGCAACTCCCTCCTGGGGCTGCTCCTTAAACCCCAGGCTTTCAACCTGTTTAAACTCCTGGGCCCCAATCCAACAGGAACTAGTTAACCCAGGGCCCCATAGAGGAAAATAAACCTCGGGGTAATAAACAGACACAACTCAACTGGGCCCTTTGGGTGCAGCCTGTGGACAAGGCCTCAGTCCGTCCCCACTGGAGGAAGCTCCCGTCCAAGGTTTCTTCGTTCCAAACTTTCCTTCTTTTCAACTTCACGATGCAGGTTTAAGAATGAAAATTCCTAAGGTAAAAGGGAGAGAGAGACAACTGATTAAAAGACATTGTTAAACTAAACAGCACAGCAAGATCCAAGGAATTCCCATCAGTGACACAGAAACTCTCTCAGCAACACCCAAATATAAACAAATCACAGTTAATAAACCAGAGGCTATAAGGGTTCAGACAGTTCCCTCCACCAGTGTGTGTCTGTCTCTTTATCTCTCTCCGTGTCTCTGTATCCCTC